>NC_087514.1:27771195-28116123 GCF_963921805.1 Phalacrocorax carbo
ACTCGTAATTCTGCTCAGTGTGAGATGCATCAGCCGAAACCAGGGTGCTTTGCTGCTTATTTTGGCATCTTTAGAGAAGTTGTGGCAAATTCAAAACGCCTTCCTGAAGGGATGGAAGCCTGATGAGATTTGAGTCAGGAGGTTACCTGTTTGCTGCTTCATCTCCCCTTCAAGACATACCCAGCAGGACTAGGTAGTACTCACAAGCCGATTGAAGAGGAGTGGAATGGTAAACTCAAGCTTTGCATTTTGTACACCCTGCCACAGCTGCTTTCCTATTCCTGTAGCTCCCAGCTCCATTGGTTATTCCAGCTCTCAGACTGTGGATTCATGTGGTGTATAAGCCACGTTTGGAGCTGAATTTTCTCACATGTACTGGGCACAGCAGCGGTAGGAACAAACAGCAACCATTGAATCATTAGATTTTTCCTTTACACGGCTGTAGTCTGAGCACAGGAGGTCAGCACCAATTACTGAGCTCTAGAAGAGACAGGGAGCACCCTCCCCCATTGCACCCTGCCAGAGCACTTGCCCTTGCCATGCAGTAGCCATCCCAGGCAGAGAGGGGCCATTTCTGAATGGGTCACCACTGGCAGTGGATTTTGCTGTTCCCCTCTTACAGCCAAAGCAATGCCCCATTCACCTCCTGTTCTCAGATGGGTTTTCCTCTCGTCCCCTTCCTATGCCTCCTCTTCACCAGTCTTGTTCACAGGAGCTTATCATCTGACCTAGCTCTCCTCCAGTGACAGGCACGGAGCAGGTCAGACAGCACATCTGCCCCGATTGCTTCATCCCATGTTGCGCTAACATGAATCAGGTAAGGACTTTCTATTTCAGCATACCCTTTGCCGTGCTGCCCCGTTTTCTGCCTCCCCCAGCCCCCTGCACCACAAGGTTTGGTCGGGGGTGGGGAGAGAAGGACCAGCTGAGGCAAGGGTGGCTGGAAGGGAAGCTGAGGTGCTACAACTCACGAGGTTGGTCTGACCCAGGCTGGGCTGCATTGGGCTGGGTGAGAGACCTCTTTTTTTTTTCCCTGGCTGTTTCTGCCCCTGCTTTGCCCTGCAGGTCTGAGCACTGTGCTGCCATTTTTCCATCCATAAAATGGAGTTAACAGTGCTTCCACCTCTGCAAAAGAATGCTGAGGCCACCAGAGGAAAGGGCAATGCACAAGGTAAGTATTTATTCTGACAACAAGACACCTATCTTGGGGGCACTTGAAAAAAAGAGCCTAGATAGAGCAGAGGAATGTAAACACTCTGGCTTTGAAGGCTAAGGCCATCTTGTTCAGTCTAGATCAAACACCAGCTTCCAGGCATGGGCACGAGCCCAAGAGCACACAAAGTGCATGCACAGTTCAGTGAACACACTGGCGTCCCTGGGCTGCACTGGGCAGACACTAATGACAAAGGAGGAATTAAACACCAGAGTGCAGTGACAGTTATGTTTCCTTAGAAATCATTAAACCCAAAGGCAAGTTGTTGTTTTATAAAGGAAACACCCTGTGTAAAGTGCAAGAGATGAGAAATGACAGGGAATTGGCTCCCAACCATACTATGCACTCTGAAAAACCAGCAGATGTAGACTTGTGCAATTTTCTAGCATACAATTTGTTTTTACATTATGTACAACTTGAGGTAAAATGCACTGAGACCCCATCCCACAGCTCTTGAGTGAGACAGGAGGGCAGCATGGCTGCAGAAAGGTGGTTACTACTTCTATCCCCCTCCCATAGAGCTGGCCCCTCTCGGGGCAGTCAGTGTGTGTATGAGAAAGAAGTGCCCTGAGACCTGGTTTCACCCCTGGCCGCAGCAGCTCAGACCCAACAGCTTCTCCAGGGCCACAGCCATCCCAGAAATGGGGGCTGTGAGGAGCACGTGCATTCAAGCTGTACCATAAAGATGCGCTTTTTTCCTCTTTTTCCTCTGATAAGAGCCACACATGCTCAAAGGAGCTGGGGTGTCTCCTTTCTCCTCCGCTCCCAAGTAGGCAACAAGACGAGGAGTCATGCAGGCTGCTGAGTCCCACTCTGTGATGCTGTCGTGGCAGAGGATAAATCTGGCTTTTGCAGGACACTTGGAAGAAAAATCTGTTTGCATCTTTTCATCTTTGCATCTTCCAAAGACCAAATGAATGCTTGGTCTTTTTTTTGTTTTTATTTCTGGATGGGAAAAAAACCACAAGAAAGACTGACATTAAAGTTTCTCTGGATGCCCCTTCTGTGTGCGCGTATGTCCAGACTTGCATACTGAGACAGCGCTGGTTACCCTCAGCGCAAAATGTCTGCCACCCATCTGAGCTTGTGCGCTGCAGTTTGTAGAGCTGTGCTCCCAATACGTGTTCCCGAAGCAGCCCTTTATGCCCAGTGATAAAGCTCTTTACGTTAGGTGTTTTAAGGTTCTCCTCTAAAACTTTTTCACTTTTTACTTTTTTTTTTTTTTTAAACTAATGTAAAAAACAATTCTTGAAGCCTGACGTCAATTGTGGTTGATGGGTTTTGTTTATTCATGCCAGCTAATGGGCTAAACAGAGGTCTACTGTACTTTTGCAAGCAATCTTAATCCCTTCAAATGAATAACAAGAAGAAAAAGATGGGTTGACAGAGGCAGTTAGCAGAGATCATACTTACACATGTTTGTTTTCAGTAATTAGTCACAGTGTTAATAGAAACATCCACTTTAAGCAAAGACTGCTGATTTGCACAAACAGAGGCCCATATGCTCTGGTGGGTGTGGAAGGGGGTTGATAAAACTAAAAACTTTTCAGGAATTCTCATATGTGAAAACTTGCTATTATATTTATTCATTTATTTATCCAGTTTAATTATTTTCATGCGAGTTAAGTTTTGCAATATTTTCCTCTCGACAATGTCAGAATAAAAACACAGGGCTCCATGTTCACCTTCTCTCACTCACTCTCACACACACACAGAACAAGAGAGGTTTTTAAGTGGTTGTCTATTGCTAAGGGCTTACATATGGATAGCATATGAAAATGAACTAGGCTGTAGGTGTTTTAACAATGTAATTTAGAGTGTGTTGCCTTTTTTACTTTCCAGTAGTACCAGACGGGGGTTGCTGCTGGACTATGAAAGCAACTGCTGCCTTTTACAAAGATTTATTATTTTTTAGTGATATGATAGACTAATACTAGTTCCAAAGAGGGAGGTATGCTGAGTTGTTAACATACCCCTTTGATTCCAGGCTACTCTGTTCCTGTCAAGTGTAATGGGGAAACTTCCTATACGTTATGAAATGTTATTCAGTTGCACCTCTCTCCAGTTTTTTTTTTCTTTTTTTTTTTTTTTTTTAAATAATAAAGCTAATAATTATTTTAACTTCAAACAGAAGCCTTCTTTCTTGGACAAAATCATACCTTGGCTTTCATAAGGAGCTCATGATCAGTATAGGTTTTCAAGAGAAAGGAAGCTGTTTGAGTTTGTGTGTTTGCTTTTGTTCATTATTTTGTTTTTAGGCATGTTTATAATTTACTCAGCATGGTCCTTGTGACTTTGCTCATGTGAAGCATTAGATATCTGCAAATCATCCTCTCGCAATTGGCCCAGATGCTCCAAGCAGTAAATGGGACATCAGAATCACAAGCCCCAGCCTCAGGATGCATTCCTGATTACCTCTGGGGAGGTGCTAATAGGGACAAGCATCTTCCTTCTCTGTGGTTTCTCTGCAGCTGGTTTTCTGCCACCCACCCCCAGTGGGGCCCGGACACTTGCTAAGTAATTTGTTCATTTCCAAATCATAAGGGTCAAGTTACAAAGCAATTTACCACTGAATCTACTGCATGATGCAAAATATTATTCTCAGTCTCAGTTACATGAATACTTTAGAGAAAAGAAACAAGTGCATATCCATTAGCAGATTTTTTTAGTGCAACAGAAATTAATTCACCATTTGTAAATCCTAAAAAAACAACCCCAAACCATGCAGGCACACACATAGGCACAGAGACTGTGACAGAAATAGTTCTGGCCTGTTGCACACCTAAGCCATCATAGAGTGCCTTTCAGTGGCGTCTTTGGTCATCCACGTCTTCTGTCCTGTTGGTAAGTTTGTCCCACAAGTTGCATACTGTCTCTCTGTCAAGGAACTGACCATGTAGGCTGATCTTCACATAGAGTTCAAGTCCATAGTAAACAGGCTAAGGAAGGCAACGGCTGACAGTGCTCACATATTTCAGCATGAGGGAAGGGAAAACTGGTGGGAAAACATGGCTGTAGTATGTAAAAGCTGCTGCAGGGCAAAGAGAATAATCTGTTCTCCATGTCCATTGGTGAGGGAAAAAGAAATGATGGGCTGAAAATACAGCAGTGCATTAGGTTAGATGGTGGGGAAAGCTTTTTCCTGGGAAGGTTGTTGGAGCCCCAGAAAAGACTACCTGGGAGGGTGTGAAGTCCCTGGACAAGAGGGATGTTAGGGTCAGGCTGTGTAAATGTCTGCCCAACTGGCAAGATATCACTGATCCTGTCTTGGGGCTGGGATGGACTAGATGAATCCCAAGGCCCTGAAGACAGCTGTTTTCCTGGTTACTGCAATAAATCACAGTGTTACCCTGCCTTGGCCTTCTCATTTGCTCTGTACAGACAATGCTGTTTTCAAAAGTTTCTGCTGGGCAAAGACTTTAATGTGTAGACATGGCAGATTAGCGGCCTTTTGTTGACGCTGTCTTCAGCTGTTTCCGTGACGGTGTTGCCACAGCTGGCTGCTGTTGGCCCGGGATTGCGTGAAATTGGTATGTCCTTTCATTCCGAAGCGTCCTACTTAAGGGCTTTGGCCATACATCAGTGATGAGTAAAGGTGGATAAATGGACGAGCCGTGTTGGCTACAACAGAGCTGTTGTTTTGCAGGAAGCTGGCAGCCGGTGCGGTTCGAGTACGTCTTTATCTTTACTAATTTGGCTGGCTTTCCTTACAGGTGGCTTGGTGCTTTGAGCCCCGGGATGTGCATGTGGTACCAAGGAGGGGATGTGCTGTGAGCAGAGGTGAGAGCTGTAGACAGGGTGGCAGACTTCGGTCGGAAACACTGCAGTCAAAGCAGGGCTGCTTTTGGCTCCCTTTTCATCCCAGGGTAGCGGCCTCTCAGCAGTTTGGCTTTGAGTTACTGTGGTAATTCATGGTTAAAATCATCATTCTTGGCACATGCACTGAAGATTAACAGAAAACAGGAAAAAATCATCTCCAAATGACAGATTTACATACCAAGAGGAAAAAACCCCACATAAAAATCTGATTTGAAGAACACAATTATAATATTTTACCCTCATTTCACTAACCATTTTATTGACTGAAAAAGGAGCTACCTCAAGACTACAGATCTAAAGTGCTAACAAATTAAAACCATCCCCGAAGGAGAAAGACCACTAATCTGAAGCACGCCTCCCAAAAGAATTTCCGAAGATCTATAAATGCCATATGCTGAATAGACAGTATTTCTTTTAAGGTACAAGCAATTTTTTTTTTTTTTCGCTGAGTGACTGACCAGACACAGTTGAAAAGGAAAGGAAATAAGACAAAGGACACCACATAAGAAAAACAAGAATGCTATACCAGCACGAAATACCAGCCAACATGCATATGGGAACACTTATTTGATCATCTAAATATGCTTATTTTATACAGTGGATGTCCAAAAGTGATTGCATTTGCACTGATTCACTTAGTGTAAGAAGTAAAGTTGGCCCAATATCCATATTCCATAAACAGAGGTAATAAATTAAAGAAGCTGGGGCTCTTCTTGCTGCCAAAGCACATTTAAAATGTGAGCCAGAAACAGAGCACAGCTAAGAAGTTTTGGAGAAAAACAGAGAGAAAGAAAAAGCTGTTATTTTGTAAATATAATTACTCTTTGAAGTGCAGGAAAAGGACAGTAAGTGAAGACTCCGTGGATGCTGGAGGCCTTGGCAGTGTTTCATCTGACAGGTCCAGGGAGTGGCAGTGCTTTTCTCCTCATGGGGACACCTGTCCTTCCCTCCTGCTCACCTGTACCTGTGGGTCTCCCAGGCTCAGGAGGCAAAGTCCTACGCTGTCATGGCATGCCTGCAGGGTCAAGTCCCATGCTGGGTTCACTTCTACATCCTTAATATCTCAAAATTACACTTCACACTGTAATGAAACACATGCACTTATGTTATGAAATTCATAAATATAAACTGACAATACATATGTGTTTTAATGTAAGCCAGAGAATATATAATAAGTTCTCAGTGGCCGTTCAACACCTGGAGTTAAACACCTTCATTACAGCTCTGAAAGCAGCTGGCCAGTCCCAGCGAACAGCAAGGGAGAAAATCACCAACTCTTTCAGCAGAATCCTCCTTTACATGAACTAGGCTTTTGATAATTTCATATGATGACAGACCTCCAGGAAAATCCTCCTGAAAAGCCTCAGGACCACCCAGAAACAGAGACTTGGAAACGTCAGGTATACCTTAACATTTGCATAAATGCAGCTGCTTGCTTCTCTCCCCCTCTCTGTGAACAACTAAACCAATGTTATCGTGTGCTGAAACCCCGCATAGATTACTCAGAGCATTTTTCAGCCATGCATTATACCCTGTACTGCCTAATGTAAGTTGAGTTGTCAGATGGGCTACCTCTGTTTACACTGTTCAGTCTTCATTTTGACCATGTGTGCTGTGGAAGGCAACAGGGTTTCTTTCTAGCAGCTGACTTTCAGTTTTCATACTTTCAAGACAAAATGTCTCTGACCTGTTATTTTTGGAAGAGACTCCTCATTTGACAGGAACAGCATAAAAGTATTCAGAGGAATGGGTCTTTGCTTTTCTAAAGCACTGCCTGGAAGTGCAGTTTACTCACGTGCATGGCTGACAGAACCATCCCATACCAGGTTGACCCCCTCCACGTTACTTTGATAGCGCTTTGCTACACAGTGGTGGCTGAAGGCGACGAGCAAGCTCCTGCACCGCAAACCGGGGCGGAGATGGTGTCACACAGATATGTTTTAGACGAGCCTGTGAGTAGGTGGGACGAGGTGCCGTGGTCCGCCATGCCGTGCCGAGGTGAGCGAGGAGCTCCTGAGCACGGCAGGAGCGGAGGAGTAGGCTCCAGAGGGTTTGCAGATGGAGCCAGGCAAAGGGACAGCTGTTAACAGGCATGGGCACCGCTCGCGCCTTGAAACCGGGGTACAGACCTCGCCAGGGAAGCAAATCATTCTTGGATGACATCCACTTGGAAACTCTTCCTTGGTAGAAGACAGAGGTTTCCACTCAGCAGACTGCTCAGGAAGGCTTTCATCCCTTTTATTTCCCGTCATTTTTCCCTCCTTGTACCAAGCACTAGGCCCCAGCCTCCAGTGCCTGATGCAAGCCATGTGGGCTGGAGAGCTGTATGCAGTAGAGACTATCTGGGAACCATGTCTGTGTGCATTGTAAGTATTTGTCACTCTTCAGGCCATAAACTTCCCAAGGAGTCTTATTTTTCCTGTTAATACGGAAACCGAAAATTACAGGAACTCCTCACTAAAATGATGATGTTAGCTTATTTCCTGTGTAACATGGATTGACATGTACATATGCTGCTGACATGTTAGGAAAGCAGCTATCTGCTGTCAAACTTGCTAGAGCCCACTCATAGAACACAGATCCAGACTGAGCGAAAAAAGGGCTGTTACTGTGAAAATCAAAGTGTTCCAGGGTACTTTTCCTAAAGGCAAGTAAATTCCTTCATTGCAAGGTTAAGAAACAACCCCCCTGTAAATAACTTAGAGTGATTAAGGGGATATATCTAACTGGAGTCCACCAAAGGAAACTCTAGCATTAAAATGTATGCTGTCCTTAAAAAGAAAGGACTTGGTGCGTGATGGACACAATGCATACTGAAAATCAATAGGGTTTTCATATGCCTCTTACATATGCCTCTAAGGTTAAGGTATTCCATTCTTCTCCTCAGTTCACACTGGCATAACAGCAAATACTGAAACTTGTGTTTTGTTTGAAAACTTGAACTTTTACATAAATCTTGAATTAAAAAATATTGAAACAAAAAATGAAAAGGATATACTCACACCTCCTTGTTCATTTTCTCTTTCGTCTTCATGCATATGTCATCTATAAGCTCTTTTGAACCATTTGAACCCAAGGCACAACTGTTTAAAAATCTCAGATGTTTTCTGCAAACCAATTGGCCAAACCAAATTTCTGACCATCTTCATAAAAAAGTTTCATTTTAAGAATTCCAGAACATTTTGGTTCTGTCTTAAATAAATAGGTTTTTAAACTCCTTTAAGAGTATAAAATAACTGCCCCTTAGAAATCAGGTGGTCATTTCAAAATCTCAACCCATTTTGTTCTGAAAAGATGGGATGTGAGCAGTCGCTTACTGTTGCTGTTGCTTAAAGCCGTTGCTCAAATGAGACTCAACAAACCTGACTTTTTCCTACAGGTAGGTTAAAGGTTTGGTGACCTGGTACTCACTAACAGAAAAATCATGACTGTTTTATTGGACAATTCCCTTTAGCTGTCTTCAGTAGTGTCATTAACTTACACTTTGTACCAAATAATGCTTTTCACTGCTGTATGAGTGCAAGGGCATGTCTTCAAATATCACCTGAGAAGAAGACAGGCAGGCCCAAAGTCTCCCACTGCTGCTCCTGGGCAAGGGAAGAAGCACAGCGAAAATATGTGGTCAGACAACTGACTTTCTTTTCCACAGGCTTAACAGCAAAACCTAAGGGAAAAGGTCCTTTCTTGCTTTTCTGGAAAAACAAGCCATGCTTTTGAGCAATACCTAAGCTATGAAAGAAGTTGTTCATATTGCTCATGTTTGCTGGTGAAAAGGCAGCTGGTGCCACTGATGATGCCAGACAAATTGGAGGTGGAGGAGAAAGAGGACAGGCACTGGGCAAGGGGATGGAGGATACAGTCAACCCATGGAAATGGGCTGCTCTTGCAGGAGGGTCTCATATTAGCCATGTCCACCAAACCACAAGGGTTTCATACTTGCTTGATAGGTTTTTTACCAGCATCATTAGGACTTGCCTTGAGGTCATGCAAGGGCTGCGTAAGAAATACACCCTTCCAGACATACTGTTTGAAAACCTACCCCTGTGGTTAATGTTTATTGCAGAATTTCCTGACAATATTTTGAGGAACAAAAAGTTACACAGACCTTGTGTGAAAGGAGCAGGACAAGGATTTCAGATGCATGGAGTGTGATACATTTTTTCTTCTGGCAAGTAAAGCTATACATCTGAATATACCAAGACAAAGAAGGGGACATAAAGCTCCTTAAAACTGTGATTAAGCCATGCAGATGAAGAAAACAAAAGCAGGGGGGAAAGGGTAGCTTTATTTGTATACTACCACTAACTGGTATTATATAGATAGAATTTAACGTAACTTCAGTTACATATTGGCTGGTCAAGTTTCTAACAAATTCCTCTCCCTGGGGAAGTTTTGCCACTGAAAGTGTTTTGTGCTATTAGACTGAATTCTGCAATAGATTCCTTCTAATGGTAATGAAAAGATCTCAGTGAAAATGTCTTTACTGAGGAATCAATGTAACCTGGTAGAGAGCTTTGGGGGCAGACCTTATCTTCACTGAAATGAGAAAAAAAAAAGAAATTATTACTCTTGCTCATGTTTTTTTCTGCTAATGAAGCTTGAGGAAACAGTGTGGAGACTTTTGATTATTTTTTTCTATTAAAAGATCAAATCCTGCTTTCCACTGTAATACACACAAGTTCTGTGAGTGCATCTCTGTTATCTTCAACAAACTAAAGCCGTCGCCATCTATTTACTCCAGAATGAGAACAGAATCTGGCTACAGAGCCAAAGGATCCAATTCTGCCCTGAGGACTAATTTATCCTTTTTAAAAAGTGACCTAAATAACAGCATTGATGCCACCAGGAGAACAGCAGGTTTCAAGTAAGGCGCAGACACCATTTTCTGTGTGACTGCCCCTTGTCTTTGTAATGCATAGCTGCATATATGAGATGGTAGCACGACCGGCAGCTCCACTGTCACCAAGTCTGAAAACCCTCTGCAGTTTAAAGGTCTTCTCTTCTAAATGCTCTAAATTTCCTAAAACAAGTTTGCTTATCCTGAAATAGAGTATGCCTCACAGGATCGTGGATCAGGGGAGATTTGAATAAGTGGTTCCATGTAGCAACCTCTATGGGATAACCAAGCAATCCTGGTCTGGGGGCTGCACAATTTTACTGGGGCTTGAAGTCAACTGTTGTTTGCCCTGTCTAATGCTCAAGTTTGGAGAGCAACACTTGAAACACTGGTCAAGAGAGAAACCGGCTATTTCAGGCAATGCAGGCTCAGGAATTAAAGGAGTAACAGAATCACACAGGATTGTTGAGCTTGGCAGGGACCTCTGGAGGTCATTTGGCCCAACCCCCCCTGCTCAAGAAGGGCCACCTAAAGCCAGTTGCCCAGGACCATGTCCAGATGGCTTTTGAGTATCTCCAAGGATGGAGGTATTAAAAGATGGACTCATTCATCTATTAAACAAATTAGAGCTCCACTGGATTAGGAGTCATATGCCACTGACCTCCAAGCAAGTTCAGAGCCAACCATGAACAGTGATTTCTTCTTGCACATAAATGTAATTTATCACAGTCTCTCTCAACCAGGAGTGTGTGCCTGAGGAGGCAGACAGAGTTATTTTGGAATTTTGTGTTCTGAGACACCATGAAATTCAGAAAGCTCAAGTTTTTTCTTCAGTGGGCTGGCAATTGTGAATGCTTGCTGTGAGCAGAGGTCATTAGGAGAAGGATGAATGAGGAATGAAGAATGAGAAGTTTGGAGCTACCATGAGAATTGGTTGAGGGCAGACTGGGTCAGCTGGTGTGAAAGGAGGATGGACGTGTAGTGGAAAAGTAAAATCTTAGGAGAGTTGATCAGTTTAACAGCAGTTGGGGGGGTCACTGTCAGCCACCCATTCTCTTTCCCCCTGGGTTTATGGGCTTTGCAGAGCCCCTGGCTCTCCATAGGTCTCTGATCTATACTTCCTCCACATATATGTGAACATATTTCCTTCCTCCCTTTATATCCAAGCTTGAAAATCAGCTATTTGGACAATACATCCCAAGTCCTTCTCTCTGCCATCTCTGACTGCAGGGCTGTCAATTGCCACCAGCCAAAACCAGATGAAGCACGAGTCAAGCCCAGAGCTGAGGTTTCTGGGGGACAGCTGAGAACTGGCATGTTTGCTCCACATCACAGGAGAGGAATACTGACGGAGACAGGTTTTTGACCCTATCCACCTAGTAGAGTACTTTCATCTCAGCTGAAAATATCACATTAAGGTAAATGGTTCACTTAACACCTCTCTTTTCTGTTTAAAGGTCAGGTATTTTCTAAGCACTTTAAAAGCTGATTTCTTGTCTGTGAATGTCATTGCTGTTTGGTATGTCTCATAGGGACACTGGGAAAGTCTAGTAATACAAATTTGGGATCATAAAATCAAGGGGTCAATACAAGGAATTCTTCCCTACCTCTCCCCTACTCCCCCAGATTATTTTTGGTTTGACAGATTCTCTCGGTACTATTTTCCCAGGTCTGGGGAACCAAGCAGGATGCAAATCCAACCCTGAAGATCTCAGTGATCTCTCAGAGCAGGCAGTGGTTACCTGGCAGTGACTCAGGCTGTGCCTAGGTCACTGCCAGGTAACCACTGCCTGCTCTGAGCGGCATCTCTGAGCACTGGCCACGGGGTGGGCTAGGGAGGGGAGACAGGGCTGTGTCTTGATCCTCCCATTCCCCCTTGAGAGTGGGAAATTAGAGAATTCTCTCTTTTGGGGGCGGGGAGGAAGGCTATAAGAGCTCAGCCCACCTCTTCTCCTGTGTAGCGCACAGCAGCTTGCCAACCTGTCGCTCTGCTTCTTGCTCTTTCATATGATTTAAGTGCCAGCCCCTCTCCTCTCTCCTACCACCAGGTTTAGGATCTGGATTCCCTGAAGAGTGCCTAAATTTAAGCTTCTGAAAACACAGTGATATAAGATGACTGCAGATGCAACCTTAATGTTTGCTTGAGGAACTCCAAGTGAAATATTACTCCCTTTTCAGGTAAGCTAGGAATTATCTGCAAGCACATAGTTTAATACATAGGACTGCAAAGAAATAAGGATAGAAATCAAATAGCATGCCAAATGGTTCAAACCAAAAGTACATAGCATTGTCAGGAAGGGAGGCTCTTGAATGATTAGATCCAGGGAAAAACAGGTCTGGAAGGGACTTCAGGAGATCATGCAGTCACCTCCCTGGCCCCCAGCCAGTTTGGTTATATGTGTGTTGTTCCCGACAGATGTTAGCCTAAATTGTTGAGACCGCCAGTGATGGAGACTCCACGACTTCCCCAGGCAATCTATTCTAGTGCTTCCCTAATTGTACCATTAGAAGGTTTTCCCTAATGCCTCAGAAAATTTTTATACACTTCCTTTGCGGCAGTTGAACTCCACTGCTTCTTGACCTATCCCCTGTAGATGCAGAGGGCAGGTTATGCCTTTCCTCTTCACAGCAGCCTTTGTATACTAAAAGGCTGCTACCACCCCCTCCCCCTGTCTATTTTTCTTGAGACCTCACCAAGCTAATTCCTTCACTATTTCCTCCAAGATCCTGCTTTTTTAGACCTCTTGTTGCTTTCCTTTGGATATTCTCAAATTTGTCCACGTCTCAAATTACAGCCGTATCTACGCTGAGGAACAAATAGATGGTATTTCTCCAAGTGTCTCTCTGTGACACTGCTTTTATACACCATACACATAGTTTGCTTTTTTCATGACACAGATTTGCAACTTAATTTTGTTCTTACCAACCTCTGATTTGTGATCAATGCTGTTGAAGTGTGGCACCTTGCATTTTCACCATGGAAATTTATCCTGTGTGTTTTCCAGGCCATTTCACTGGTTTCCCAAGGGCACTTTGAATTCTAAAGCAATCCTGCAATGTACTTGCAGATCCTCCCAGCAGTATCATCTGTTAATTTATCTAGCATGTCTCCTTTCCCATCGTCCAGATAGTTAGTGATAGCATTGGGCGAAACTGGCTCTAGCATCCCGCATTATCCTGTCCAAAGCATGCTTTCATTTTGAGAGCAAAACTTTGCCAGCTGCTCTGTAGGTACAGGTACCAGAACAGCCTGCAAACAGCCTATACACTCTACTGCTTGCTTACTGGGTTGTGAGTCATGTGCAGCAGTCAAAACCTGATTAAAGCAAAGATAGCTGCTATCCACTGCTTCTCCCCTTATTTCAAATGATTTGTACGTGGTAGATCTAAGCTGGACGCTAACCTTTTCACCTTCCAGTTCCTCCTAAGAAGTTTGTTTGCTTATTTGTGAAGATATTTCCAGAGACTGCATTTAAGCTGACGGCTCTGTGATCCTCTGACTCTACTTTCTCTGCTTTTTTTTATTGCCCCTTCCTTTCCCCTGACCTTTTCCAGACTCCTGGTACCCCAGCTGCTCCCCGCAAGGCCTCAGTGATAACTGCTGACAAGCCAGAGATATCCTTGTTTCAGACAAGGAAGCTCAGCCAATTGAAAATGCGAGCCTACCTAATTCCTCTCTGGCTTGTCCTTTTCCTATTATGGTCTTTCGTCCTTGGAATTAATGATGTTAACCACCTGATCACTGCTATTGGGATGATATGTGAAAAAAAGCATTAAATACTTTGACCTTCATCTGTAATGTTTCCATCTCCACCAGTCTTTTCCTTACTAGAAATGTACTTGTAAAGTGATTTCTTCTTGTCCTTGATGCCTCTGTTCTTATATGCTTGAGTTATTCTTTTATACCCACCTTTTGTAATCTCACCTACTGTTTACTTCCTACATTTCCTCTTGAGTTTGAAATCAATGAAGAGCTCATGATTTTGCTAAATTTGTATCTTTCTGTAGCTGATTTCTTCCTCTGATTCTTTGAGAAGCTGCCAGCTTGTTTCATCTTTTCCTTAAAGTGCCTTCCACGAGACTTTGCCTATCGATCCTTCACGGCTACTGAAGTTTGCCTTCTTGCATTTAATTTTTTTTATTCTCTTTATGAAGATCATAAACTTTGTCATTTCATGTTCACTCTCACACAAATTGGTTTTTACCTTTATATTCTCAACCCCTCCTTCCCTATTGGGTTAGGATCAAAACTAGAAAAAGATTTTACTGTTTCATCTTCCTTATCAAAAATTGTCTTCCAAGGAGAGGCTGAACAGTCTGGGTTTTGCAATATTATTTCCCTTTTGTACAGTTAAAATCCCTCACTATTCCCAAATCTGCCTTAGTGTGATTCTGCTAATGAAAACTTATAAGAATGTCTTGTGAATCTGATTCACTCTAGAGGCCTCCCCTTCTACTGCAAGGTGGTGAGCCTCCTTTTCTTCCTTAATAATTTCTAAGAGACTGCCAGAGGTTTAACTCCCTCTACCTCATATTGAATTTAGGAGCCCAGGGTATGTAAGTCAATAGCTTCTCTCTTCCCCATGCCTGTCTTTCCTGAATGATTTTTAAACTATTAATATTCAGATAATTTTAGATAATGAGCCTCTTCTTTGTTGTGGTGACAGTACAATTTTCTTGATTATATATTAAGATTCCCATCTCAGTTTCAAAATAATGATGTTATGCTTGGTCATCTGAAATGCAACCATCAGTTTTCCAGGAAAGGAAGCTGCTTGATGGAAATGTAACATTAAAACAGTAACCTCAGGCTAGAGCCACAGCCTCACTTAGTATTGCACTCTGTAGATTTTTAGGGTCAGATTCCAAGACTTCCCTCCCCAGCCAAGCTTCGTGTCTGGGAATGGGACCCACAGATGTCCAGGTGCAAGGTGGCAATCTGCCTACATGAAGTAACCACACGTTTTTCCAAGGAAGTATCCCCAGAGAGAGTGGATGCTAAATCCCCGATGCTGAAGAGCACTAGGGATTCACAAACAGAACTTGCCAAGAGCAAAATTCTTAAACCAGCTCTTTCATGTGGAGCATAGGGATGGAGAGCCTCACCACCAGTAACTGCTTGTTAGAGGACTGAGGAGAGGAGAGGATGAATTCAGGGTAAAACATCCACCTCTGACTACACAGATTAGTGTCCCCATCACCTGGCCAATGAGCTGAACATCCCAAAATGCTGAGCTGGAGGCATCATGTGCCTCCAGGGTGAGGCAGCAGGTAAATGGAGGATCCAGAGGTCAACATAATCTCTTAAAATGCCCCAAAATGTCAGTTAGAGACAGGAGTCCTGGATCTCACCCCTCCCTGCTTAAGCAAACCAGCAGGAAGAGTTCGGCCTCTGCTCAGCTGATTTTCCTGTTACTCACCATACTTTCTCCCATGAACAAAAATAAAACAATCTGCTCCTGTGGCGTTCCCAAGCTGCAGTCTCAAGGCTATACTATTACGTGTACACGTAGCTGCCATTAACTCTAATAATGTGTGCATTGTTCAGGGTGCAAACAGAGAGCTCTGCTGCCACCACCCATTACAGCGAGTAGTGCTCTTTGACTTCAGTGGCCCTGTCGATTGCCTGAGGAGCCATGGCTTGCCAAAACTTGTACCTAATACTTGTATTTTACTTGTCAAATCACGGAGCTGCTCAGTCCCAGGGAGAATCTGCAGACTTCGGTAGCAGGAAGGATGACAAAAGCTGTCTTCATCCAACAACAGTGACTGGCTGGTCAGTGAGAATGACGCAGAAGTGCCAAAGGAAAGCAGTATTTCTTTCTCAGAAGAGGCATGTGGTACAGCTGCATGCATAGCAAGGAGAGATCTGGCTGAGTAAGTGAGGCTGGGTGAAACATCTGTTTTGTGTTTCCCAGGATTTTGACAGCAAAACAGAGTTATTTTGGGGTTTTCACAAGTCTTGCAGTCATTTTAAACAACGTTTTTCCCAAGTTTTCCACTTTTTGCTAAGTAAGATTTCTCTTGATATCAAGACATGACTTTACATCAGAAAAAAGAGTCACAAAGGTCTGCCGTTACCTACATTCCCTCCCCCTACCTTTTTTTTTTGCTTTCCTAGCCCAGCTTTTAAATATCCATTCCAGAACTTTGTGAGAATTTTTGCTGGTGATACAAGGAGAAAGATTTCTTTCATGAACAAATGAATGGTTTCTCTTAGAAGAGAATTACATATGCTGCTGCCTTATTTTTTCTCTCTCCCTCTGACTCTTGGTTTCCAGATGTAGCGAAAGCTGGTTTGAGCAGAAGAACATATGTTTTCAGCATGAATTCTGTTGGCAGGGTCCTGCTGCACAGTACTGCAGAATTGCTGCAAGCCATCCCTGACCAGCATACATGTATAATGTGCTCTAGAGATTATCTTGCTCCATTTTTATCCTCCTTCCCCTCCCTTCAGCAAGTTTCACTTTAATACAACACTCCAGACTTTGTGCTCTGAACACCTGAGTGCTCCTATCAATAAAAAATGTTACAAACTGAGCTCTCCCAGATGCAGGGAGAAGGCAGCTAACTTTAACCCATGCCTTTAGCATCCCGCTTCTTTGATCTGCATCTGAGGCATGTGGCCATTCATATTTGATAATTAAAAAGTAAATTATGTTGTCCAGTGCTCTAGTTTTAGGCTGAAAAAGTCATAACAAAGGAATAGCCTTACATGTGGTCCTCAGTGTTTATAGATATCTTCCTCTCTGCATATCAAACGTTAATAGGATCCTTTATATTTATCTGGTGATATTTGGGTCCAGCCAACTTTGGACCAGCTTCTGGCTCACTTGCTCTTTTTGAATAGTCTCTTGCTCCAGGAGGAGTAGATTTATTTTGGGGTGAGGTACAATTCGGCAAGAGCAAGTGTGCCAAAATCTAGTCCTATAGCAGCATCACAGGGAAACTGTACTATAAACATGTCTTATCTTAGCAAGCAATATATCAGAATGGTAATGTTTCCATTAAATATATTTTCAATGACAGAAGGTTAGAATCACACTTTGTTCAGTCATAGATGCTTGGCTGAGTCATCTGCTAACTTGCTGGTTGCCTTACTCCTGTCATATATTATCCATGAATGAACACAGCAATTTCCATCCCTATTATTCTTTGGGTTCAATCATTTAGTGCACTCCGCGAGGCAGCTATGAGGCCATCTTTCCATCACAACCTCTATTACTTCAGCTGCTAGTGAATTATCAAACCAGCAATCCATAAAGCCCTTAGAGCTCATATTAATTATCAGAAACTGATGAGATATAAGCACATTAATTGATTCCTTTCATATGCACATTCTTAACTACAAAAACCAGCCCAGATAGGAACTTTTCTGAGATTTGCTGTTATGCATATTATGCTAGGTTGCGGAACTAAAGGTGTTTGGTTAACGACTATTATTTCACTTGGCTTAATTTGTCTTATAATATAAATAACAGTAGACTCTGTCTGTACATCTCAAGACAAGGCTGTTTGTTAGAATAGCTTCCCCAAAGTGTTTTAGGTGTCTTGAATAACAGTTCTGGAGAAACACAGCATTACCCTTTTGAAACTGAGGGTTATACAAAGATTTTGTGCTGCAGGGGGGTGTAGGGTGTGCAGTTTATAAAAAGAGGAAGGATTAATATGGTGTATGGGTAGATATGGTGACAGACTTGGAATGGCATAAGCTGTTACCATCTCTGATTTGAGCTGTGAGCATGTGGACGCATTTCCTCTACTGTAACGCAAAAACAAGACAGATGAGCTGAAAGATCTTCAGAAAACTATCCTGGAAGTCAATGCATCATTTAAACCCAAGTGCTGATTTACAACGAGAATGTGATGTTTCGTTTCCCCGATTCTCCTGAAACCAAACATGAAAATGTTTGCAGATGACTCCAAACCTGTTTCCGCCAGCAAGTGGCACTCATGGTTTTGGCTAGTAGGGGAGGTAAGCGGGTAAAGCAGGACATATGTAGAATTTGAAGGCCCAAAATTTAAAGTTGGGACATAGAAACCGTGGTGCTGGGCTTCTAGCTTGACATTCTGCATGCAGGTTATTTTCTGACTGCCAGGTCAGGACAACTAGCTGCTTCCCTCATCCCTCAAACCACTCAGGAGCAAGGCACTAAGAAAGAGGCAAGTAGGGAGCTGAGTGTGCTTGCAACCATGCCTGATGTTCACCAACAAATTCATGCTGTAAAAATCGTGGGAAACACCCTGGCTGTACTTTAAAGACCATGGCGCACTGGCTTTGCAGCCCTTTGCCTTTCTAGAACAGCCAAGGAGGTAGGACAGTCTTCCGTGACAGGGGAGACATGACTTCACTTCCCTCCTCAGCCTGCATGAGGACAAAATTAACACTGTCTTTCAGAGAGAAGAGCACATAAACATTAAACCATAGGGTGCTGAAGAGGAATTTTTTCAACTGTTGTGCTGAAGCCGTGCCACCATGCAGCAGAGAAGCCGTGTTTCTCTGGGATGGATTAGGAAAGCATAAAAAGTAAGACTGCACCCTAAGCTGCACTTAGACAGCTCTCATGAGGCAGGAGTGATCTGAAATTTTTAAGTCACTGTTAATTCAAGGTGCAGAAAACAAGGATAAATAAAGGTATATTTTAAAACCTGTGTAAGCTCTCAAACAAATCCAGTAAGAACCATTTAAAGAGAAGACATAGACCAAAAGTGGGTGAATAGATACCCACACCTACTTCCAACCTTAAGAAGTTGGCTGGGGCAGCTTCTCTGCTTAACACAGGGAAAAGGCTTGCACAAGGTCTGTAACAGCTCCAAAGACCAAATTCTGAAGACTGGAAATCATTTCTAGCAAAGTTAATCATGCTAAAATACACCAGCTGCTTTACTTCTTTCTTGTACACAACAGGCAGTCAGATAAGCCACACTCTGCTGCTCGTAAGGTTGTCTCCGGGCCCCTGGGGGTTCTGCAGGCTGTGGAGGGCATGGGGCGAACATGGCACTTGCACTGGGAGGAGGGCATCCAGCCTCCCCATGCAGACCTGCATGGCCTGGGGAAACTAGAAACCTGCTTTTAAGGCTCAAACCCTCATTCAGAGCACAAACAATGAATATACAAGGACATCTCACAGCATCTGAATTATTGTGTGAGATGTTTGGGGTTTTCTTCCCACAAAAAAAAAGAGAGAGAGAAAATGAGGCTCTGCTGCCCAAAGTGTAAACCTTCTCTTTGCGGCTTCCACTGATGTTAGAGTAGCCCTGGGGAAGGCATGGGACTGAAGCTTAAGCCTAAGGGACATAACTGGGACCTTGTAAATGGGAGAGAACTGTAAGATCATCCTTGGCAAAAAAAACCCTCAGTTTTGCCTTTGTAGCTCCATCCTTCTGTCCCTGCACAGAGGATGGTCCATTGGACTAAGATAAACAAACAGCTGTAGCTGATCCCACAGACAGAGAAACATGACTAGTACTGTATCCTCATCCCAAATGACTAGGTACTCACTTACAGCTGGGCCAGTCCTCTGGTGCACCTCTTGAACTTGCATTTACAAACTGCGGCAAGATAACTGGATCTGTTAATCTCACCATGTGCTGTCCATCCTGACAAAGGCAAGTAAGGATATGAGACCTCACATGATGCATTAAAATGCGAACAAAGACTTTTTTGAGGTCTCTGAACTGCCAGGACTTGTTCTGGTGCAGCATGAAAAGAGTCACCGCAGAAGCCAGTGGGGTGGCCTGGGCAAGCAGGCATTTTTGTGATTCACAGAATCAGGAGCCAGAATTATCCCCAGAGCAATGAACAGTCTCAGGATCTAATATTTATTCATAACTTCTGTTTAAAATATTCTCAAATCAACCTAAATATATTTCTTCACCTATCCCAAGTCCTGAGGTCATCTGGCTGCAAGAACAACTGAGATATTGTTATGACACAAACTTGGATAAGAGTCACAGCTTTGTAATTTCTTCTACTGTGAACATGACAAAGAAACACTGCACTTGCTTCTCGACGATCTATTTTCATATGTGAAAAAGCTTTGCACTTATACACAAAATAGGCATTGAGTTATATCTATCAGAGGAAAAATAAAATATTCAGTCATTTGGTCCTGCTGTTTGTCTTCAGACCTAGTCGTGACATTTGGGGAGACAGCAGGCCATGACAGCAGTCTCCTGACATGACCAAAGTAGTCGTTGCAATGTCAAAAGATGCAGCACACAATGGCTCTTTCTTTTAACAATAATCTTTTTATGCAGAGAAAATAAAATAGTATCCTGTGATGGTGTGCCACAAATTCTCCAGATTGGCAGGACAGCATAAATAACATCTCAGTCTGGACCTGCTATTCATATTTGTTATGTTGTTGGGTCTTCTTTTTAGCCAATGGTGGCAAATTTCACTTCTTGTAAAATGGTTAGGAATCTGCTAAGAAATCACCTAAAAAAACATACCTAGAAGAAAGGGATAATTCTTGCTGTCGTAACAGTTGCAGCCCCTGATATCAGGTCAGGCATTGTTTCCAAGTGAATAACCTACAGGTGTATTCCATCAAGTAATAGATCTTCATGGTCAGCTTTTAAGATCAAAGAATACCTTAGGGAATGGTTCCATGATGCAGGAGATGGGCCATGAAAATGCATGTAATAGGCTTCCTCACAAGATAGCCATGAATAAATTAAGATGGGAAATTAGGAGCTGTTTAAGGTTATAAATAGTAGGGCTGTGACAGTCCTGTAAAATGGGGTAGGATGCTGTGATGCAAATGTCCATGACAGCAGGGGACAACTTGGGACCCAGGAGCTCTCTTCCACACTTCTTTCTATATTTATATATTTAGCTTAATGTTCTTCATCTCTCATCTTTATCTTTTTGGATTTGGAAGCAGGATACTAACATTGCAAAACTGATGTCCTTACTACATGGGGAAACAGAGAGAATATAAGATTTTGTCAGTGGGAGAAAACTAGAAAAAGACTGAAAATTTATGGAGCCAATTATTTCCTTGATCATTTCAGTTGAATATCATAGATTTTAAGGTAAGCTTCAGCAGTTCATACAGCAAAAGTATTTAAAGAAATAGGTTAACTTATGTCACAGAAAACTTCTCTAGCAGTTTTAATTATATTAGGCTCAAGAGGAACGTCCCAGAAACAGATCACAGTGATAATTCTGGACTTCCTATGGGAAGTAATTTGCAGTGAAAATTTGGTATTATGTAAGTTTTTCATTCTCATGAGAAACTATTCCTTGACATCTCTGCACACAAAGTACCCTGACCAAGATAAGTGCCCCATTGTTTCAAGACCACAAGAAGTTTGTCATAAGAAATTTTCTCAGAGAAGCTACAGTAACCTGAGCTGCAGTAACCTACTGCACACCTGAAATTGCTATTCTGAGATTCATGGGTATAACCATAATAATGGAAGTCTGAAAGAGGAGGCGCTCCAGCCTCCTAGCTGACATGGACTGGCAGTTTTAATGTTAATGCCTGTAGCTACAGGAATGTTTAGGATGGCATAGGAGGGCAGGAGGAAATTTGTCTTTTGCAAAATTCATTCTCTCATTAAGAGCGGAGCTGCTGTATAGGTAAAGGTGTAAATACAAATGTCAAGGCTGAGCAGCCAATGCCCAACCTGTTGTTGTCCAACAGAAAATGTGCTTTCAGCTTGTACTGTTTTATTCTTGTAATGACCTATTCTAATTACTTTTTAGCTCAATGCGCTAGAAGCCATTTGTTAACTGGAATTTTAAATATTAATGCAAGAGTGTTTAAGATGTGTCCATTAAGGCTGGTAAAGTTGTGTTTGATTAACGGGCTTTTCATAAATGCACTGACACAAACTCTTTTTTTTTTTTAATTAATTCAGCCTGCAAATGAACATCATCCATTTTGCTATCATATTTTATCAGTCTGTAAAGTGCATTCTCACTTCAATTTTCAGCCCTGAATGCAGAACACTTTGTGAAAAATGACAGAATTTTAATGAGAAAGTGAACAACATGCCATCAACACCCTTTCGCCAGTAAAAATGGAAAAACATCAAGCTTTAAATCATGTTCCCTCCACACCTTTGGACATCTGCGATTCTGTCTGAGTCCTCAAAATCTGCTATGTCTATCACCAGGTGCAGCCTTTAGACGCTGAGGAGCTTTCTGCTTCATTGGTTGGCATGGCAACAGTTGTCAAATCATCCCTTGATAATGCTCTTTAATTGATTGTATAAATTATTTCTAAGATATGTGATTGCAAAATGATGTACTGAAGCTCTTCAGTGAACTGATCAGAGCATGTACATTTAAAAATGCACTGCATTCACTGACCCTAGCCAAGAACCTGACCCTCTTACAAGCCTGAAATTCTTTAGATGAAGCATAAACATTAAGCATTAAGAAAAAGTTCAAAATGATGGCAAAGATATATTCTACTCCAAGTGCCTGTTAATAGTTATACCAGGAAAGGTCACTTATAAAAACATCAACAGCAGTAAAGCTATAGTTAATATCTTTGTTTCTGCACAGAGAACTAAACGGTCAGGGAATGCAGAGATGCTTTCTTATCTGTTATACTCTGAACCATTGTAGATCGCTAACCAGCGTAAACTCTGAGGGTAATATTCCTCTGGCCAAAGGAGATGTTTGCAGTTGAAATGCCTGTGTTTAAGCTGGCTGTTTAGAATTTTGTGGCCAATGGAGAATAACATGCAATTCTAAGACAAATTAGTAAAAGTCTAAAGAAAATCAGAAGATTTGCTAAACTCGAAAGGCCTACTTCCCCTCCTTTGACTCTAAAGAGCTCTTGGTGTGACTAGCTCAGATGGAGCTACCTGCTTTCCAGACATCTAAAGTTAGCTGAGATGATTGATTTTTCTTCTGCTGTCTTTTCCATCCTATTTTTTTTAACACAAGACTAAAACTTGTTCCATGATTTATGTGTAACTGATAAGCTCTTTTAAGCCCATTCTTAAAATTATCTTTTTTCAAACTTTGTTTCCATTATAGTAAAACATCTGAATATTGAGATAAATTTCCAATCTGAATAAAAACAAAGAGATGCCTAGATCAAAAGGTATCCACATAACTAAGTCAAACATCTGGTTACCTCTGTGCTTACAAAGAATTGTGAAATTATTAATCTGGTTTTGTCTGTAAATTTCAGTGACAAAAATACTAATCATGAATATACTGTTGGTATCAGTGAACTGCAACTGGGCCTTAACATGTGGAACAAGCTTTAAATCCTAACTAGCATTTCAGCCCATGGATGAGCACAGATAATAATTTATAAAGACAGGCAGAAGGAGAAGGGTTTATCTCAGCTGTAAAGCACAAATATTATTTCACTGACCCTCAGACACAAATGTGGCCTCTTTTTGGGGGACACTCTTGCTCCCCACAAATCAGGGAAGAAGGTGTGTGTTGGTAAGAAAAGGATAATTTAAAAATAAACCCATCCCTAACAGAGAATTTAAATGTCTTGATTTTAGATTTAAAGGATTTTTTGAGGCAATGTGAAATCCCACACCCACTGATGCAGAAAAGACCCTGCAGAAGAGAGGTTTTTGTGAAGATAAATAGCCACATGTCTGTTGTATATTTATCTTTCCAAAATGTAGGTCTTAAGATAAGCGGTGTCCTACAGCACCATAGTGGAACTGGGCTCTTCTCATACCAATAATCATCTAGTAGTCTATGTTCGTCATCCCTGTGTCTTAAGGCTGGCATAAAGAGATTAAGTGTGTGCGCAGTCACACATATATATTTCTCCTTATGCCAGTAATCAGAAAATGGCAGAGAAATGGCTCATTCATCTGCTCTCTAAAAACACACAAGACATTCTGTATTAAATGTGTATATTCACAACCATCTAGTATCCCAGCATACTCCATTAATTCACTGTTGCCATTACACTGAAGTTTCTGTATCCTCTTGGTTGGAGTAGTTATCCTGACTTTGAAGACAAAGAAGGAAGAAGACACTAAAGAGAGTAAATGGTGGCTCCACTGTCAAATGTGTCATCCTGGAGGATGTGGTGCCGGGGCAGCGACTCTGAGGGGTCAGGCTGTGCGTTAATGAGCTCACCAGCCTTTCTTGAGCCAGGTGCAAGTGGCAAAGGATGGCGAACCCCTGGTGTGATGAAGAGGCAGGCAGGCAGGGCTGCCAGGGTGGCCATCCTGGTCTCCAGTGCCCTCCAGCAGTGAGGCTGAGCCCCCCGCCCCCCTCCTCCTGCAGCACACCAGGAGCTGCTCAGCTAGGACAGGCACCTGCTGAGTGCGTTTGCTCTGTGCATCGCCACAACTGCTGTGCACAGATAAATTTCCAGTGAGAAAAGCTCACTCATTGATCCTGGCTTCCGTGGACAGGGTCCCATTCACCTGGGTCCAAAGCTAGTGAGCTCAGCTGGGGTAAGGATACCTCCAGTGTCACACAGACCTACGTGGAAGGGCTTTAAATGACACTCTGGTTGCAGCCTTGTGCAGAGCTCAGGACTGGCAACACCCCGTGCTCCTTGCACAGCTTGGTACCACAACTGCTAGCTGACAGCGATCTTGCATTTGTCTACCCTATGCCACAGTCCGTTTGGTGCCTGCAGTGTAGTCACCGTCTGAGAGGCAGAAAGAAATGGCAGATTTTCACTTGTGTTAACTTATCTATGCAGTAATTGATATATTACTCTCTTTTCTGAAAGTTATAATTTTTCCTACACAGAAAATTAAGCAGCATAAGTATAGAATGATCACAAAATGTTTTACAAAAGTAAAAGAAGTAGCATCTATCTTTATGTATCTAGAAGATATGATCTATCCAGATTATAATCTAGATGAAGAAAATTGGGTAACTATCCCTTACTCTTGGAACAGGTAAGTATGCTCACTACGTGAGATATGTATATGGCTAGCTTGACTTAAATTTATCCTCTGTAACATCAGACTGAAGATCTTCAGGAGCTGGGCTGTGTTTCTTGCTTTTGCTGTCTTTTTAAACTCAGTTTTCGTTTCCTAGCTATTGTCAGAAATTTTCTAAATTCATCAAAACTCACACATTGTTCACCATCTAACCAGAGAATAGATAAATACATATGTCAGGCCTCGTTAGCAAAAACTGTCACTGATGAATGCTTGTTTTCCCTCCCCTTATATCCTACCATACCTCATGCAGCTGATGATCAACAACTGCTGCTGCTTAATGAGTCTGAATCATCAGCACTGCCCCCTCAGATACGCCTGGTGTTGCAACACATCTGAAAACTTAAAAACAAACCGGCTACTTTATACCAGAGGGAAAGGATTTTCTAGGAGGAAGGGTCTGTCCTGGAGGAAGGACCTTCTCAGCCTGAGTGCTTCTGCTGAACTCAGCACAGGAATATTTCATGGCTGAGAGAGAACGACATTGCAAAGGTGGGAAATCCCCACTGGGGCTCGCAGCTGAAAGCCAAACATCCTAAACTCCATCTGGCAGTGGTGGGCAGGCTGCGAAGATGCTGGGAGCCCAGGTAACACGTGCCTGCAACAAGTGACCCACTTAGGCAGCCCGCTGTGTTCGCACTTGCCGCGGTGCTGCAGGGGAACGTGACGGACAGCCTCGCACGGGGCTGCTGGGGTGCCCGCGCCTCTCCCCGCAGCGGCGCAGCAGCTGGGGCCGGCTCTCCTAGCGGCCCCCATCCTCCCGGCGTCTGAATCTGTTGCCCTCCATGTCCAGCAGCAATAGGAAGAAATGAGATTAAATTAAATCAGATGAGATTATGTTAAAAATTAGAACATTTTTTTTAACCTCTGAGGGCCGTTAAAGCTGGAGCCTATTGACGAAGGCAGTATTGCACCATCAGCAGTGGAAATCCCCCTAAAAAGGTTACAGAAGGTAGGCACCACTGCAGTATTACTGAACCTGCCTCCCCAAGTCTCCTTGGACCCTGGTTGTAGCAAGTGTGGGTCCTTTCCAGTTTTAGGCAATATCTGTGCAGATTCTTAAAGTGTGTATATATACGTACATACAAACTTATACATATATACATAAACACACACACACGCTGCAGCTGAAAACCTGCAGATCTCTTTATATAGAGGGATTTAACACAAAAAAAAGTCTCTGAAGGCTGAAACAAGCTGGAAGCAAATGTTGTTAGGGAGGTCCCCCTTCTCCATGTGGGTGCCTTAAAGATTTCTGGTTATTCTGAAATCACATTTCCACTCCAGCATTTTGCCTTGCTTGGAGGCAGCTGTGAAATAGCAGCACCAGCAGCTGATTAATGCCAGGTGTACATTCAAATCCACGCATCTGTATTTGTTGCTGAAAACTTAAGTAAGCAATGACCAAATGTGGCTTTTCTAAGTGCAGTTTGAACTGTGTGTGCATATAGAAACTTAATCACTGTCAGCCGCTACATCGCAGGCTCAGAGGGCCCTAACCACAGAGGAAAGCTCAAAGGAAAGTTCAAAAGGTATTAACCACTTGACACGTCTTGTGTTTTGGGAGATATTTTTGGATGACTGGAGAGCAATAACACTTTTTATTCTCCAGTCTGCTTTTCCTTTCTGTGAAAGAGTATAGAAAAGGGGATATAGAAAAGGCACATATGACCAGTTGAACAAAGCACACAGGAGGGGCTGATTCACCTAAGGCTTGTCCTTATTGTGCAGCGAATGGGCAACATCAGGGAAATTCCTCTTACCAGTTAAGATAAATTCACCTTTCATTGTGCCTGTGACTGGGGGCTTCCTGGTGAGTTGTTTTAATAGCTTGTTTTGATTAAGACAAAACAGGGAAACAAGCAAGGTTATTTTTGGAAAACCAGGACTCAACATTGTACAGTCTGTGACAAAGATGGTGAGGAAAGCCTGTCTGAACTGAATTCAGTGCTGAGACCCCTAGTGATTTCAACGGGATCAGAATTTTATCCAGTGTTTTCTGTGAATGAGGCATCCATCTTATCTTCAGGTGTTCAGACAATAGTTAATAAAATAAATAAAAACCATCATCCATCTCAGAACTGCCAGGCTGGATATAAAATTTCTTATCAAATAAAAAAAGCTATTTTTGATGCCTGAACAAGAAAAAATAAAGGAAGGGACTAACTGAGTACGTTGTGAACAAATGTGTGAGAGGGAGAGAGGAGGGAGGGAGTGGAAGTTACTTCTGAAGCTGTGCTGGTGGGGGTATGCAGGCTTGGCAAAACAAGTCACATATGTATGTCGTCAGTAAGTTGAAGTCCCCGAGTAACATGAAGTTAGAGCAGATGCTGACTTGAAATCTCATTTGTAGCAGGGTTAAATCATGTGTGGGTAATTATTAAATATTAAAAGTACAAGTCAAAAAGATTACCCAAAGAAGGAAAAAAAGGAATATTTCATAAAATTTCTTGATGAGGAGGTGCTGATGAATGAAGACAGGCATAGGAATGGATTTAAGCACCAGACTGAAACATTATCAATTTTGCATGCCAGGTGTTTGACAAAGGCTAGAGAATTCCCACTGTATAGCCCTTGTCTCAGGTATAGCCCTTTCCTGTCCTTAGACTCCATCTTTTCAATCCTTTGCAGGGAAGGAAGAGTATGAAAGTAGCACTTTGGACTGGCAAAGTCTTGCTCCTGTTTAACTTCATTTGTCTGTCATGGCATAGTGTACAGAAGGGAAAAACCTCTAAGGCTTCTGTCACTATTTTGCCCCGTGAAAAGGTGCTTTACTGAGCATAAAACCGGGTTCTTAAGGATCAAGCAAGCTCTTAGGCTATGATTACACCCGTAAGAAGGAGGGTGGCACTGAAAAAAGTATGGCATTTCTAAAGAATTTGGCAAAAGTATTAGAGAAGGACGTGAGACCGTCCAGCCCTTCACTGTGACTGGGTAAATAGGGACTATGGCCAATTGCTTCCCCCAGGATGATTTCTGCCTTTCAAGGGTAAGTATGTGAAGTCAAGTAAGGTGGATGGTATTTTATTAGAAAAGCGATCAAACAAGCACCCAAATACCAAAATGTCCACAAATGTCCATTCAACCGCAAAGTCTTTCAGCATTTTGAAAGTAGGGAATTAAGCTATGAAGAGCTAGGACACAACTAAATATTATTCCAAGACTTGATGTTTTAAACTAATATTTATTTTTTTAATCTGCCTTATTTTTATTCATCACAGACTAGGTGTAAGCAGGAGCGCAAAGAAAGGGGAAAGAATCCAATGGTAAACCCCTGAACACTCTTCATTTATCAGGCCCACCCCTATAATTCTTATGGTAGTCCCAAAGTTCCTATTAAAAAGTTTCAATACACCTAAAACTTACCAATAACAGAACTTTTTTGTTCAGTCTTGGTTTTTTGATTACAACTTCTTGAAATCTAAAGAAAAAAGCTATTCTTGAGCATAGTTCATAAGTTCATAAAGAAGTTCATAAATTATGGATATTCTATTTTTTCATAGATGGATTTTGGAATTTAATTTCATTTGTTCAGTCACAAGGGAGCTTGGAAGTTCAGAGTCTTATCCAAGCACAGTATTGGACACTTGAATAATTTTCTGCTTGCAGAAGAGCAAATGCAGTGGTATCAGACAGCCAATAATAAGTTGCAATGTTTATCAAATGCTGTGATTTTACTGTGGCAGCTACTGTGTTTCACAATTTGTGGACTGGTATTTTCCTAATAGTAAAGTTAAGTCAGATGTGAGAACAACAGCAGCTTAAAACATCAAAGCTACAGGAGAGCATTCTTCAACATAAGCTCTGCTCTAGCTTTTCGTGTCTTAACTCTCCCCATAAAAATCACTGAAAGTAATACTCAAAGTTAAAGAGCAGAACAATTCTAGGAAAAAAAAATGCCCCAAGTTCATAGAATGCTTGAGCACGGACGTCAGAAGAGGGTGGCAGGGTGGCGGCAGTGTATGTTTGCTTTGCCACAGGGACCCTGAGAGCTCAGCTGACCAGGTGTGAAGGCTGCCACTTCCGCTGATGTCCAACCCGCTCCTGGATGCCGGCCCCAGCACCTGGATCCGTTTGCAGCTGCACAACCTTCTTGGCCAAATTCTTGAGAAGACAAAAGTCACATTGTGCTCTCCGCTGTAAATACATAGAGGCTGCTGCAGCTGCAGGGTTGGAAATGGAAGCAGAATCCAGCCAAAGTTGTTGTTTAAAATTGCAAATGGGTATTTGGAAAATAAATGCCCATCAGAAGTTTTCATTAAGGTTTGACTTCTGCTGATAGGCTGCCCAATCTGAGAATATAACCCCAGGCTTACGTCTTTTCTTGCTATTAGTTGTATATTAGTGTAACTCCATTAACTCGGCTGCATTATTTCCAGACTCGCTTGGAAGAGAGAGAACATCTTTCTTTATCTGATACATCTGAGTGTAGCAATCCTCCCGCTCAGCCTGTCTGGGCAAGGCCAGAGGAGGAGATTGGACCTCCTCCTGAACTGGACCAGCAGGCAGGCCATCTCACTGCTCAAGCCACAACTTACTGTCATGCTACGCCATAGCAGAGTAAAGAAAGACCATGATTTTCAGAATAAAGATGGATACATGAAGATTCACTGGCTAGCATAAAATTTAATTATTTTTCTCTGTTAAAAGCTCTTTAAAGAAATTGTCTAGAAAGTACAGTCCTTTGATCAAACTAGAAAAAGTGTATTAAGAATACAGAAATATTTGTAGATATTAAAGGTAGAGAAAAAATGTCACCCTGGAAGTTCATATACTGTCATGAGATAAATTCTTTCAGAAGCCCACACGTGCAGTGCTATATCTGAGAGCGGAGGAGTGTTTATTCACTTTTCTTCTAATCTTTGGCAAGAATAAGATCATCCCCCTCACCCACCTCACCAAAATCAGAATCCAGTACATATGGCTATTGGAAAATTATTCAGGTCTCTTGCTTCCCTCAACCTTTTTTGCTAGGGTTGTCCCTTTACTGGGGTTATTGCTTTTTTAGTTCCAGGGAGCTGGGGTGGGAGCTACAGGCAGGTTGCATAATTTTCATTTACAATTGTGCTATTCAGCACCATGGCTTGACACTACTGTTTTATTATCTAGAGAGACCAATGCAAGAGACCACCCTTAAGTCACTTCACATCTTACAAGACCACCCTAAGGTCACCCAATACATATTAAATACGATTCTGGTTTGCCTTTATTAGAAGTATACCTTCATTAAGATTTTTCTCAGACCCTTGAATAATTCCTCAAGACTAGTTTCATTGTACGGAGACTGCTGAAGCATGGAAAAAAAGAGTTCACAGCTGCATTCCCTTTTGGTACATTATATCAGCGACGTCTACAGGTTGAGCAGAGTTATGAATTTATTGCTGATGAAAGACCTTAATGTCGGTTTTCATCATTCTTTGTGATTTCCATTTCACAGACATACATAAAATTATGTATGAATCCATACATTTTACTATTCCAATGGGAAATTATTGATGGTCATAGATTTTGGGCATGATATTGTTTTGAGTGTGGCTTTTTATTTTCTTTATTTGCTGGGTATAGGTTTAATAACAGGGTGGGGGGATGAGGAAACTCCTGATGTACAAACAAATAATATTATTCAGCTGGCCTACTTGATATCAAATGTGGAACTTCTATGTTAAAATGGTAATGTTTGGTGTCTGTGAAGATTCAAAAACTACAGCTGGGTCTGAAATGTTTGCCATTCCATGTTTATTATGAATTATTCTTTGTTTCCACACAGTCCTCTTTTAAATGTTCATCATACATGCAAATGCATAATGGATTTCTCCTTATTCAGCCTAACACAGATTCTGTGATCCCCTGTGAACAATCAGCCTGGGAAAGGCTTTGCTGTCTTAACTCATCGCATACACTGTAGCTTTGTGCCTGTTTATTGTGCTCATTGTCCACACTCAGTGGAGAATTGAAATGCGGGATTTTTCAGTCCTTACTTACGAAGCACCAGATCAGAAGGTTCCCCAAGTAATCAAAAAAATCCCAAACCAGCCCCCAGTGCATGAATAGTCTCACGGTCTCTAAATAACACTTGTTTTGCATATAGGAAAAGCAATAACAACAGAATTGCTCCTGAAATGGAGCAGGGTTTTGCCTTGCACACTCGCACACTCACACACACAGAGAACGTATCTGGTAGACGCACCCCTCTTCTTCCTTCTTCATTGCATCATTTGTATGTGGTTCAATTAAGTGTAATCGCAGTGTTCTGCCTGTGTTTATTCCTGTACGTGACAGTGTGACAACATGATTACGAAAGGGTGAGGAAGAGAATGGTAATGTGGCCTTTACACATTTGTGAAATGAACTGCTGTCACGTAGAGTGGGTAGGATCTCATTTGCCATAGTCTGGGCAGATTTACACCTAGGAGCCTGTTAAGGAGAAGGTTTAACACCAGACTTGAGCATGACACCACCCCTTCGCTATCAGATAAAGCACTAACCTCATCCACCGGTGGTGGCGATGTAAACACCCAGCTTAGCTGCGGGCTCCCGGACACTGAGGCTCAGAAGAAGCTGCAGTTCACTGACAATGTTCATGCCAGCCAATTATGATTACCCTCCCTCTTTAATTACTTTTCAGTTGAGGTGGAACCCACGATATTATCACCCTCTGCTCCTCTGATTCAGGCAGCCGACATAGGGAGTGTGTATCAGGATCTGGAAAACATTCAGAAAGGTGACTAAAGAATGCAGCATGAAAGTACATTTTTTGAAAATTTGATATGGTCTTTGTTGGACATTTCCTTTCCTTATCTGCTTGTATTTTCACTTTCAAGTTGATAACACCCAGGCTGAGTTGAAACACGGTGATATTTCTGCCATTCTCTTCTGAGTTCATTGTGACTTTTTTATCATCAGCAGAAATGGAGGGAGACTGAATTAAACAGGAGCTGTAGAACTTGGAGCTTGTGATAACAATACAAATGGATTTTCTCTAACAGAGAAAAACAGCTGTCTCCATTATTTGAATGCTTCACCTTTCTCCATTCCATTAATTGGGTCTTTGATCACAAGCTGAGGTGGAGAGGCCCTGATAAGGAATAGGTTATTAGTAAAGTAGCCTAAAGGAATGAATTGGGCCTAGCACTTGCTGCAGAAGATGAGATAAACCCATAATGCCTGTGTATGTGAGTGGTAGAGAGTGATAGGGCCCTCAGACTGCCCTGAACTGCTTGCAAGAAGACTAATACTCTAGTGCTATGATAGCTAATGCAGGATATAAATTTAGCTCCCGGGAATGGAATAGGATAAAAATTCCATAAAGAGTTTTCTGTAAATGGCTTACACTTTTATATCAAACTGTGTCAGAGTATTCACAAAAAAAAAACATTTTCTTGATCTCACTATATGTTGAACACAACTGGAGGCTTTCAGTATAAGAAGGGGGGAAAAATCACTGTTACATTTTTTCACCAAGACATTAATAAGAGCACCCTTTGAAGTGCGGTAAAGCTAAATTGGAGGAATTAAATTTGATTGAATCTAAGCCTGTTTATTTTTCATTTCTGCAGAGCAGGCGTTGAGTGATTTGTAATACTTCATTGGAAATCTTCAGGAACTTGCTATCATGTAATCCATTTTTTGCTGAAGAATACGACCGCAGGGGACAAGGCCATATTGGTTTGTTGTTAATGTACTGGAAAGAGGTACTATGGAGAAAACAGTTAATATTAAATTACGAACACAAGGTTATCTTTCTGCTGCACATGCTCCACTGCCCTAGGCAGGGGTAATCTGTTAATAGCATTCAGCCAAAATGACACCATTAAGGAACTGAAGCTACACATCTTTTGCAAGCTGAATGATGTATAAAGCTGGTTTTCTATCATCCTAGATGCAATAAATTATCCATGCTGCTAAAAATTGATACAAGACAGAAGTTTGATAGAACTGGCACCCCAACACAAATGGAAGTGCTGCTTGTCAGGAAAGGACACAGAGATGTGAGTGCTGCAGGCCTACCTTTTATTTGTGTCTCTCTTTCCCTCTTTCTGATTTTTCATGTTTTAAGTGCCAATCTGGCACATTGCCTACAGTGGCATATAAATGGTGGGAGACCGAATGTGGAAAGAGAATGGCAGAAAATGTGTAGGCCATAAAGCAGTGTAGATGAAGAAACACGAAAGATGTGTGTCCCTGGTTTACCTTGAATGAATCATTGCTTTTTAGTATCTGTTCTTCATTGCAGATGTCTCTCTGAAAAAAATAAAAAGCAGTTTCTACTTAAGATCAGCTACCTAAGAGCACTGGCTCAGATTTGCTCAGCACTGTCCCATGGTACATGAGGTCTCAATTCCTCCCACTGAAACTGTTCCAGGTTATTATGGCACAACAAAAGCTTTTATTATGGCAGAGAAGGGAAAAGCCAAAACAGAGTGTTAGGAGCCTTTTTAACTGTGGAAATTTACAGTTTTCCCTTTTTAAAATTAATTAATTTCTTTGACTGTATGGATTCATTGTTGGTTCAGACCCTGTCCAGAAGGACCTGGAGTTAGATCCATGAAGGTCACAGTGATCACATCACACTTAAGCCCCTAAATAGGATAAAAATATTGTCCTCAAACCCTTCACCCATCTTCTGTTTATTCCTGGGAAGACTAAAGCCTCTATAATGTCTCTGGTTTGTCACTGAATTTGTCTGAAGTTGCCCCAAGAGAAGTTAGAGATCTTGACCCTTGACGGTACTGAGCAGCCACACATCTCCCTCCCTGTTCTGCCTCCATTGGATTTAGTCATCCTCAGGGTACGCTCAGCAAATTTGTCTCTCAGCTACCTTAGTGGAAGTGGTATCCCTTTTCTTTCCATATGTCCAAGTCTTCAGCAGAGACCCCAGAGGAGAGAGGTCAACCTCAGCATGAGCAACACTGATGCTGTTCAGTGGTGGATGGCAACACACCCCATCCCTCGGCTGTAGCTATTCTACTTTGCAGGGAGTAAGGAAAAGTTCAGTGGGCTGGGAAAAAAGCAAAGGGAAGAGTTGTGATATTTCTAGGTCTGTTAGTTAGGGACTTGTGTAAAAGGGAGAAGGACAGAGAAATCAAGGTTTCACTCCCTGTGCCAATTACTAGTGTTTTAACTTTTCTGTCCTCTCTCTTCCACCATTCTATGGTGAAATGACATATGGATAATGTGGGATAACACCTGAGGGCAGCATGGCTGGAATGAGGACAGTAGGATCTGTGCAATGAGGGGAGGAAGGGACCTTAATCCAGATTTCCTTGAAGAGACACCTCTGTATTCTTGTTCTCCACTCAGCTATGACGCCTGGCTTCCCTCAAAGTAGCACAGCCTGTCCAAGGCTGTAGTGTCTGTCACATGGCAGTTTCTGCTAAGACAGAAAGTAATGGCTAGGTAATGTGATGGACTCCCCAGATGACCTGTCTTCATTCTGAAGGTATAGACAAGTCCTGGGGATCCATCCCTGGTATTAGGATCCATTGGCTGTAAATATATATTTTTTCAATTTTAGTAGAGCTTTTTAACTAGTTTTTTTTTATAGTGGAGTTTCCATGAAGGTCAAGACAAAGGCATCAAGGCTAAGCTTTGTCAGTCCAATTTTTGCATTGTTCAAGGACACCTACATCCCAGTACAGCATAGAAAAGAGGTCCTACGCAGACTTACATATCCACTATTTACTCCATTATCAATACAGGCTGGGGGATGAAGGGATTGAGAGCAGCCCTGCAGAGAAGCACTTGGGGGTACTGGTGGATGAAAAGCTGGACACGAGCTGACAGCGTGCGCTCACAGTGCAGAAGGCCAACCGTATCCTGGGCTGCATCAAAAGGTGTGTGGCCAGCAGGTCGAGGGAGCTGATTCTGCCCCTCTACTCTGCTCTGGAGAGACCCCACCTGCAGTGCTGCGTCCAGCTCTGGAGTGCAGCACAGGAAGGACGTGGAACTGTTGGAGCAGGTCCAGAGGAAGCCACAAAAATGATCAGAGGGATGGAGCACGTCTCCTGCAAGGACAAGCTGAGAGAGTTGGGGTTCTTCAGCCTGGAGAAGAGAAGGCTGCAGGGAGACCTTATTGTGGCCTTCCAGTACTTCATTAAAGGAGGCTTATAAAAAAGATGGGAACAGACTTTTTAATAGGGCCTGTAGCGATAGGACAAGGGGTAATGGTTTTAAATTAAAGGAGGGTAAAATTAGACTGGATATAAGGAAAAAAATTTTTACAGTGAAGGTGGTGAAGTGCTGGAACAAGTTGCCCAGAGAGGCTGTGGAGGCCCCATCCCTGGAAACATTCAAAGTCAGGTTGGGCGCAGCTCTGAGCAACCTGATCTAGCTGAAGATGTCCCTGCCCATGGCAGGGAGGTTGGACTAGATGACCTCTAAAGGCCCCTTCCAACCCAAAGCATTCTATGATTTTATGATTCTAAAGAAGTTTTCTGTGGTTTCAGAGCAGTGTAATGTGACTGCACAGAAAGATTCAGCCGACTGAGTTCCAGTTAACTCCTGTTCACTGCATCTGTGGCAAGATCCCTTATGGTACCCCAGCAACTTACCTCGGTTAACCTTGGTATCTCCACACACAGAATCAATATGTGTATAGAAGTTTTCTATTGTTTCATTGCTTCTATTTTTAAAAGAAGTAACAGAAGTAATTCTATCAATCCTCACTCATGGTCAAATTACCCTACGCCCAACCATATCCACGTAGCATGAAACACACTGGCAGGGTTGCAATAGCCACAACAAGGAAAGAAAGTGATTAAAGCACTTAGTAACAGATGGGAAGGATGAATATTTTTAAAGGCAGCATGAAAACCCTCAGATAATTATTTGATACATACTGTTACTTGAAATATTGAGAGTGGAATTATTATGGCATATTAAATCAAGATAGAACAGAGAGAAAGGGAAGGCCAGATGACTTTGAAAGAGCGAAAAAATATTTGTAAGGGAACAGTGTGAATGAGCCTCCCCAAACTCATTAAAAAGACCTATATTGTGAATAATGAGATAAATTAAGCTCCTGAGTTCAATATGGGAGCATAGCTTCCTGTATAACCATTCATATTGTTAGTTACATAGTATTTATTTATTTAAGTAGTATAGGGAATTTATTTTAACCACAGAAAGCCACATTTACAATCTGATTTTTTTAGTTTTGGTTTTCATTTTGCATGACTTTATAAGTGTCGCTTGCTCCAAATCTAGGGAAGATAATTTGATTTGGTTAAGTGACATGATTGCTGATGTAGTTTTTAAATCTTGAGCTAAACTGAAGAGCTGATATATGATATATGAATGTAATTTAAGTCAGATCTCTTGAGAGGCACATGCTGTAGTCCAACTGTCATTTACAGCTACAGAAAGTAATTGAAAAAGTGCTATTAGATTAGAGTGGTATCCTTTTAATCTGCCTTGGCACAGGTGTAGGTGGCTGAGGGTCCCGCTAATGACTGGTAAGGAAGGACTGAGTCTGGTTAAAAATAGAATATTTCCCCACAAAAATTCCCATTGTATTTCAGAAAAAGCAATTTTCCCTGTGAAAAACGCCGAGCAGGAAGCAAGGCAGGGAACACACAGCGGCCACCCGCAGTGTTGCCCAGCAGGCACTGTTTCACAGCTGGTGTAACCCCCCCACCAGCTGAGCGCCTCAGGCTTCAGTTCGCCTATGTGCCCTGGGGTGAGGAGGTAGTCACGGGACAGCAAATGACCACGTGCAGGACAGAGTCCCCGTGCCTCCAGCGTTGCAGGAAGGATGGGGAGATTTGACGAGGAGCTCTACAGAGCCATCACTACCTGGATGAGTCTCAGCAAACTGCACTGCCAGTGTTTGCTTGCTACTCTTTCAGAAAGAGCAGAACTGTAAACAGTATTTGCAGCCCTTTCCAAATTTAGTGATATGCAAACTAAAGTACTTTCCTCAAAACTACATGCCCGTTTTGTGACTTTGGGAATTTAGAGGTGTAATGCATCCAAGGGGTCTAATCTATCCACAAATAATCCCACAGTAACAAAGAAAAATGTGCATATTAGCAAAGGTCCATTTCTTCTGCCAGGGCAGGTCTGGTCCTTTCAGTGCTCTCCTCAGTGCTGTGCCCAGTAGAGCAGTTAGTGCTTGTCTGGTTTTAAACAAAGGAGTCTACCCTACAACCCAGTGATTTCTTTTTCACACGAGACTTCTGATCCTGAAAAGGAATTTGCCTCATTTTATAGTTATAATGAAACATTATTCTACCTAATTACTTATTTAAGGTACTACTAATGCTGTTAAACTATGGGTAAAACACACAGTAGTCAGAACTAAAAGAAAAGAAGTTTGAACCTTAATAAAATAATATGCATTTTGCATGTTATTGAGCTGCATAGGTAGAAGCAAATATTACACTAACTGGTTTCTCTTAAGATAGCATCTGAGTGTGTTAAAAAGTCTGTTGTTAACGGGAGAAAAATTACAGATGGTGTGTCTTTTACTGTTATTGACAAAATCTGATATAAGCTGGAGTGTCTGACCTTTCAGTTAAATCAAAATTGCAGGATCTAAGGGATCGAGAACTAAGGAATGTTACCAAGGGAGACATTCCTGTTGACTACAGGTCTCTAAGGAGTGAAGGAGGCAGGAACAAGGACTCATGTCAGTTAAAGGGAAATACTTGGGCAAGAGCAAAGACAACCTATGGACCAGCGCCTGGCTGCACTGCTGGTGTCGCTGGTGGGGTTTGGCTTGTCTTTCCAACAGACCTTCTTTAAGGAACAAAGGTTGCTGGGCAGAGATGGGAGACACTTGAAAAAGTGGGGCAAGAGTATTTTTGCCAACAATTTACAGCCTAACATACGGACACTTGCAATGGGATTTGATACTGGGGCTGATATCGTTCCAACACCTTTTTTAGTGTCTTGGATAAAATCCATCAAGTTTGTGTATGACCTCAAACTGGGAGAGTTAACAATACGCTAAGGCAGTGGGTGATGAGGAACCCAGCTTCAACAAAGCCAAAGGCAAAGTTGTCCTCCTGGGAGGGAATAACCCCATGCAGCTCTCCACATTGGAGGTTGCATGGTTAGGAAATAACTGCAGAGAAGGATCTGTTGGTTTTGGTGGGCAACAGGTTGAATATGTCAGCAATGAATCCTTGAGGCACCAGAGCCTTACCACACCCTGGGCTCCATTAGCAGACCTTTCTGGTGCCAGAAGGTCAAGGGGAATGATGGTTTCCTTCTGTTCAGCACTTGCAAGAAACACTGTGTCCATTTTTGAACCTGTTTGTACAAGAAACTTCAATAAGCTGAAGCAAGTCAAGTAGAGTGTCTACTAGGATGGCTGGGGGCTGGAGCAATGATGTATGAGGATAGACTGAGGATTTGTTTGGTCTAAGGAAGACAAGGCAAAAAATGGATCTAATTATTGTCTTCTACTACCTAATGGGTGCTTACAGAGAAGAGGAAGTCAGACTTTTCTCAGGCATGCTCAGAAGCAACAGTTGCACTTTTTGGCAGGGAAAATGCTGTTTGGATATATTAAAAAAAAATTATAAAAATATTGGTTAAGCAAAGGGACAGGATGCCCAGAGAGGCAGTGGAGATGTCCTTGGAGATTTTAAAAGCTTAACTGGGCAGTGTCCTGAGCAACCTGACCCAGCTTTGGTGTTAGCCCTGCTTTGAGAAGGAGATGGGACAAGCTGGCCTCCAGAGGTCCCTTCCAACCTGAATTATTCTGTGATTCCCTACCAGTTTTTTAAAAGGCTTCTCTTTGAACTCTACAGAAACATCTTCTATGGAGAACAAACTCCTTCTCCCCAGTTTTAACCATCTGAAAAATAGATTGGGGAATTTGAAGAATGTGAAGTTAAATTGCAATGCGATCTACAGAACATGGTGTTTGCTTCTAGTTAAGTCAGTGATAGTCAGAACTCATTACACAGGTTTGTGTTGCTGTAATTTTGACAGGTGATCAAAGGATGAAAGGAATAAACTATCACTTTGCTCCCAGTTTGTCTGAAGACACCAAGAAATGATGGAGTGACCAGAGTAGGGTGTATTAAATATGTTTTAAAAAACTGGATTTTGGTGGTAGGCATTTCAGAACAAAAATTTCAAAACAAGTAACTCCCATTTTAATGAAGAAAATCTGTGTACAAAATCAGCTTTTGGACACAAATCACAGTGCTTATGCCACTAAGTAATGACTGCTAATGCAAATCAGGTGCTCAGAGGAACAAGTATTCGGAGTCGTTTATTGTGGAGGGCAAATTTTGGGGATTCAAAATGGCTCCACAGAAATCTCTTTGGAAAATTAGTCCTCACATTCAACATGGCTTTTTACGCTTTGTGGCCTGTGCAATTATACATCTCCTACTGTGTCAGTAAAGTAACTTCTCTAATTACCCGTATTCCACTCCCACTTCCCAAAATGACATTCAAAAATACAGGTGTGCAAAAATCATTAAGGGGAATAATGTTTGCACTACCCTCATAATGGCTGCTTTAAGTTTTATTCTCAGTACATCAATCCACATGAGAACTTTGCAGATGTTAAAAACACATACACTCTATAAATTAATCTATGCCACTTGAGGGAATTGAAGGAAAGAAAGGAAATTCACATAATTCAGTGTAATGAATTCAGATATCTACCAGTGTGGCTTTACCACCAGCTTCATTTTCATTTTAAGTGTAGAAACTGGCAATCAAAGTTAGCACAAAAGTGATAGTCTTTTTATAAATGCACATGCTTTGCTGTTGGATGCTTCTTGGCTGATAAGCATGGCTTCTCAAGAGTATTTTCAGAGAGAACCAAAAGGCAATGCTGAATAGTTCAGATGCAAAAACTGAATAGGAAATGATGCTTCAGGCAAACAAAAGCCTCAGCAATGCTTATTAATTGATTATAAATCATTTTATCTTGGAATAAAGGAAATGATTCTACTTGCAGTTTTAGAAAAGGGGGCCACAGAGCAAGGGGAGGGGCAGATGTGAATGAAAGGATACATCGAATGTGAGTACCTCTGTGCTGTCTGTGAAAACATAAATCACAGTAGGTAAGCTGTGTAAAGGGAGAATTTCAAAAAGTAGCATAAGGGTTTTTTTTAAGTGAGAAAGATTTTTTGTGTGCTAGAGCAATCACAGTCAATGGAATTATGCTTGTAGTGACCCCCACAAACCTGTTCATCCATGTGTGGATTACTGAGGAAGCATATCAGAAAGGATCCATTTAATAAACTCTTGTTTCTTACTGTTCTGGAACTCTTTACGTCTCTTCAGCCCTACAGGCAGGGACTGGAACCAGATGTTTCTCCGTTTAGCTGGGACCAAAATTTTTCCAGCTCAGTTTGAGTTCCCATCAAAAACAAATTCAGCAGAACAGCTCAGATTCATTTCCAGTGGGAGACAAAAATAGTGGTTCAATGTGGTTTTCTGTTCTGGCACTGGATTTCTGCACAACTTCATGATTCTCTGCCTCTTGAGTTGGGTGGAAGGGCTGGTGATTGATCTCTGCGAGGAGACAGGGTGGGACCCTGCTAACGTGACAGGAAGCGGTGCCACTGCATTTGTAGGACCATCACAGCTGAACACAGAGGCAGCAACGGGAGCAGCTGGTTGCCAGTATTCAAAAGGTGGGTGTCGGCCTTACAGTGGGACAGAGATCCGTGGCCAGCTCTGGAGGTCACCATGTCCTACTTCCTGCTCATAGCAGGGATAGCATCACAGCTGGATCTGGTTGCCCAGGGCTTTATCCAGTCATATTTTTAAGGTCTCAATTAAGAGAGGTTTCACAGATTCCCTGAGCAGCTTGTCCATCTTCACCTTTTCTCTAACCCTGCCTTCAAGTAATTGAAGAACTTCCGAATTCAGAGAGAGTAAAAGGAGCCTCAGGACTATACAGTCTTGGGGAGATGGGGATATTCTACCCCAATCAGGACACACCTATCCACCCAGGAGTCTGCTTTTGCAAAAGCTTTTGTTTCCACAGATATTTACACTAAGTGATAGATACTATTGATGATCCTCTGATCACGTTATCCCATTTATTCAGCATTACGCTGGTTAAACCTCTGGACTGTTAGACTACGGATTTAGGACCCTGTTATTTTACTCTAATATGTGGTGCCTTCCAAATCTGTAGTAATGTGGGGGGGTTGCTGTGGACTCAGGATAATTCAGCATTTTGTGTTCTCATTTTTTCTTCATATCTTATCTGTAAATGTACTTCAGAAACTGTAGACTGGAGTTTGAAGACTAATTTTGAGCATCTAGTGACTTGACATCTGTGGACATTGTATATTTACTCATACTTTAGCATAGATGGCAGAACTTGCTCCAAAGCAAAAAGAAACAATCCACAACAGAAGATGGTTGGAACTGTGAGCACAGGGTCGATAGGTGAGCACACATCTCTATGAAGTTCTCAGTTAAGCAAGGTGACCTGAATGGTGCAATCGAGTGTTTATTCTGGACCTGATGATGTCTGCCATGCTCTTGGCTGGCCCAAAAGCTTCCACAGGGCATGAATTTGGAACCCTTGGGTAAAAATACATTTAGAAAGGAGGTAGATTAAACTATTAGGAGACGGAAATTTGGGAAAAAAATCTGAATCTTTTTCTGATTGATAAACAGAGTGAAAAGCTGTGCTGAGACTGGTTGTGGAGAAGTGCCACACTGGTATCGGTTGACACAGCAGAAAAGATTAGGTAGAAATAGTATTCCCATTTTGAGTAAATATTGTCCTGCACGGCAGCTGTCTTCTGATCACATTCAGATCATCATCACAAAGAAATGGAAAAAAAGATCACAAGAGGAATAAAAGGAAGACTGTCCAGTAGACAGACTTTGGAGAAATGCTCCCATGACAGTGATTTGTGCCTGCGCATCCAGCCTTAGCCCCGCTATCATCTGAAATCACTGCTGAAACTCATGAAAACGGGTGCTGCCTTGTACAGTAACAAGGAATGCATTGTCCATTACTCATCAGAAAAATGTGTTAACAGACTGTCTCTTGAGAATGAGCTTCTGTTGAGGGAACATACCTATTATCAGTGTTTGAAAATCCTTGTGCCTATTTTAGACAAGTCCAAATAAGCTTTGAGTAAAGGGCTGCCACAAACATGAGGACTGGTATATTTGAACTGCTACAGTCACAGTGGTCATCTCTGGGATATTTGCTCTTCAGTTTCTTCCTCAGTTCTATCTTTGCTGCATATCTGCTGCCTTTTCTTTATATAGTAACTTGAGGTACCAGACAGAAAATAGAAAAACTGCCTACAGCTTCAGCAGGCAAAGGGAGTGATAAATCTTTCATGTTATTAAAGATGAGTCCAAAGCTGTCATTTTCCTATCCTGCAAGATTTGTCTGTTTCCATGCTGTTCCTTATTCTTCATCAAGAGCATAATGTAAACAGGCTTATCTTTGGCCCCACGTACTTTCCTATTTTATTTCATACTTCATATCACAGAGTGTGATAAAGAGTCATCAAAATCATTGTTGCACCATATTTATATGCACTACAGTGGCTCAGTCTTCTGTGAGCTCATAAGTGATGCTCGTCTGTAACTACTTGTATTTTTCCTCATTTGTCATCATGGCTCTATAATTCATTCTAACTTTCCATTGACTTTTTTTTTTTTAATGTGGAGAATGACATTTCCTGTATCCCGTAAATATTTTAAATAACATTTTCAAAACACGGATGCAAATAATAACAATAAAATATTAGCAGGGTGCTATTTTTTGCCTTGATATCTATTTATCACCTTCTGCTTAAACACATAATGCATTTTCATGCTCTGACTTTCACTTGAATATTACAAATCACTTCAGAAGCATAATTTGATTAAATCTCAAAATTCTTGTTGAAGGAAGAAAATAAAAAGATCCCTATTTTATAAAAGGAGCAAATCGCAAAAGTCATCCTGAAGTGACCTGGCCAGTGACTTTGTTCAGGGAGAGGACACAGGAACATGGACTCCGCATTCTCTGCATTGAGTATAGATGGTGTTAGCTGGATGTTTCTCTTTCTGTTTATTAATGTTGCCTCCCTAACAATGCAGTTATTTTCACATGGGAGCCTTGGAAGTATTGGACCTTCCTGGTCTGGCTAGTGTCTTGTCTTTCAAAGCTTTCTTAAAAAAACACAGAACTCAAAGATCCAATATAGAAGCCCATTTTATCATATAAGGGGATCAAGTTTTGATTTTTGCTAATTATGGAAAGGTATCTGTTTTCTGGATGATCTATATTATCTAGGTGACAGCTGTCTGTTCAAACTCCTGCCTCATGCACTCAGTCTACATTAGTATATTCAATTATTGACATTCAGAAAACAATTTCCTTAGCAATCTCTTTGAACAGTATTTTTTATTGATGATTTAATGAGGGACCAGTACTACTCACAAACCTGTGAGGCTTCAAGCAAGAATATATGACTGCAAATAACCATTTCTTAGTTAGGAGGAAGACCTGACCTCAGTGGATAAGATCCAAAATTGTTATAATCAAAGAGTTTATTTTGGTGATGGCCTTAAAGGAGATACCTCAAACAAAGTGTAAAAACTTCAATACTGATTTAAACTCTGACAAACAAGGCAGAGTATCTGCTTCAAGACGTAAGAAAAATTTTACAGTGCATTCCAAGAGCCAATCCATGCTTCAGAGCAACAATATTTTTGGCGTAAAACTTTTTTTGGAAAAACTTTGGCAACTGTTCCTTGAAGCCAAATACAGACAAGATAGAAAAATATTAGCTTTTATTGCTTTTGAATTTCATACTTTTAAATATCACTGAGATACCTTTAAATGTCATTTAAATGTCATTGATCTTGTGCAGGACTCAGGGGTAGGTATAGAAATGTGAAATGGAGAGGAACTTTCAGAGTCACCACATGATATTTTCCATGAATTGACCAAAATTTATCCTAATCCTTGTTGAGCTATTTCCCTTTTCCCCTTTCTTTCCTACCCCAGCTAATCCTACCTGAAGATAGATCTAGGATCCCAAGTAACTGAAAACCTGTCGTCTCAATACTTGCATATCAGGCGACCTATTCAATCTACCCTATGATCTTAATTAATCCTATTTGAAATCAATTGTTGTTTATCAGTCTTTATTATGAACATCCAAATATTTCTAGTATCACCATGAGACAATGCTAAGGAGTGATAGGTCATAGACACATTGAGTCTGAAGTGTGAACAAGTATGGAAGTCACTCATCACCTACATTTTTGGGATTTATTAGGTATTATTTCCAAACATGGACACACATATATGTATATATATTTTGCCTGATATAAGCACCTTCTCTATGGGAACAGTGCCAATTAGATTGATTTGGTAAGATGCACTATAACTTATTTGACATTTTACTCCAGGGGAGAATTTTTGTCTTTTGTATAATGTGCCTTCAGATTCTAAGGTTATGAAACTCATGTCCACTGACAATAGTATCGATTTTTCAGTGTCAAACCCTGAGTCAGGTTGTGCCATTGATTTTTAAGTAGGACTCCACATTAAAATCAATTTTTCAGAGGGAAAAAATGAAAATTTCAATAAAAATGTCTCAATTCTCTTCTTAAGAAGCAGCCCATAAAATTAGCAGGAAGGCCATGGAAGTATTTTCTAAATGCAAATACCTTTCAATACAAGGAGGGGGCATAGCTTCGACTATACCTAAGAAAGCATGCAAAGATTGGTAGAATGAGACGAGAGGAGATGAGTAGTGTTTTGATAATAAACCAAAAATATCAGAAGACTGAAAGACTAAATAGCATGAATCAGGTATAATTTAGAATTGGTTTTTCAGCCATTAAGTTGCGACGACTCGTAAAAAGGCCATAGAGTAAAACAAATTTATTGTGCTAAGAAAACTTTTAGAAATACAGAGATCACTCCTAACTACACAGAAGGGCATGTCATAACATTAAGCAATTTAAAAAATAAATTCAGACATTTCAGAATCCCTTAAGACTTCAGTGGATTAAACATCTCTATGAAACAAACTCCCCATTTTAATTATAACGAATTATTTCAGTGAAATACAAAATATTATTCTATGTGCCATGTGCAAGCCTGATCAGAAGTTACCAGAGTCTTTGGCTACAAGGTATCCACTGCAGCTGCCATCAAAATTAACTGAACTAATTAACTGAAGCATCAGTACATTAAGAAATAACTGGAGGTACCCAAACCTTTGAAGATTTGCCCCATCAAAACACATTAAGAAAGAGTTTCACAATGCACCCATGGACATTCTGCAGTGACAGCCCAGGGTTAAGGAATTATCATCCTTTCCCATCAAAAAGTAAAGTTCCATTAAGAAATTATTATGAAACCCCATCTGCTAAGCTAGAGGTGATGTCTTTGCTCTCTGGTCAGAGGAAAATTAAGGTATATCCATCTTTAGGTGGATTTATGCTTTTTACAAATGCATATAAATTTGCATTTAAAAGATTTGTGGTCTTTCCAGATAATCCATGATCTGCTATCTTGACCAGAACAATTAAACAATTTGTGTAGCTTTTTAAAATATGGGCTTGCTGGAATAGGTCTACTGAGATTTTTTTCTGAATATTCCATTTCTTAAAGTTATGTCCCAAATAAGAATTTATAAACATGCTTATCTGTAATAATTTGCTTCTTATGCTATCTCACAGTTACTAGTCCCTTTAAGAGCAATTTGAAAAGTGTAAGCAAATCTTACATGACATTTTAAACATCTATTTAATATCTGAAATTAAAATTGTTATTACACTGCACAAGACCAGGGAGAAAAAGCAATATACTCAAGAAAAAGAAAGAGACACAACAGATATTTATCATCTGGTAAAAAAATAAGGGAAATGTCATGCTAAACTAGGATTTTAATAATAAAAATATGGTAGTGTAACAGCAATTCTTCAAAAAATCTTCCATGTACAAAGACATTTTAATAATAGCAAAATTTAACATATTTCAGAGTGATAGCCTTGCTTTATTTTAACTTTTTAAATAATAAATACATAAAATCTTTCCTAAGCACTGATTTGACGAAAAAGTGGCATGCGTTTCAGTATATGAGCAGTTGCCTGCATTCTATGTTACAGCTCACAGGAGCAATATTAGATGTAGAAGCAGTGAATTTGACCTCACATAAATTTTAGTCATTTCATAGTGAGTACAGGGTCTGAATCAAACATTTTAAAGTTTTGAGTCTCTCTGGGGATTTGGCTCCACTGAATCAGACTGTTCCACTACCACCTGCAATTGCCTTCAAATCCACATGCAGTTTTAACATTATCATTGCTAATTATTTGGCTAATTATTTATGTATTTATATCCTGAATTCATGACAAATTTATTTTGAAAGGCAGTGCCTCCTCCAGCTGTTCTTTGATCCCCAACCTTTTTCTTTTGTTCCATGCTGTTGACAGTGGGCAGAGTAAAGAGACCTAATCTCTATAGCTAAGTGGTCTTCATGCTTGAGAAGCTCATTCTACATTGCATCGTCATTCTCCTGACTCCCAGAATGGTCTGAACAAATATGTAGCTTCAAGTTGTACAAAACCAAGAGAATAGACTCCAGTTGGCAATTCCTTATTTGTCAGATAAAATTTGGATTTGTGCACTTCTAAGTGTTACAAGTTTTGCCTTCCGGTGCTAAATCTGCTCAATCAGATTTTCAAGTATGAATTTAAGGACTTTGCATAAGGAATTGTTTTCAATATATTTCTCTACAAGGCATAAGAACGAAGATTAGCTGCACAGAAAAACAGTATTAGCTGAAATTTAGATGAAAACCTAAGCCAGGTTAACACTAAGGACTTCAGAAAATACACAGAGAAAACAGTGGTGCATTTAGCTGAACCATACAGCAGAGCGTCCGCCAGCCCTGGCAGCTGTGATTTCCAGTACCACAGCCCAAAAGGTTCTGGAAAAATCAATCATTTTCTATCCTATCAGGCCCCATAAAGAAGAATGAACACTTTTTTCTCAGCCTGTAACACGGTTTCTGCAGGGCCTTCCAATGCAGTAATCAGATGTGCAGAGCGATTCAGACCAGTTGGTGAGCTGAGTTCATTTGAGCAACGTGGATTTTAACACAGCCTAATGCATCCAGGGCTGAGGAATGAAATAAAATGGTAATGCGTGTCCTGCTGCTATTAAGCAACGCTGAATTATACTGTTCCACTTTTAAGGTATTGTTTGTGATGTGTTTGTGAGTTACACCAAGGGCACTTAGATCGCAGCCTTGCTACAATAAAAAGACATATTAACCGAGGGATATGAACTGAATGTCTCTGATCTATCAAAGGCAGGGTTTCTAGTCTGCACTGTACTACAAGTGGCAATAATTACTAAAGAATGCATAACAATAAAAAGGCACTATCTTTTAGGCCATAAATGAAGTAGAAAGAGTTATAGTTTAATTAATTTTGTTTTCTTTTAGGAACCCAAATAAGAACCCATCCCACACTCTAGGGCTCCTCAACAATAGTTCAGTTTTCATAATGAAGTAAAACAATGGACAGCTCATCCTTCTCCAAAAATAAATGCACAAACAAACAAAGTAATCAAATAAAGCCCCCTCACAGCAGGCAAAAATCTCAAAGTTGGGCTTTCAGCTTAACTCTGCATCTCCTGTTTTTCTGAGTCCTTGAGTTCTCAGCTTTGTACTGAATGCATGCAAACTGCTGTGTTAGACAAACAAAATGTGTGGGGGTCGACATCCACCACAACCCGTTTTCTCTAAGTGTTCTCAGAGGGAATGACTCAGGACCACGGAATTTGCATGAAGGAAATATAATCCTATGGAGTCAAACCATCAGAACTTTCTGGAAAAGTTGAGTAGTTTTCATGCATCATTAGTGGATTTCAAGATTTTTCAAAAGAAAATTTTAAAGCAAGAAAGTTAGCATTGCAAATTTCCAAAAGGAAGCTATATTTGATTAAGTGCAGCTGTAAGAGAAATATCCCAATTTTCTTTTCATGGACCATACTGAGAAAGCCAGAAAAGTTCTGGTCATGCTGATCTCTGAGGGGCAAAACTCTACTATGAAGTACCACTTCCAGGAGAAGGAGGGGTTAAATGTACATAGACCAATGTAAAGTTGAAACAAAGGTGGTAATTATTTCAGGAAATAAAACATTTCCTTCAAGGGCTGGAAACACATGGGATAGTAACTATAATTGAAAGAGTTTCTAGAATACAATAGGAGCCCATGCTAGAAATTTATGTAACAAGAAAGCAGAGCTAAAGGGAAATATAAGATAAAGAGGGGGAAAAAAGAGCAAGAAGATAAATCTCACAGACAAGAATATTGAGACTTGGCCATTTGTCAAAAAACAGAACAAAAAAAAAAGTCAGACAAAGGCCAGGGACTGATGTTCCCAATGTAAAATTGCCCAAGAAAAGTAGACACCCATGCCAAACCCTGGCAAGAAGTTGTTTGTGTGAAGTGGAGAACTGTCATGTTGTTTCCATATTTTTTCCCATTCCCCAGAAACAGCATTACTATAGGATACAGCTACCAAGTACACGTTCTTCTATACGACGACTATTTTTGGTAAGAGATATATATTAGATAGGCAGGATGAATCACCCTTGAACATGCCTTGCTCTCTCCTCTCATTATAACAGGGGTCTAGATAAGTGGTTAGGCTACATATCTAGCTTAGAGATGACTAAAACTAAGATAAATCCTGCTAAAACTACTTGGAAAAGAACAAAAGTATTGTTATGTCTTATAAACAACTGTAATGTATGTTAAGCAGATCTATTATGGGGCACATGAACTAGAATCAAGTCATGTAATGGCAGTATGTCTGAAGCTTCTTGGAGTGGAAACCAAGACATAGGTCTCCAAGATCTGAAACCAGGTCTCTTCTCCAGAAATGCTTAAACAGGTCAACACAATACCCTGAAACATCCTACAATGTCCTTCCAACAAAAGTATGAATGTAGAGAATGGTGGTGAGTGTATTGAGTGTATGAGTCATATTATCGATACATATTGTATTTTTCCTCTGAGCAGGGGAGACGGGCTTTCAGAGGCCTGGAATAGCTAACTGGCACCAGATCTCATTAGGCCAAAGGCTGTTGAACCCACCAGTCAGGGAGACACAGACAGTCTCCCTCTTTCCTTCTCCCTCCACTTCCCACCTCTGAAACTCCCACCTCTTGTTTGTTAGGCCATTTGTTATTATGTTCCAGACTCATCATAGTGATTGACTGAAGAATTGTCATTCTGACTGACAGAATTGTCATTAATCACTGAGAGCATTACAGTGGTTTTTAGCCTGAAGTAGATAGGAAGGTTGTGAGAGACTAGACATGGTCTTTTTCTTTTCTTTTCTTTTCTTTTCTTTTCTTTTCTTTTCTTTTCTTTTCTTTTCTTTTCTTTTCTTTTCTTTTCTTTTCTTTTCTTTTCTTTTCTTTTCTTTTCTTTTCTTTTCTTTTCTTTTCTTTTCTTTTCTTTTCTTTTCTTTTCTTTTCTTTTCTTTTCTTTTCTTTTCTTTTCTTTTCTTTTCTTTTCTTTTCTTTTCTTTTCTTTTCTTTTCTTTTCTTTTCTTTTCTTTTCTTTTCTTTTCTTTTCTTTTCTTTTCTTTTCTTTTCTTTTCTTTTCTTCCCTGCTAGCAATTAGAAATATGTCTCTTCTTCTCCTTTTAACAAGGAGAAGAGCTGACAAGACAGTTCTCTCCAGAGAGAAAAGAAAGATATGGGTCAGTGACACAATCTTCTCAAGCACAGCTACAATGCCTTGAGAGGGCAGGAAGAATTTGAGCTGAAACTAGGTATTTATCTCCTTCTGGTCCAACTTCAGCTTTCCATTCCCTGAAGTGAGTTACCAATCAGGGCGGTAAGAGATATACTAAATAAAATTGGGATTTACTTCCCAGTTCCTCTCCTTCATGCTTGCAAGTAAATAGGGAATTGCCACCAAGAGTTTCTTAAGGTCACAAAGGTATAGCATCTTCACCATTTATCTGTTTATCACTGAAGCAATGGGTGAACACTCAAAAGAGGTATGTTATTCATTCGGGGGATCTCATGTTGAATGTTATTTGATCTTTACCACTTGCTCTTCAGAGAAGACCCTTTCTTTTTCTGTATTGTTGAAAAGATACAGTGCTGGCATTAATGACCATGTTCTTTGCCCTGTGACTGTAATATTCCTTACTGAACTTATTTAGAAAGATCCTTAGGTAATAGAAAGGTGTTTATTCTTCTACTTATGACTCTGATTTATTTCTTTTTCTCCACAGCTCTGTTCCTTCCTGTTCTTACTTGTTAACTTGCAAGCCCTTCATTCTCTCTTGAGTCCCAGCTGTCTCTAAAAGAGTAATTCATACTTCACAGACTGAGACTCATCCTTACCCCCACTCATGTTCAAGCTTTTTAGAAGAAAGTGATATCCTGTGGTATAAGCCACATGGAAAGGGTTAGAGCCAAACAATATTTATGTAAGCACGTTGTTGCTTTGACAGAGCCATGGGGAGCAAACTGTTGGGGCTTTTCTGTTTAAAGGCTCACAGGACTTTGTGAAGAAGAACACAGAAATCTATGGACTTACAATGCTGGAGGCATTTGGAGCCAAAGCTTCAGGGTGGTCTTTTTTGGAAACCTCACAAAAAAAGAAAGTTTTCTGTTTCCCTTCATTCTTGCCCCATATTCAGTAAGTCCCTGAGTAGCATTTTTTGATCAAATGGACAACAGCAGGGATAAGATCAGGAGTTCAGGCAGGCACAGGACCAGGGGAGGGTGTGTGTGCGCTCACAACAAGGGGAGAAAAGGCCAACAGAAATTTTGGCCAAGATCAAACCTCATCAGAGAAAGATAGAGCTGTGAGAACTGGAGAGGAAGAAAGAACTTGGAAAGAAGTCAAAGGAGACAAAGTTTAGAAAATGAATCAGTACTCAATATTCAACACCAAAACTCTGACACCTTTGCTGAAAAGGGGAGGTATAATTCTGAAAAAGATAAGGAGGAAGGATGAGATGGGAAAGTCTGCTTTTACATCTTTAATCTTTACTGGCTGCTTCATTTATGTCTTCCATAGACAACACCTCATCCTAAAAGCTGTTTGCGTCAGAGAGACTGAAATACTTCTCAGGGAAGAAGAGTCAAAACAAAGGTTTTTTTAAGAATTGTGGATCACTGTTCTCCTCACAAAGAGGTCAGGGTGGTTTCTAGACAAGTTTCCTTTCTGTTATTTACATGGTTAATTGTTTTCTGCAGAGAGTCATTAAAATGTCCCTTAATTTTCTTCTCCTTTATTTCCAGTCAACTCTACAGTTTTTGATCCCCAGCTTATCCCATTATCACTATCCTGTTCTAATTATCTTCGTTACTGCCTAAATTACCATACATGCATTCTTTTTCCCCTCCAGGACTTGGCTTCTCATACTTTGATCTGCTAATTGGCTTTTTAATCATCTCACTTTGTTTTCTTTTCTTTTTGATACTTAAAAGGAATTATTGACTGTAATGGCCTGAAAGGTACCAGTTTGATAACACTGGCTCCTGAGACCTCAGAGTCAGCCCCAGATATGCTGATTCCAAGACAACTAGTGCAACTGCACAGCCAAGAGACAGAGCATCTCTACGTCTGGGTATGTGATTTAGGCTCCATCTCCATGGTGTTCCTTGTTTCCCCCCAGAACCCTTGTAATTTGAATGTCTGTCCACAGATGTTTAGACTGAGACTGTCAGCTCCCTGCAACCTCTGCACATCTTTCAGTCCTGTTTCCTTCTCTCAGTCCTCCTTTCAATTCTGTTTCTTCTCCTTGCCAGGGTTTCCTTCCTTTTAATAATGCATGTTAAATTCCACAAAGCTCCAGTTTTCTTATTTTAGTGACCCTTTTCATAGACCCTTGCTCTTCCTTTTTACAGTTATGTCTACACATTGTCAAAGCATGTAGGGCCACACTACAAGGGGTTGTGGGCTAAAGATCAAACCAGTCACTGAGTAGAGAAGTTCACGATCTTTTGGGTAACATATATCCACACGTGCCGTTCTGCTGTACCGGCATTTCAGACTCTAATAATCCACTTGACATTCCTGGATTTGCCTAGTGATGACAGTCTCTGTATATTAAGGCTAGTAAATGTCTCTATTGCAAATCACATTTATGATTTTTTTAATGTCTTGAAGACTGTCAGAAGCAGACATCTGAAGGGTGCGATTTCTTGACAGACTGTTTATGTACTAATGTGTAAAATTTCCCTAAAATCTGCTCTGCCATTTCTGTTGCCCGTAGGGTTGAGAAATTCAGTAGTGCCTTATGTTAGTGGTTGTCTGATCATCTTGAATACAAGTTCTTCCCATTGCACTATCATCATGCCATAAAATGGTTCATTGAAGTTTCCTAGAAATAGGAAAGGAGTTTAAAAAGTAAAAATCACTGCTGGGTTTCCCTCTGCAAAATAAAGATTTAATTTAACTAATTTCAGTGCTTATGTGTAAAATAAAATGTGTGCATTTGGGGGATTGTTTTTAAATGTGAGAAAATTTTGCATCAAACTCATGCGAAAAATGAAGTTTAAAGAACCATTTTGTGAATGTAAAGGTAAAATGTTGACTTTCCTGCACAGAAGACAGGCTGCCTGGGGAAAGAGTGGAGTGATGCTTATCTTTGTGTGAGGTCAGAGCCTTTAGATAAAGACAGTAGCATAGAAGTGAGCAGATAAACTCGTAATGGAATCCACACCATCGTTTTGTTTACTACCTCTCTGGCAAAGGTTGCTGGTACCCCTGCATTTGTGGATCCAGCCAAGCCATCTCTGAGAAGCTAATCAAGCAGAGAGGAAGGATGGGGCTGAGTAGTCTTAGCTGTAATTAAAAATACTGGGAATAATTATACTTAATATTTAATTGTGTTTAAACACTGAAGAATTTTGATTGATCACGTCAAAATATGTTTGTAGAGAAGGCTGTATTTCCAGCAGGGTTCTGCAGGTATCCAGGTACCAGATATGACCTACTGGATTTCCCATAACACATGATTTTTCCCTGATGTGAGCTTTCAGGGTCTATGGGTCTAAATAGTCCTACCAAGGAGATGAAGACTTTCAAACAGGAACATTGCAAATCATAGTGAAACAGACCCTCAAAATCTTTCATTAAACAGAATGACCATGCAACTCTCCATTTCTGCAATATAGAAAACAAATCCTGCTCTTCCCACCCCTGCACTACACTTGTAAGGTATATAAATCACTATTTAAACATATCCACAGTGCTTCACCCAGAGGTTATCCCAATCTTAACAACCTTCTGCCTTGAAATATTGGTGCAACAAAGAAAAAATATTTAATGGAACAAGGATGCATGTTAAAACAAACAAACGAACAAACAGAAAATGTGTACAAGGAAGAGAGCTGCCACAGAGAGAATAAGAGATGAGTTGTACTGTGAAATGGATTAATAAGTCTGAGGAACACCATAGTGTCATACACCCAGTCATTTCAGTCCAAAGATATATCACATCATAGCTAGGAGAGAGATAGCATTTGTATGTGAAGTTAATGGAAAAGAATCCACAAAAATAATGAGATATATTGAAGCAGATAAGTAGCAACCCAAACCCATAATTGGTGCATTAAAAACAAAGCTTTCAATATTCACATAGCACTGCATGTGTATGAGATACTTGGTATTTCATCACGTTAACAGCACAGTAATAGCTGTTAAATGCAGCTTCACGAAAGCAGAAGAATTACAAAAGAAATACGTCTGCTTAGTGTCTCAACAACTTCATATTTTTATTTAAGCAAATGTTTACATTTCATTGAGTCCAAGGTGGTAAATTCTTTTTTCCATTAATTTGTGCATATAAAGCTAAAAAAATCCTTATTTTGAAATACGTATTTTCTATCACAAAAGAAAAGAATCAAAACTTGATTATATAATTTCACTGCTATAAAGTCTGAAGAGTACTTAAGATAAGCAATAAAGATATCATTATCAGTATATATTTATGTCATAAGCGGAGCTGAACAACTAGTTCAATTAAACCTAGTTTAGTTAATTTTCCACAGGGTTGCAAAGGTCTGTGAAAGTGCTAAGATTTATTATTTCTTAAATGTAATAGAACAAAAAAGTAAGGCTGCATTTTTATACCCCTTAATATACTTTTTTTCCTCTCGCTTTACCTTGGAAATAGTACGATTAATTGTCTTGGGTGAAGAAGTGAATCAGTGAAACAAATGTAATTTCATATCTGATGCTAAAAGGGTATGTCTGGAACTCCCTACCCTAGAACATGGTCTTATTCTACAAACTGAAAGAGATGCAGCAACACAGCTTATCTGAAAAGTCAGTTGGATTTAAGGCAGGAAGACATTTTTAACCAGCACGGTAAAACATACACTGCGAAACTGGAGACCGAAAGTTTTTTTCTGAGTAAAACTACTATCCTCTGGTTTGAAGAAAAATGCTTTTCTGAGGAAATAGATGGCATGCTATATCTATCAATCAATCAATCAATCAATCAATCAATCATTTGCTTGATCGATGTCTTTCACTCCGTGAAAGAATGACAATACACAAGACTTAGCTGAAGTGGAACAAATGTTCATTTGCTCATCTTTAATGTAAATGTACCTTATGGATTGTTGAACTTTCCAGAGACTACTGCTGTGTTGATTAATTGCTAATGAATGCTAATGAAGGAGTGAGGTGAATATACACAGTGATGTATTTAAGTGATGATTGATTGGATTTAACACTAGCTGTCAGGAGAGTACTTACCACATGCACAACAAGTCCATAAATATGCACAGAACTGTTAGTTGTCTTCCTACATGTCTCTCTGGTCTTTTAAGTCGATCTGTGACAGGGAGAGAACTGCCCCTCTAGACTTTCACTGCTAAAGTAAATTCGTTCCTTAGGAAGGACATCACCTTTCAATGACAGGTTTTAATTAAACATTGATGATCAGCGTACAGTTGCATGACAAAATGTCACTCGACGAGTTCCCTTTAAAAGAAAAAGTCAGGTTTTAGAATTTTAATATTAAAGAAAATGCTAAGAGACCGACAAAAATAGAAAGAGACTGTTCATTAAAGCTCCAAAATACAGAAGGGACATTAGGATAAACAAAAGAAAGAAATGTCATTTCCAATTTAAGAATAGCAATACTACATTATTCCTTTATGAGATGGAGGAAAATAAATTGAAGCAGCGAACTTTTTCTGGCAAGTGCTATGCAGCTGGTTAGAAATTTCAGTGGCTGAGAAAAAAACCAGCTACTGACCAAATAAAGACAAGTAAGAGAAGTGTGTGCCTGGCTCAAGTGCAAGGGGGGAGAGAACAGGAGGTGGAGGGTGCAGTGGAGCAGACCCTGAAGCCAGGATGGGGGATGCTTTGTGAAGATAGTTGCCAGCTCAGAATAAATGCCCGAGTGGAAAGTGGGAGTTATTTTTGTCATTTGGAAGACAAATGCTCAGTGTTCAGCTATCAAAATCCAAATTTCTATTGTGCTAGGGTCTTTTGAAACACCTACCAAAGCTGCATGTGAATATCTCCCAAACACTAGTCTCTGGTGAATTCAGTACAACGATAATGACCCTTTAAAATGACCTTTCAAAATTAAAGTTAAAATTCCTTTCTTCAAAAGGAGTTCTTTTTCAATAATAAATATATCCTTCACACAGTCAAACTAAAGCTAATCAAGTTGTTTATTTTATATAGCCCACAAGAAAGGAACAGATAGGAACAGCTATTTCTAAACACTTTGGAGGCACTCACATATTACCACAGTTGTAATTTTCAGCCGCCTTTGATTTTCAAGTCTTTAAGCACTTTCCTGTAGGTATGCAGACCCTCATACAGATAATTTAAACCTACTAGTAGTTAACAGCTGGCTATTGAAGGTAGTTGCTATACTTGCAGGGGTAGGCACTGAAGATCTGACATTATCAGGTGCATTTTCAAATATTTCTAATGAGTCAGAAAATTTACTTTAGAGCCAGCTTTTCTGCTGCTGCTGAAATTTGTTTGTATTAAGTTGAGCTGGCATCCAGGTTTAAGAAATTGACCTATACTTCCACATGCCAAATGGGAAGGGTATCGATTTGGTGATGGTGAATTTCCATCTGGGCAGCTCTGAAGGTAACCACAATTCCTTGGCTGTGACTATACTTCCAGGGAGCTTTGATTTGACAACAGACTTTGGCAGTGAGTTGGCGGCTGTAAGTGGTAGACCCAGACCTTTTGCTAAGTGAAGGGAAGAAGAGCATCAACAGTCCTCGTATCGGTGCAAAACTTCGCATTTAGAAGAGGAAAATCCATTTCAGTGATATTCCTAGAGGAAAAACTGTATAACTGAGATGTTAAAATAATCGGTTGTAACCTATTTAGGCAAAATGGACAAATGATGAAAAGAAAGGCTCTGCATGGCTATACTTGCTTCCAAGTTACTGGCGTCTCAAAAGCAGGTGAGTCAGATCAGCTGGAATAAAAGAATTTAAACAAACAACTGCAAATGAGAATTGGAAACTGTTTTTAAAATATTGTCTGGTCACAATCTTGCAATTTGAGAAAAGAACCACATGGGGACAAAACACAAAAAACCAACCAACCTGATTTAGATGGAATCTAAAAAACCCAAGAATTAATTACAGAATAATATAAAACAGTTCAGGAAAAAAGAGGATGTTCATAGCAATTAATGTAAATTAGAAGCTATGAATAATAGAGAACAGATAAGGGAGACAAAAGAACATAAGCAGTTGTCTAGGGTGAGCTGATAAGGTGATACAAAGGAGAATTTTAAATATATTAGGATCAGAAGAAATGCTCAAAAGCTGATGGAAATGGGGAGAATCCCAATATGGAAGCACATTGTACGTGCTCCTGTCCTGTAGTTATGAAAAGAAGTAATCATATCATATGTCGACAGTGAAGTGACTTGTGTTCCGATTAAAATATGAAAAAATGAAAATACTAAACAGCAGCTATTAAAGGTAGATTGTTCAGTCGTGACAAAACCAATGCATTTGCGTACTAGGGTTTAGATGAGTTAGTATGGGGGTCATCTGAATCATTCAGCATGTTTTTCAATATATTTGGAATACAGTAAAGATGCCAAGGAATGGAAGAAAGTTGCTGGCCTAGAAGAAAAAGAGAGAACACAAAAAGACAGATAACTAAGGTTTCTTGGTCTGATGTCAGATGACACACGTTCACATATGCTATGACTTGGTTACTAAAGGATATTGCTAGAACCACTCAGCATAGATTAAAAAACCTGTAATCTTAGCTGTCATTTGCTATTTTTAAATAATATTACCCGACTGCTCTAAACATATCACATGCACTCACTTTTATACTGCATTTGTCTTTTTATTGTTACTGTACAAATTTTCAGTTAAGACCACAGAAAAATCCCTAAAAGTTGTCACTGTTTAGGTGGCTTAAAATTTTGCCACCTGATATGTCTCAAAATGCAATTAGGAATGGGGAGTTTTAGAAACAGTAAAGTTTCTGAAGAAATAAAAAACCCTATCATTATAGTACCATTTTAGTCATGTCAGAAAAAGTTTCTGGCATCTTCCTGAAGAAACCCACATTGGCAGAAAGGAAAGCAGACTTTTTGTTTTGTTTTTGAAAAGCTGACCTGAGGGACACCTGCTGAGCTCCTGAAGAACGTGTAAGCAGACCTAGCACATCTATTTTCTCAGTTCTGTCTTCTCTTTCATTTTGCTCTGTTGCTACTCTAGGATTTTGCGGGGACTCTAGCCACTGCCTCTTTAATTATCCAGGCAAAAGCATATGTTACCCAGCTTCTCCCAAACACTGTGGCTACCCAAATCTCTGTGTATTGTGTATAAATGTAACACATACACATGCATATACATATATATACAATATACATAAAACTGTATATTATGTAAAAATCTCATGATTACTGGAGGCCATTGTGCCTTATGGAGAATTACATCAAGTGACAGATGGTTTCAGATCTTGTTTAGAATTTTTATTTCATTTTTATTTTTAAGAATTTTTATTTCATTTTTATTTTTAAGTGGCTAAACAGAAAGTCTCTAAAATAGTCTTTTTCATGGGACACTTCTGCTTGTCAGGAAGGCGGTAGAAATTTGTCTGGATTTTAAAATTTCAGGTTATTTAATGACACCGGATTGAAGATCCAGGTTTGAAAAAGTGCACACAGCATCTGTGTCTGGGGAGGGACTTTCAGGCAATCTTAGCTGTTGTAGCATTTTTGTGAACTGGGGAGATTTTCAGAGGTGCTGCCTGCAGAGTTTCCAACAGGAGCTGCTTGATGCCACTTTGCTGTGAGAACATTTCTTTAAATCTGAAGCATAGGATTGAATAAATAGGCTGTCCTTTTTGGACAGGAGACGACATTAATCTTTACACTTGTACTAACTAACTAACTAACTAACTTGTATTAATTCTAACAGTTCAAGAAAATAATTTTTATTACCTCTTGTTTTATTAATCTTCTCCCAACCTGCATGATCACCACCTGTGACAGACCCTTCAGGGAGCACTGTTCATGTATGCTGTGTAAGCCAGCCTGTGCTGCATGGTACTGTTTTGTTTTATACCAACTGTAAGAAATCAAGGATTTCTCCTGAGCATAATGTGTTTTGGATTTGTGATAGACCCATGTGTCTCACTATTTCACTGATAACTGCCGGAAAGTTGCCAGGCTGCTCTGTCTGGGCCCTGTGTCCATGTCTGGATCTACATGCTGTCAAGTTCTCTGGTTTTAAACATCCCTGTGATACAGCACTCTCTGTAGCTTCTCTGGCACATGTCCAGAAGACAAACACTCTGAAGGTGGCAAGACACAGTCCTGAATAATCCTTTAAAAGAGCACTCAGGAACGGGAAGAATGAGTCCATTCAACCCAGTGTCTTCAGAGGAGTCTGTATAGGAAGGAAAAAATGTATATCCAAATGTATTTGTTTCCATAACTCCCCCCCACACCCCCAAAAAGGAAACAAACAAAAAAAACCTTAGGGTTAATCTGTCAAAATCTACTGAATTGACAGCATTAACAAAGCATGTTTTTTTGTACTCGATAGTCAGGTGAGATACTCAGCATTGTCTCTGTGGTGGGTCATAGCTGGGGCTGAAAGACGACTTGACCCATGACCGGACCTGCCATGGCCTCAGCAACATGCTGGTGTAGCAGGGACTGGGTACAAACGGTCAGAAGGCAGCATGGGACTCACCAAGACACCTGAAAGTATTTCCCAGTGTTGGTCCCCATGCGCATGAAGCGTTGTTTTATTATATCAATCACTTAAGGATGCTGCAGGAGTAGTTGAGCAGTGGTAATCAATGAAATGGTGTTACACATTGCCCAGCAGCCGCAGAGGCCTCCGCATCAGCTACTTGTGCATCAAGACTGCTTGGAGGGAGGAGAATGGAAATGAAAAATGCATGTGGTACTTCTACTCCTGACTTGGCGTACCAGCTTATTCCATAAAGTCATTAACAGAAAACTAAGACCCCAGCAGTCACCCAAGGAAGTTTTGACAGGAGGAACGGGCAAACACACAGAACATTTACATTCGTACAACCTTTTGCGATGTTATCTAATTTGTGTTAGAGGAAGATGGACAACTGTTTGCAATCTTTAGGTCAGTTAATAAACATCTTTCCTCACAGAGCACAGACCACAGCAAATATCTACTGATTGTCCCTGATTTTGTCAGCTGAGGATTTTAGATTTACCTAGTCCATGTGTAATGATAAGCACAACAGCAAGAAATGAGGACACAGTGTCTGATTCAGCCTTCACAGGGCTACCTACTCCTGTACTCCCTTCACACGCAACACCTAATGTACTTTTAATAGCTATGCTCCAGTCACAATGTACAGTTCTTGGTAAAAACTTTTCAAAAGCCCATATTCAGTAGTTTCTGAAATGAGTCATAGCTTGGAAAAATGGCATAAAGCAAAATGGAAGGAGCTTCCTACTAGAAATACTCTTCAGACACCCTTTTCCCCAACACCCCCTGTAATACCATGAATTTGAATGTACCCACTGGAGATTTGTTGGCTGCTAATGTCACTCAGTGCCTACCTCCTGTTAAATCCATAGCACTCACACAGATCAATAATGAAAATTTTTTGAGGTCTGGCAAAAAAAATATAAAAGCTACTGGGAGGCAAATATTACTCTTGGTCTGTACCTGGTCTGTACCTCAGGATGAGCTCGCACAGGCTCAGACAGGTCAACACAGGTTACTTTCTAGATAGAGATCTCTGAGGAAAGTCCAGGGATTGAAGGAAGTGCTGTACATAGAGGAATAACCCCATATTAACCTCTGTGTTAAATAACACATTTGGTCTCTGAACTTTAGGGTGATTTTAAAAATTTTTCCTATGCATGCAGGCATACTGATTTACTATGTATGGAAACAATTCTATCTTATCCTTCAGGAAACACCACACAAGAGGAAGAACCACAGTGGCTTTAGGGCACCTGTGCTCCACGCTGCTGAAGGAATTGGGAAGCTTCCCACATAAAATAAAGTATCTCTGAGGATGTTTTCCCATGATAGTCCTTATGTTGTGCCTTTTTATTTTGGCCCCAAATTCCTATGTTTAATTATAAAGGAGGCAAACCTTTGGGTATTAAAAATTGTGGAAATCAGAAGGTAACATTACAGATCACTTACACACAAACATACAGTGGCCACTGGTGGGTTTTGCTGCTCCAGGACCTCATTGTTGAAGCTAATCTGAGGTTTAAATGGAATTCATCGATCTCTGTTAACCCTAAACTTTAATTCATCTGGGCAACTGCTGCTGCTGTAACAAGTGATAACTTCTAAATGCAAATTGCTATCCTTTTCTTTTTGCAGAAAAAAATATCTAGGATTTTAATTATAAAACATAATTTGAAACCATAAAAGATATGAGAAACGATATGAACATAAACAAATCACAATTCTTATGCCAGATTACACCACTGTGTTGTTAATATTGCAAATAAGAACTGTTCATTTCCTAATATTGATCAATATTGATCAGACAGAAGATACCAAGCCTTATGAAATATTAAACAAGTATATTATGACCAATTCTTTTTTATAAAAATGATTTCCCATCCATTAAAGTTAAAAGAGACTTCATCATTTACCTAAATGAAAACCGATCTCTGATTTAAATTAAAATTGCAGGGCAGAATCACCCACGTTCTGGTGGTGTCTGTAATAGTGTTCATCTAATATTTATGTTAGTGCTTTTTTTGCTTAATCTTAAAATTTGGTTTGGTATAAAGACATATTTCAAATGGGTGAATCATCCCCCACCAAGCTCAGGGCTGCCTAAATACCCCCATTCTCCAAAGGAGGCTGGTTAGAATCAGCTCAGGTATTGCTCTGCTACATCAGAAACACACTAGATTTTCAGAATTTGTCTCAAAGCCTGAGATTTTTTTTTCTTCCAAATTTTCTAATTCAGTGGGATATTGGACCGTAATTAAGACTCCCGTAGTCTTCAGGCAATGCAAATTAGAAATAAGCCATTTCTTCTTGTGCAACCCACATGGGTTAGCTCAACCCTGCCCACAATGGCAGACAGTGCCCCCCAAGACCTTGTCCCTTCCTTTTAACCCTAATCCTGATCCCACAGTTCCACCCACTCTGTACATTTGTGAAGTGTTTTGGGCTAAACATTACAGAATGAGATCTAGAGCCACATGGTTTTCTCCTTTTATAGTGGGTATAGTCTACTAGGTTTTTAAAGTGGATTAGGGTTTTTTAGGCATATGGATGAATCCAAGTGTCTGAGTTCTGATGAAGTTTTGGGTTTGTGGATAAGTCTGGATCTGGCAAAAATTGATCATATGATACTCTTATGGACCTTCCATCACCACAGATTACGTTTTCCATGAAGTAAACGATCATTCCAGTACAGTTCCCATATTTCCTGTTAGAGAACAGATAACTGAAACTGCTTCAAAAATTTATTTCAGGTCTTCCTTCAACAGAAAAATATCTTGAATTCACAAGACTTCTGTAGCAATGCCATTCTTCTTCCGATCCTTACAGAGGTCTTCCCCTTACTAATATTTAATCTTGTTCTTAAAGTTAACGTATGATTAGCTCCTTTTAACTTACAGGAAATAACCCTGTACTTAAACTGCAGAGACACAGAAAAGTTTACAGGATTCATTTTAGACCTTGGAAATAGAGAACTAAATAAAACTAAAGATAAAAACCTGATGTGCTTCAGGCTTTTTTTTTCTCCCCCTGCAGCTCAAAACCTAGATTTCTCTTCTGTTTCATTTGCTCCCTAATTTATTCCATGTTTTAAAAATAAGATGTGGCAGGTGAGTCACAAGTGGAGGACATAATATACTCCAGTAGCTTATTTGCCCCTGATCATGTGAGCCAAGCTTACAATGGAAATATCTGTTAAGTGGTGAGAACATTTTGGCTAATCCAGAGAACAGCATGTCTCCTATTAAAGCTCGTTATCCAAAATCAGGGCAGCAAAGAGGAGTCACCAGCAATAGTACTTGCAAGTGAGTGAGGTTACTGAGATAAAATAATGTCAACAGCTGTTCATGAAAAGTAATCTAAAATGTATTCAGAGCATAATTAATATAAGGATGAACAGGCAGTCTTTCATCACCATGTAAGATTGCATCTTAAAAGGAATATCTGTATTAAATAAAAATAAACTTCTCAAACATACTACAAGAGAATTGCCTTGTTCTTCTGAGGTTGATAGTTTCTGTCAACATAAATTTTTCTGGCTTGTTAAAGTCAATCTTTCTGTCCTACTTCTCACCCTCTGCGTCTTTGCTCGTGTTTCAAACCTCATTGACCACAGCATCGGCGACAAGCTACATTTCTTGTCCTGTAGCTCCACCCCATTTTTCACTCGTAGGGTTTAAAATGCATCAGGAAGGCAAAGGCTATCATCTGGCTCTACAGTTCCGTAGGCTGATTCAACGTGCAACAATATAGACAGGATAGATAGGTGTGCAACTGGTACTCTGCCATCAGATTAATTTACAGCATTATTCACCTTATACAATTGCAATTTCTGGTATACACAGATGGTCTTTCTAGACCAGTTATTAAGTGAGTTACAATAAGGGAAACATTATTTAAAGGTACTTTGGATCCCTACCATACAGAATCACTATAAATAATGCTATATACTTTTAAGAAAAATATATCCTTCCCACAACTAAAGACATAGTGGAGGAAACTTTCTTTTTTAACAGTTATACCTACCCTGGATCAGGTATTCAATATGTTTCTATCTCTATTCTTTTGATCTTCATTTACTTAATCAAAGCCAGCTGTTTTCTCCAAAGAAGAGCACAAGAAAGAAATATTGGTTTATTAATCTTTCCTGAAGCTGATGCATTCTTGAGCTGAGCACTGTCTGAACTCAGAATGATTTACATTCTTGTTTATTCCAAAAAGACTATATTTCTCCATCATTTCCCTCCTAGCAGCCCAAAAGATTTTCAGAGTGGTGAAACTGTCATCTACAAAGCAGGTGAAGTTAAGCATATTCCTGTTCTATTTTCAAGATTAGACTCATTCTTTTCACAGCTCTTTGTTTCTGATGAGTTTGAAAAACAAAGGAAAGAGCACAGCAATAAATGGGCTGCATTATATTTTTTCATCTGTGTTAATTTTTTTTTTTCTTTGGCATTGAACATAAATGCATTCACTGAAAGATAAGGACCAAGGTTCGAGATCTTGTATGCTCATGTAAAACCACCGAATGCAGAAAGCTCATATAATTTAGCAGTTCAGTACCATAAGGCACCTTGGCTTAAAATCTATACACAGCATGCTAGCATGGCTTTTCTGCAGCCAGCAACTTTTGATGCTTGGTAAACAAAGAGCTTAATAGCACAAGATACTGCATTGTATACTATAAAATAATTAGGGTATAAAAGGCACTCTTGTGTGCTGTTGCTTCTGCAGCAATTAATCTCCTGGTAAATTTTCCTGGGACTTGGGACAGCCGGTTTCTGGCCAGGGCCTCTGCACTGACTGCTGCTAGATTGCGTGTGTTTGTTTTGCTGCTGTGTGTCCGCGTCACTCTGGCTCAGCAGGAGTTTTGAATCCAGATGAAATGCAGGGAGCACTCCATCTCTGATGCATCATTCACTGGCGTCTTCTTCCAAGATCAGTGTTAAGCTTTGATGTCTGTGAGACAGGACATGATGGATCGTTGTGCATGGGAGAACCACGTGCCTGTGATCAGAAGGCTGATCAGGACACATATGCGTATTTTAGCCTTACGTGGAATTTTAAGTAGCTGAAGGAATTTAGTTAAATTTAATTAACTGAGAGTACTAGCTGTGCCTCTAGCTTTCCACCCTCCTTCCCACAACTGTGCATTTGGACGAACTTAGAGAGGAGCTAAATCAGGATAGTTAATAAAACAAAGCTGACTGCCTTCAACTTACCACGATGCCCTCTTATCTGTCCCCTTTGACAAAACAAAACAGAGACACATGAGTGGTCTCTAAATCTGTCAGAATAGTGGTACATTTCTTACTCCTGTTTTCTTTCAGCCCACTGCCCAAGTCACAAGGAGCTCTTTTTAAAAAATTACGTTTAATTTCCCAATGTAAAAAATGCCCTTACTCATTCCAGATCAGGGCAATCACACCCAGTAAGTCAGTGAAGCCAACCACCTGCACACCCACTCTGACCCAAATGGGGAGCAATGTGCCTCTTATTGGTGCAGGAGGACCACAGCAGACTGAAAACACTGCTTGGGAAACCCTGTCATTCTAGAGAGGAAAGGCAGGCAGCAAATACCCACCAGCCTCCTGCTATGCCAGGACAACTGCAAAAGGTGAAGAAGGATGGGGAAAGCAAGTTCACTCCTCAGCCCTCCTATGGGGGAAGGAGAGGTCTGTTTTCCTCCACCTTCCCTTCTTTAGGAACATTTCTACCCACAGCTTGAAGCAAGGGGAGGGGAAGAGAAAGGAAAACCTTCCAGCAACACCTGGTCTGTCCCAGTGAAGGAGACAATCTTCCCCATGGCCAGCTAGGCTAGCTGAGCTCCCACGCTGGCTTGGATAAGACTTCAATGCTTCTAAAGGCAAAACCCTACTGTGGTGATTTAAAAACTTCCCAGCAGTTTAGATTATGGGTTCCAGTGTGGGGCAGTAAAAATAGGTATGTATCCAATTAATAACACAAGTGGTATTTCTATTCACTGGTAGATGTTCAGGATGCAGGCTTTCTCCTCAGCTCCTGAAAGATTTACAAGTTGCGGGGCACACTTTCTTCTGGGTACCTGAAGGATTCATGTTCACTAACAAATAGTTCAGAAAAAGTCTGGGCTAAGCTGTCACGACTTCCAGGACATGAAAAGCTAGGCCTGGTGGCAATGCCCATTACTGGCATGTTTTCTGGCTAAATCAAACTTTGGGCAGCTAGAATTGTAAAATGGGCAATAAACTTTTTATAACATACCGTAAATAAGAATGTTCATGCTGACTGTTTGATTGAAATGGGTACTTCTTCATAACTCATATTTTGTGGTCTCTTGGCTCCTGCATTCTGTTCTTTACAGCTGCATCCACTGGCTATTTCCCCTCTGTTTAGGGAGGAAACCTTATGGAAGGAAGCGTTTTCTAAATGTTGTTAGTATGCAAGATGTTTAATGTCTGGAGGTACTACTCTCAAATGTTGCATACACATCATTTATTATTCTGTGTTTGTGATTTTTCAGGTGGGTTTATAACATGTGATGCACTAGGAACAGAGGAAATATTACCAGAAAGTAGCATAATTCAAAGCCATGAATTTGCTTCCTCCTGCCTTACTTTTTCAGTTCACTTTCTGGAAATAGTCAGCAAATGATTTTTCATTCATGGGCATGCTCTTAGATCTAGGCAGTTATTTACAGGCACATCTGTGGCACTTATCACTGGTATTTCAGCAGCCCTTAAAGGAAATCATGTGTTCATCCTGCTGTTGAGCAAAAGACAACCTTAGCAACAGGGAGATTAGGTACTTTACCCTTAGTCACAACCAACCACACAGTGACAGAAACTCTTCCAGCAGCCCTGGTTCCCTGAACGGTCTCAGGTGTGACCAGGGAGGAGGACTGTGGGACTGGGACTGAGCGTGGCTCTAGCCAGGAATGGGAGAAACACAGTTTTATGGACCAGGAAGAGCCAGTTGAGACCAGTGCTGTTGAGACTGGGTCAGCTGAGGGCGAGAGGCTCAGTGTGCTCCCCAGTTAACTCCCCCTGGTTTTCTTGTTCAGCGTGATGTCATGTGGTGTGGAATATCCCTTTGACTGGTTTGGGTCAGCTGTCCTGGCTGTGTCCCTTCCCAGCTTCTTGTGCACCTCCAGCCTCCTCACTGACAGAGCGGTATGAGAAGCTGAAAAGTCCTTCACTTAATGCAAGCGCTGACCAACAACAACTAAAACATCCGTGTATTATCAACGTTATTCTCATACTAAATCCAAAACAGAGTACTATAACCAGCTACTAGGAAGAAAACTAACTCTATCCCAGCCAAAACCAGGGCTTCCTAAAAGTTAGTCAGGGGAGAGGAGTTCTGCTCTCATCCCTGGTGTGAGCAACAGCTGGGAGAAGGGAGCTGCCTTTGTGAAACATATGGGTTGAACAACGTATGTAACTTGTTATGCACCTCCGGCTCTGAACCCGTGGTGGTAGGCAGAGATGCTTGTGTGTGTGCACATGAGTATCCAAATGACCTCAAAAGCACCAAACAGATTTTGCATTTTGTTGTAAGATTTCCCCTGGTGCTGATCACTTGTATACCAAATTGCAGCCTGGAGTGACATTCAATGGCCACACTCATAAATTGTTAAACACAAGGATTTCTATGGAAACACTGACACAGCCCAAACTCTAAGAGCACTTGTGAGCTCTGCCCTAATTATGACAGCACTGTATAAATCACAGCTTTCTGCCTGTCACCACTCAAGACCCCAGTGAGAGTCCAGGACAGGTCAATGTGTGGGGATGGTTGGAAGGAGGGTGACGGTGCACACCTGAGCTCCTGTGGACTCAGTTGCAGTGATTATTAATGTGAGAAAGCCAGCATGATGGAAAGTGGCCCAAATTCCAGTAGAATTTATAGCTTTTAGTGCCGATGTCCCTCAGCCTTGACCAGCTGTTACCCACCTGGAAGAAGAATACCAAAATATTCTCCTTCAATTTATCTTTCTTGTCCTTTGTGTGACTAATGACAGACAGAGCAATAGGTAGTGTAATTATAGACACCCATTTGCAGACAATGAGTTTCATGCAGAACCACTGTACTCCACTACCAAAATGCTTTTAACATCTGGAGTTTTCTTTTTATTTCTTTATATATATATATATAAAGATAACAGGTTAATGAGAATGAAGGTAATTCCCACACTAAAAGTAATTCCTAACTCAAAAATTGTTAAAGCATGCAAAAAATGTTACTCACATTTTCTTGAGTGTAGGGTGTGCTGCATCTCCTATGGTTCACTTAGCCTTCTCAGTTTTGAGCCACTTCCAGCAATCATCCAAAACAGAAGCTCCCAAATATGTATATAATTTTATGTCACATAGAATCATAGAATAATTTGGGTTAGAAGGCACCTTTAAAGCTCATCTAGTACAAACCCCTAGCAATAAGCAGGGACATCTTCAACTAGATTGGGTTGCTCAGAGCCCCGTCCAACCTGACTTTGAATGTTTCCAGGGATGGAGCATCTACCACCCCTCTGGGCAACTTGTTCCAGCACTTCACCACCTTCACTGTAAAATTTTTTTTCCTTATATCTAGCCTAAAACTACCTTCCTTTAGTTTAAAACTATTACCCCTTGTCCTATCGCTACAGGCCCTATTAAAAAGTCTGTTCCCATCTTTTTTATAAGCCTCCTTTAATGAAGTACTGGAAGGCCGCAATAAGGTCTCCCTGCAGCCTTCTCTTCTCCAGGCTGAAGAACCCCAACTCTCTCAGCTTGTCTTTGCAGGAGACGTGCTCCATCCCTCTGATCATTTTTGTGGCTTCCTCTGGACCCACTCTAACAGTTCCACGTCCTTCCTGTGCTGCACTCCAGAGCTGGACGCAGCACTGCAGGTGGGGTCTCTCCAGAGCAGAGTAGAGGGGCAGAATCAGCTCCCTCGACCTGCTGGCCACACACCTTTTGATGCAGCCCAGGATACGGTTGGCCTTCTGCACTGTGAGCGCACGCTGTCAGCTCGTGTCCAGCTTTTCATCCACCAGTACCCCCAAGTGCTTCTCTGCAGGGCTGCTCTCAATCCCTTCATCCCCCAGCCTGTATTGATATCAGGGGTTGCCCTGACCCAGGCGCAGGACCTTGCACTTGGCCCTGTTGAACCTCATGAGGTTCACATGGGCCCAATTCTCAAGCTTGCTCAGGTCCTTCTGGATGGCATCCCTTCCCTCAAGCATGTCAATGGCATGCCAACGGTGGTCTGAGGGCCACCACTTGTCACTGGTCTCCATCTGGACATTGAGCCATTGACCACTACCCTCTGGATGTGACCATCCAACCAATTCCTCATCCACTGAACAGTCCACCCATCAAACCCATATGTCTCAAATTTAGAGAGATGGATGGTGTAGGGGATCATGTCAAATGCCTTACAGAAGTCCAGATAAATGACATCCATAGTTCTTCCCTTGTCTACTGGTGTAGTCACTCCATCATAAAAGGCCACTAGGTTGGTCAGGCAACATCATTACATGAAATTCATGCTTACAATAATGAAAGGCACATGCAGATTAAAATATAAAAAAGTAATCCCCTCTTTTGTCTTTCTTCCAGTCACAGCCTCTATCAGCAACAGATGAATATAATGCCCAAACAAATTTGAAATGACTCTGTTAAACTTGTAGTCAGATCTTAGGGAAAAAATCTGAATCTGCTCACATCAAATGCAAGATTTTCCTTGACTTCAATGTGACAAAAATCTCTTTCTAACTTCTTTCTCATTAACAAAACCCCCTTTTCTTGTTTACATACTCTAGTTGTTGCAAGGGCAAAATATATTGCATGGATTCAGTGCAATATTGATATCCAGCCTGTGCTGAATAACGATGAGGGGAAAAAGGGTTTTGTCATATGTAGCAGAGCAAGAAAATGCTCCTAAAGAGAGGCACCTTTCTGATTCAACAGCATGAAACTTCAGTGATCTCTAGAAATGTAATAGGAGAATCTTTGTAAGAACAGAAATGTATGATGAGTAAAATACGTGATAGACACAGAACTGTCATCACTCCCCAATATGCCTTCACTTGATGTGTGATGTACCCATGTAATAACAGTAGTACATCAAACCTTTTCATGCTGTATCTTTGTTCTTGAATGAGAATCATGCTTTCTCCTTCTCCCCTCCTCCCTGATATCCTACAGTATCTCCAAATGTGCTCGCAATTACTTCTCTACCTTTGGTAAAACCAGAAGATTTTTAAATGAACTTAATACAAATGTAGAAGAAGAGGTGGTTTGTATGTATTTTAAGGAATTGCTAGCTGTTTGTTAAAGTCTTTTCATGCCTTGTCTGAGATCTTGAAATAATTTATTTAATAAAATGATGGCAATGACTCACAACTTCTCTAATAGAGTTGTTTTCGTTTATGTTGTATGCAGAAACAGCTCTGTTAATAAAAAACATATATAAATAAAGTAGCTCCAGAAAGGAATGCTGATTTGTATAAGAAAACCCTGGACAATTAGGAACTAATGTCTGTAAAATATTCTGTTGCCACAAGACACACACAAGCTGATTGAAGACAGACACTTCTGTGAGAGTTTTGTTGAGGCCAGCTTTATAAATAGATGCTCAATAATAGTAGACCAGATGTTCAAAATAAATTTTCAAGCAAGGTTTCTTGTAACCAAGCTGAGGAAAGCCATCAAAGCAATTGTTTCACAACTTCAGATCACATTCTGAGCCCGTTAGCCTATTGTCAAATGATGCTCTTAGAGATGATGAAGTGCTCTCTCCTGTCAGAAAAGGCAATGCCACTCACAGAAGAGTGACTAAAATAAAAAAAATTGGACTGAGCTTCATTATGGAGCTGAATGTAGACAGGGCATTTTGAACCAAACCATAGTGCTTCTTTAGAGATGAGACTCTTGCGAGTGTTATTGCTGTTATGGTGAGCCGTTAGCTTGCATATTCTCTGCATACTACTCTGGTCAGCACACCCAATATTATGTCCATCAACTTACTCGTGTGGGTACATGTTGGAGGGTTGTAATACCAACACGTTCCAACAGAAAAAAGTTGAGATTTTTTCTTCCATAAATATAGGCATCTGAAAGTAAAGTGGCTAGTCTAAACATCAGGCTTGTAGTGTAGTCACTGGAGAAACAGCTGCCTCCAAAGGGTCACTTATCTTCTCCCGAGTTAGGTATGAGTCACTTTCTAATGGTGGTTGTTGGTCTTCGTTGGCTATAGATACTTTCTGTGGCAACGGTGTGACAGGACACCTAAAACCAAAACTCTGAGGTACATCTGCTAATACCATTTCCTTTTAGGAACACCATGAAAACACGAAAAAGAATTTGTATCTGAAAAGTGAAGATCTCTTAGAGCACACATTTTTTTAAAGAGACAAAAATCCAGATATAAAATGGATAAACCAGAGTAAAACTGAGTTAAAATAAATGCATTTGGAACCAAGTCCCTCTGCCCTGCCCCTTGTTCCTTGCATGCCAAGTCTTTTCCTCCAGTTTCCCTTAATCCATCAATTTTAATATGAGTTTCCAAGTTACAACAAATTCTTAAAAATTTTCTATGGGTCCTTTGGAAAAGCCTCTTTCTTTCTGTCACCTTTGAAAACTCCCTATGTGTTTGCTCCCTGATATTTGGAGCAGTTTCCCAGTCTGGGCTCATTTTGTCTATCCCATGTAGCATTTCAGTATCTTCCTGTTTGGGCAGTATTTGACTGCTCTACAGGAAGGAAAAGCCTCCTCCTTTCTCTGGAGCTTCCATTTAAGCCAGAATGAAGGAGTCAAGAAAGGTAAGCCAGTAGCCTTCTTCCCCAGTGCCTGAGTCTTCTATCTAACACATGCATACCAAGAGTTAGGTGAGACAAAAAGTCACATCTGATTTGCCTAAGCAGAATAATATTACTGCAACTCTGGATTCATGTGTTGAACAAGCTTTCCATGGGAAATCTGTATTATGTGTGTGCATATCTGGTATTTTTTCTTCCAATCTGGTAACAAATTCCACAGGCTAACTCCGCAGCATGTAGGGAAAAATATTTCATTTATTTGTTTTAAATATGCTGCCTGGCAATTTCGGTTGACGCTCTTTGAAAATAATAAGAATATTGTGGGAAATACTGAATAAACATTCTTCATTCATCATTGCTGTATTACTTGTAATTTTATGTATCTCAGTCATACCACTATTAAGGCATCTCTTTCCCAAACAAGGTCATTGTGGTCTGCACAAAGACATGAGAAGAAGTGAAAAGAATTAGCACAAGCCCTAGATTTTCACTTATTGCTAAAAGGCAATCATGCAGCAGAACAAAGACAAAATTCTCACTAAATGTTACCCGTAGTTATGGAAGTCTGAGAAGTTCATGTTTTCTCTAAGTGTCTTAGATCTTAATTTTAAAACCTCCTCCAAAAGAAAGCAAGAAAAGTTTTACATACCATTGTCAGTAATAAATAAATAAGTGCTATACACTGCAGTTGACTAAATGCCATTGTTCTTTTTCAGCATTATCCTTGCTGCCATATGTTTAGAGTCACTGGGACTGCAGCACTGTGAATACCAGCCACGCAAGCTATCAATTAGCTGTTTCTGAATGCCTCCATATTCTTGCTATACATCACTGTGGCTCCACTAACCTTTGCAAGATGTTTTCCTCAGTCTTTTTTTTTTTTTTGAGCAGAATTTTAATGTTGTTGATATCTTGGAGCCTAACCATCATAGTGGCATCATAAGAACATAATTGTGGCCTTAAACCCTGTTGCATTGGGCTTTGCACAGGTCTGGGAGATGTGGATACAGAATTGCTCCCAACCGCATATAATTTAAAAACTAAGACAAAATACTTCAAAACCACAAAAAAGTGGGATTCTTCTGAATAGTTCCAGATACCTCAGCTGCTCATACTGGTCTCTGAGCTAGTCACCCCAGCTTGCTTTACAGCCAGTGAAGGGAAACAGGCACTTTTAGGTATCGACACATCAGATCTGATCTGGCAATGCCTTGTTTCTTTCTAGCCACTAAAGAGCAAGTTGAAATGAGCTCTTTCACAGACCCCTGTATCTGAAGATGCCTGCATCTGATCAGATATAACCCACACAAAGAGACATATTGATCAGCCTGATGGTAATGGCCTCAATATTGTGCCAGCCATGTAGGTTTTACAGAAGAAAAACCCCACCTTAAAGTGGCCCTGTGGGTGCTTTGGAGAGCTGTTCATTAGCATAAAAAGTCAGAGAAAGGTCAAGGAAAATGTCAGTGTACTTACAGAGATATAATGTGATGGGATCTATACGGACAGTCCCAGCTGTTTGGGTGATTAGGAGCTATATCTTAGAGAAGTTATAAGGAAAGACTGCAACACCAACGTATGGCATGGGGTGGGGAACTACAGAGACCTCAACAGAAGAGCACATCCTTTTAAGGGCAGCATGCAATATTGTGACAATGAAAAGCAGTCATGAAAAGTTTACAAGGAACATAGGTTAAGAGGTTTGTTTTCACTGAGTTCATCTTGGCCCAATTGTTGGATTTTGAGAGACATGAAAAGGCTTTGATTTGGACATAAGGAAATAGATTTGGAGTAAAGACGTATATGAAAGACATACCTTTTTGACACAGACAAGCTGGTTGGTCTTGTGTTCATAGATAAGACATAGCAGAAAGTGGGAAGAATCAAATAAAAAACATTATGAAAAACACAGTCTTACTGAGCACCACTCTTCTCTCCACAGTAATCAGCGAGGAGAATGAGAAAATCTTTCAAAGGGCTTTGTGAACAAGCAGTTATGGAGGCAGGAAGAAAGTGGAAAGAAGTTAAACTCACTGAAACAGAAAAAAAAAAAAAAAAAAGAGGATGAGTTTCCCAAAAGTATGTGCTCATTTGTGTTCAAGTCCAAGGCAGCCAGACTGATGGGGGGAAGGGAAGCTCCACATCATGGCTGGAGCTTGGGGGGGAACAGAGACAGAATGGGCAGGGGCTGGAGGGGCAGACTAGTGTGAGCTGAGCAAGAGTAAACCTGCTTCTATGGTGACAGAAAAAGAGTCAGATCACACTAAGAAGCCAAGGAGAAGCCTAAGGAAGGGAATGGGATGAGATGGGTTTACTGGACAACTGAGCAATAAGAGGAAAAGGCATAGAGCAACTGCCTGAGCTGTGACAGGCAAGGGGAAAAGGAAAGGAAGGTTAGTCTATATTTTGTATTTTGTATTCATAAATTAATTATATACTTTTTTCCTTGGGAGAAACAGAATTGCAGTGTAGGCAGAAAGAAATAAAAGCAGGAACGGGGAGGGGTTAGAAAAGTGAGTGACAGGTGTTGAAAAGGCAGCTGCTATTACAGGTGTAGTGTAGTGGAAATAGTAATTTACCTCTGAAAGTGACAGAGACAAGAGATTGTCTGAGGAAAGATCTAGACCAAAGTAAGCAACAGTGCTTTACTAGCCATTTTTAAAGGTCATTTTGTAATTTTTGGTGTGATACCTTGAGTCAGATGAAATGCATCTATAATTTGATGATTCAAAAGGACACTAAAAGGGCGACTCTAATGTGCAGTTCATGGGAACACCAAAGGAAACATCAGCAAAGCTGTGTTATTACCTTTTAAAGTGGCAAAAAATATGGTCACAAAACTTCCATTAACTGAGTTTTTGGCTAGACTGTTACTTTGGACTTCCTGATTATAGTTTTTTAGAGAGTCAGGACTAAAATCTAAACAGAAACACCACTTATTTCTGTGATTGAAGAAAGTATATCTAGTACTTATAAAAATGCTTACGTGTTTTAATAGTATAAAATGTTGTTAAAAATATTTTTTATTTTAAAAGCTCTTCCAGAAAAATCTTCAAATCCTGGCATCCCATAAATGAGGAAATTTCTGGCACTTCACTTCAGCGAAGTGTTAAAGAGCAGATCTATGCAGGCCTGTTTAATGCATATCTGTAAGATATTTCACCCTACGCAATACCGGTTAGAATGGTTAAAGCATACTGGGAATTTTTTGATGCAATTGACTTTTGTCACTAAGAAAGCCAAAGTCAAAACCAAAACTATTTTAAGAGTGCTGGTTTCAGCATAACCATCTTGGGTCCCAGCTGGCAAGAGGCTCTTTGGAAGCAGGTTGAGACACTCACTCTACAAGAAAAGCAGATTTAAGTCCCTCTTCTGGCTGATTTAGAGGGGTAATTCTGGGTGACTAATGGATGCTTTTGGCTGAGTACCCTCCAGCAGTTCCTGAAAGGCTTGGCTGTTTTAATTCAAGCTAGGAACATTTCTTTTCTGAATCTCAAAATGTTCAAAATGGCTTGATAATAACTAGCTACTAACCGTTAGATCACATACAGAAGGCCGAGGCTTATTTATTTTTTCATTTACAGGTAAGAACCTGGAGGTTTGGGTTTTGCCTTCTAAAGATGAAAATTCCACTGCCTTTTAGTACAAAACTGCAAGAGTTATGTAGATTTCCTAGTTAGAAAGAAGATAGAAATGCACATGTAATTAATTCAGAACCATTCTTAAAAACATGGGAAAAAAAAAAGCACAAATCTCACAATCTAAACAAAATCTTCTTCCTTTCAAAAAAGTATGTTCACAGCTTCCATTCTGGTCAGCAACTTTAGACAGCTGGAGCCCACAGCTAAGAAAAAATACATTCCTATAATTGTACAAATTAGAGTGAGAATGATTGTAATTGCCCACATTCACTGCCAAGATGTCTCTACAGGTTTAAATTAGAAGACTTTTTTACAGGCTTAGGAGGGCACATTGTTGCCATTTAGGAAAACAATAATTATTAAGTTTTGGACATTGCACAAGAAAATAAAGTTTTATTTAAATGAACAAAAAGGTTTTTTGAAGTATAACATGATTTGACAAGTCAGGCACACAGAACCTATCAATTATCTGTCATGGGAAAAACATAATTTATGAATAATGTCTAAGCGACATCTGCATTGAACATACCTGTAAGTTACCTAAACGGCTAAAAATCTAGAGGCTGACATGATTTATGCCAGTTACTGAAGAGTCTTTAAAAATACTTCTTTTTCACTTAGCACAATTTATTCACAGGTCTGAGGGTGGTACAGGAAGAAGGAAGGGTGTCATTATTTCTACTTGAAATTATTCCTATTATTATATTGGAATAATGGAAATGAAAATATTCCTCCTATTACATTAAGTAAGCAGAAGAAAGCAGAAGCACTGTGGCATGTCCACCTTCCTGGGGAAGTTATTCTGGGATTTGTGGAGAAAAATCCTGCTTTTGCCTTTCTAGCTAACTCTGTCCCCAGAACAGTTGGATTTTACTGGAGCTGAATAACAGCTGAGTAGTGCATTCACAACTATGCACAAAAAACACAGTTCCTGATTTGATTCAGCTGCATTCCTGCCATTTTTTGTTAGTCTTGTTTCAATCTATTTTCTATGCATATGAATGTTGGGGAAGGCAACAGATATAGAGGGGTACACATATTCATGGAGGAACAGGAGTTTGAAAAACTGTACTCATCTTCTGCTTATTATTCATGATTCAGTATTCATCATTCACTTTTTTCTCTATTCATACAAGTTTCAGGCATCCAATCAGGAGAGGAGGCCAGGATGAATAATGGAAATACAGAGTTCACAGATAATACTCAGGCTGTAATTTGTACAGGCGAACGATCTGATGAACATTTATAAATAACTGAAACACAGTATTTTGGGGACACAAAAGAAAATCTGCCCTCAAGCAAGGAGGCAGAGAAATGAACTTGATTACGGCTAGGGGCTTTAAGCAAGTAACCAGAACAGATAGCAATCGCCTCTGATATAACCTGACTTATCCCAGGAAGATAGAAGCCCATCAAGCTATGAAAACCACTCTGTTTTGTGAACATGCAGGTGTATCATTTTAACAGCCATCTCTGGGGAAAGATGGACCATCATCTACAACTGGATTGAGGGTAATCAGGTCCCAGAGCTAACAAGACAGGTGAAAACTTCTTATCTGCTAAGCAATTCCTGCCAGATTGCTGTTCAAAGGACAGGAGCTTTATATCACATCCTGTTGTCCTGAAAATCTAGGGGATTACTTTCTGTGATGTGTACTCCACTCCTAGTTGACCAAGAAAGGGCCGCTCCTCAGCTTCCCAGCTGCTGTGTTTGATCTGAGATGTTCAATATTGTACCATTTAGTCAGGGACTCACAACTTTTGGAGGCTAATGAATACATAAATCTTTTCCCAACACCATAGGTTAACTGGCCTGGTAGAAACATTGAGGAACCCCTCCCCAAAAGACAGAAAGGCACAATCAAGCACAGTATAACCAGCCAGTCAAAAGAGGGGATTATCCCACTGCATACAGCGTTGGTGCGGCCTCACCTTGAGTACTGTGTGCAGTTCTGGGACCCACAATTTAACAAGGATGTGAAGGTACCTGAATGGGCCCAGAGGAGGGCAACAAAGCTGGTGAAAGGGCTGGAAGGAATGTCCTATGAGGAGCGGCTGAGGACTTTGGGCTTGTCTAGTTTGGAGCAAAGGAGGCTGAGGGGCGACCTCATGGCTCTCTACAGCTTCCTGAGGAGGGGAAGCGGAGAGGGAGGTGCTCATCCCTTCTCCCTGGGATCCAGTGACAGGACACATGGGAATGGTTCAAAGCTGTGCCAGGGGAGGTTTAGAGTGGACATTAGGAAGCATTTATTTACTGAGATGGTGGTCACACACTGGAAGAGGCTTCCTAGAGAGGTGGTTGATGCCCCAAGCCTGTCAGTGGTTAAGAGGCATTTGGACAATGCCCCTAACAACATGCTTTAACTTCTGGTCAGCCCTGAACTGGTCAGGCAGTTGGACTAGACGATCATTATAGGTCCCTTCCCACTGAAATTTCTATTCTATTCTATTCTATTCTATTCTATTCTATTCTATTCTATTCTATTCTATTCTATTCTATTCTATTCTATTCTATTCTATTCTATTCTATTCTATTCTATTCTATTCTATTCTATCCTTAGCAATAACTTATTGGTTAAGTCAGGAGCTTGATTCCTTCAGTTGTGAATAAAATGTGATGAGGATGGCGAGTCACCATCTCTGCCAGAAGTCTCTTCTGTGGTGCTGTGGCCATGGTCCAGCTCCACATCCCAGACTGGCTGCTTTCTCATCATATGCCATTATTAACATCTGTGACTTTAACTGGTATACAGCCACTAGCTATTTCTTACTCCTGCAGCACAGTGTTCAGGTTACCATCAAGATGCAAACACTTTAATCAATTGTACCAGCTTTCTGACCCACTTTAACACAAAAGATGTAGGTATCCTGAAGGTACAATATATAGGCATTGTGGAACACTGCAAGTTACAGTCCAATATATCAGTGTCAACCATAGCTAATTTCGTAGTACTTAGGATGCCAGACAATGTTAAACATCAAAAATCTACTTACCTAAAATAGCTGTTATACCCTTACCCTATCCCTTTCTCCAGGAGAGCAAATTGGAGCAACAGAGAGATGAAAAGAATTGGGTCAGTGAAAAAAACTCTAAACATCAAGGCAAACTATGTCATATAATTTTCTTCATAAACCAATCAAATCAAAGACATTTGAAGCCCCATAGTGAGCAGCATTCAAGCTTGTGAAGAGAAAACCCCTTATGCTGGATGGGGCCCCTCACTTTTGCAACCCATTTGTTCCATCCTATGTGCCCAGTACCCTCCCCCTGCTATGCCTCACTACATGGAGAGCAAGTAGAAGAACAGCCAGTCCACTTATGGCTGTACTTATTTTTAGGTATTTTACCCTCTTTCCTTTATAAGGGAGAAAACTGGTCCTGAAGTGACTGGTGAGAGGGAAAAGTGAGGAAGAGTGGAAGAAAACAGGATAGGGGCAAGAGATCAGCCTGAGACCAGCAAGGTGAGCTGGGAAGAGGGAGGTGTCCTCCCAGTATGTCCAACACAGCTGTGCTACAGTGGGTCGTGCTGTGACTGGGGCAGCTTACAGGGAGCAGTGGGGTTGCAACAAGGTGAGAGCACTGGCAGACTTGATGTGCTTTCAGCCATTGACTCAGTGCTAAGACTTTCCCACAGGATCATCAAGGAGGAAGAAATGCAAGCAGAGGAAGGAAAGCAGGTGGGGATAGAGACAGGAAACAGTAGGTTGAAGTTCAGTTTATGGCTGGTGGGTGTGAGGAGGTGTCAGGAGAAAACACTGGGAGAAAAAGAGGGAAACTCAAGTCCAGTGAGAGAAAGTGGAGGTAGGTATTTGGAAGCCTTTAGGAGCTGGAACAAAACAGAGATGAAAAATTATGCTGGATGGGACAGTGTATGCTGGTTTACCACTTTATGGAAGTTGTAAGAAATGCATGCAAATCCCTAGAAGGGTTTCAGGTGTGACTGTCATGGTTTAATCCCGGTGGGCAGCTAAACACCACACAACCGCTGGCTCACTCCCCCACCCAGTGGGATGGGGGAGGGAATTGGAAGAGCAAAAGTGCAAAAACTCATAGGTTGAGAGAAAGAGAGTTTATTAATTTAAAAGGAAAAAAAAAAAAGAAAACAAAGAGAAAGAAAACCACACCAATCCCCTAAAAAACAAGTGATGCAGAAAAACACCAATTGCTCATCACCAACTGACTGAACCCTGGTCAGTCCCCAAGCTGCTGCAGCCCTGGCCAACCTTCCTCTGCCACCCTGTTTTATTACTGAGCATGATGTCATACGGTATGGGACATCCCTTTGATCAGTTGGGGTCAGCTGTCCCAGCTGTGTCCCCTTCCAACTCCTTGTGGATCCCCAACCTGCTTGCTGGCAGGGCAGTGTGAGAAGTAGAAAAGTCCTTGATGCTGTGCAAGCACTGCTCATCAAAGACTGAGACTTCCTTGTGCCATCAACACTGTTCTCATCACAAACCCAAGACATAGCTCTATACAAGCTACTATGAAGAAATTTAACTCTACCCCAGCCAAAACCAGTGCAGTAACTCAGGTTGTTGCTTTGTCTGTATGTTTTTTAGGGGCTGCAGTGAGCTGAATTTTGGTCTATGTTTACAGCTCCTTCTGCTTGGGAGATTTCCATTATATCTACCCAAGAAAACCAATAATGACTTAATCACATCAGGAAACTTCCCAGTGAGAAAGTTTGGGAGTGAGGAGGGACTGGTGTTAGAAGCACACCGAGGAATTTGTTTGCTCTAGCTGACAAAGTTAATACAAGAATCATGCTTAAAACCACTGCCTGACTTTTTTTTTTATATTTCCTTCTTTTTTTTAGTTGTTTGGGGTTGGTCAGCAAATTGGCTGGCAACCTTCTCTGAGAGGTTAATTAGAGGAGACTACCCAGGAATGTTACACAGGCGTGTGCACACGCTGCCTGGTGGGAAGCTAACATATGTGTAAGAAGCTTGGCAACCTTTATTTTTCTAACTGGGGAATCTTCTTTTCTGCAGGGCCCAAGTTCAGGAAGAGGTCTGATCCTTGTTTCCTCCCAGTGAGGATCAAAGTCTTTTGAAACCGAGTAATGCTTAGAGTGGGAATCAGAGCCTCAGCTTACGGCAATAGAAACTAGAGAGGTTTTGCAGCTCTCCTCAGTGCAATGTTATTGATTTCCAGAGTAAGAAATTACTGCTCCTATGGTTTAAACTTTATTCTCTTCTCTGATGTTTGAAATTGGTTTGTCTTTTAAGCTATGCTAACACTTGACATGTAATATAAGATTATTTTGTTGTCACCAGCCAGCAAACGTTTGACCTCAGCAGAGAATGTGAATTTGAAACACAAAGCTATAGAACTACTTCTCAGTCCTTGCATTTGTTTTGACTGTGCCTAGTATGGAAATAGCTCCAAACCCAGCTTAGTCATTTGTTGTAAAAGGACTGAAGAACTCTCAGTCAGTCTTCTGCCTCAAATTTTGGGTGGGCTTTGCATCAGGCAGTGTTTGCTCAGTCAGGGAACTCAAAACAATAGTGTGAAATATGATTTACCTGCTCAGTCACAAGCAGACAATGGTGCGAATAGGCCTACATATACTCAGGACTCACTGTTAGTTCCATCCGATCTCTTTTCCTCCTTCCCTCATAGTAAGCTAATGCCATTAATATAACTGAAATCCCGTTTTGAGAACAGGAGCACAATTAGAAACCATTGTTCTGACACTCATTCATTTGCATTAGCAGGTGTTGCAAACTCCCTAAAACAAAGTTCCTGGAGTTGTGGTATTAACTTTCCTTTGACATGTTAATTTATGTATGCAGAGAGGGAAAAAGATCAGGCTTCGAGGAGCAGGAGGTGTCATGGACTTGCAGTAATGGCACTGTCAATTCAGGTAACCACTGAAACATGGCACTAGCTCTGGAAACATCCCTTTCCTCCTTTCTGCTGCTTGCTGACACATGCTTGGTCATGAGGAGGGAAACTTGCACCTCCACACTGAATAACCCCGTCAGTCTTATTGACCCAGAAACAATGCATGAGAGAGTTTCCTGAGGCAATGAAGGAACCTTCTACCCTTTCAGTTTTAAGATTATAAAGATTGCATTGATTTATTTACTTACATTCACTAGTGACTCAAGTTAATTAAAGGAGATCTGCAAATTCCCCATGAGATACATCAGTGGCTCATGGTGCTTACTACATGTTATTTCTACTGGAAATAATGACTTGTAGATGTAGTAATTCCCCAAAATAGACATCTTTACTACAGTCTGTCACATTATTCCCTGGTTCTCATGGCACTGAAATCTGTTGTGGTGGCCCTGACTTTTTTGTCTGTATGCAACTCCTTCAATATTTTTATTTCTTATCGAAAAAAGCTAAGTGAAACCTTGACTAGATTTAGGCAAGCACCTTTGAAGTTACCCCATCACTTTTCCTTTAGTCTCATTGCAGGACCAAGTTAAGATAATACAGACCCATAGGCACACCCATGCTCAGTTGTGCTCCGACAGGTCCATCAACTCATCTTGAAGAAATAATGGCTGCAGACTCCTCTGAGTACCCCCACAAGTGACTGCTGAGAAGTTTTGTCTTTTCCATAGAGTCACAAAGTGTTCACCAATTTTTGTAGGAAGTGAGGTAACTGACTCATAAAAGACCTTGCCTCAGTGAAATTCTTCATTAAAGAGTCTAACTGAGACTCTTTCATTCACTGAGTTCAGTTTCAGGTACAGTTTCTTTTAGGCACAGTTTCATACATTTCTTCCTGCAAGGAGAAGCCGCGAACTGGAGTGCTGTGGGCTTCATCACATAACCGGATGCTGAGCTGAAACCTGTGGTGCCAGGACCCACAAACAGATATTTTGCCATAAGATCCCACCCTGTGAGAGCTCTTAGACCAGATGCATAGGTGGAATAAGAGATTATTAATTTATTTACCCAAGAACATAGCGGTTATAACACTCGTCTGAGTGTTATAACCTCTGGTACTTTATGTACTGTGGAATGAGTCCAAACCAAGAGTGAGAGAAAGCATAGGGACACATTGGTGAAGGAGATAACGTGGGTTTGGGCTCCCTCCAACAGAGAGGAAATTTGAAAATTATTTTCCCTGATGCCAGGTGAGAGCAGAAACCCTAGGGTGCTGAGTGAACGGTGAGAAGTGGGGTGAAGTCTCTCTCTGCTTGTTGTGCAGACATAACGCCTACCTTGCCCGTAGGTAGACATTGTTTCTCCCCTGCATTTACGTACTCTGCAGGGTAATGATATTCCAGCTCAAGCTGTGCTAGGCTCATCAATCCAAGCTTTTTGCTAAAATAACCACTTCTGAAAAATCCTATTTGTACAATTGAAGTATCTTCCTCATTCTAGAAATTATGTTGTAATGTTTCCCTCTTTCTTGAATCCTATGCAATGTTACCTTGCAGTAGTTCCCTGTTTTACCTGCCACATCCTAGCTGTCTGCTTCATGATATCCTGGGCTGGCTGGTGGCTCACTGACACCATGAAGCCAGCTAAAACATCCTCCTCTTTTCCCTCTCCTTCCACATTCACCCAATTAACTTCCTTCTTATAGGAGTTTCATGTTTCTGGGTGCATAGTGTTGCCTCATGCAATCAAAAAGATTAAGTGGCAAATAAAAAATAGGAAAATATCTGTTTTCCCTGCTGTTCACAGAACTTATTAAAAAATTAATTTGCCTTTGGGTAAAAAGATCCTGATAAATCTCATCTAATATCTGAGTTTGTAAAGAAACCTGAAACCAGGCAAATGTTACTAATCTCTGGCAATATTTTTATCACAGTTTATGCTACAAAATTACTATATACTAATTCTTTCCCTGTCCCGTGTCATCATCCCATATCCCTCCCCTCCCCCCCCTCCCCTCCCGCCCCCACGCCTTTATATAGCTCTGTGCCAAGTACAAAACTTCTGGAGCACTGTATCATACCCTTCTTCATTTTTAGTGTGCTACTTTAAAAACGGAGTTTTGCTACTAGTGGGCACCAAGAGTCTGTGCATTCAGAGCTGTTGTGCAACTGATGGGATTACTCTAGATTGATCCAGACAACAATATTTGATGTCCTAATTTTAGCAGTTCCAAATGATGTTGCAAGTTACAAAAATTTGGTTGTTATGTATTTTTTTAATCTGGGCTCTTACACCCTTTTCTTGCTGTGATAAGAAACTCCAATAGTGAGAGCAGACTTTGATCCCTGCTGGGCTGCTAGCTGAACATAAATACATAAGCAATATTGAAAGAAAAGAAACCATGAAAAGTGCAAATAAAGGATGGTGGAAAAGCCCAGGTCACTCATATTTTTCTGCTCTATATCTGTGGCTACAGTTATTTCCCTGGGGACCAGGATAGCAAAGGAATGCAAGGTTCATAATTTTTCTTCTACCCAGGGAGACCACATGAGAATGAGATGAGCAGATGACCATCCCTGTAAGTCAGAAATAAGATCTGTGGTATTCAAGGGGAGGAGGAAAGAAAAAAACAGGAAGGAAAATAGAAGAAAAGGTTTCCTTTAAAAGCTCTTTTAAACAAAGGAGACACACTATTTTAAATGATGAGTTTTACTTTAAAGTAGGTTACATGGTACCCAGTGAATGTACACAAAGAGGAGATATGTAAGCTCTCCCTTCTGCCTTGCATTATTCCTCTGAGATTTGAAATTAGATTTATAAATTACTTTCACTTTCTGGCTTCATAAACTCAGTGGTTTGGCACATATAGATGAAGGAGTTGTGCACATTTGCACAAAACCTGTTGAGGAATATGAGACTCCTGGACCTGTACAAAGGTATTCAGAGCTGTGCAGGAGACTTGAGTATTGCAAGGCTGAGATGTGGACTTGAACTGCTTCAACAAGTCTTGTGAAAGTGGGAGCTGACTCCCCTTCTTCGAAGAAGCAAGGAAATTTAGTCTTTCCTTTTAAGACCATAAGGAATTAATTTTTGTTGTTGTACCTCATCATCTCCGTTCCTCTCTAACCATTCTCTACCAGAAAGCTGTCTACAAAAGAGTGAGATTGAGCTCAGATTCTCTGGAGCAAGAAAGGACCTGAACCTGAAGAAAGGAAATGACATTGCACCTTCCATACCTGCTGTGAATGAAACACTTGCTGGGCTCTTACAGAAATGCTAACCTGTCCTCATTCATTCCCCTACAAAGAGCACAGAAGCTATGACTTTGTTTTGTGACGAATCCAATATGGCTTGTGCACACATGTGCGTGTGTGTGCATGTGTGTGCACATGCTTGCCACTGAGAAATCCTACTGTATCCAAGCCCTCAGAGAGACTTACCATAAGGAATTCATTGCTCATAGATCCTTTCAGCTGCAAGCATAGTGATGGCTGGTATCAGCATATGGTAGAAACATGATTCGCAGTACAGAAAATTTCAAAATTATTAGATGCTAGTAATATCATACAGCTGTGATACTAGTGCCCACTCTGTGCTGTTCTGTATGGGCTGCCCTAGCCTTGATCTGCACTGTTTGGCCACATTGTGCACATTTGCCTCCATGATCCCTGTGGAGTTTTCTTGTCCCTTCCACCAACTGCTTCTTCACTCACTTTCTCCTCCCGGCATTTGGATTTTGGAGCAGGGTGAGATGCTGTATAATGGCATCAGTGAGGGTCACCAAGGAAGCATCTTATTCTGGGAGAGTTGTTCACATGCACTCCAGGAGGTGGAATCTCCTTGTGCCAGGTCAGACCATCTGGGTAGTGAGGAAGTTAGTGAGGAGTGATAGATCCTTGCTTCCAGACACAAAGAATCCCGCTAACCCCTTAGACGTAAAAACACTGGGTTTCTTGATCGTACCTTTGGTATTGCAAAAGATTCAACTGTTGTGTCTGCTTCTATGCAGGTAGGTGCTAAGTCCTGAGATGTGGTGCTTCTTGAGTCACTCTGGTTAAGCACAAAGCAGAACTTCAACTTTCCTGGGTTTTATACAGCCCCAAAGTCATGTGTGATGGGTTCTCAGGAGCTCAGCATCAAACTTGGCTGTCTAAATTGCACCAGAGTCCTAATCTAGATAATAAATCTGTTTTGACTTCTGTCTTAAGGGAACTCATAGTCTCTTACTTGACTCTTCATTACAGACAACTGGCAAATCTCATGTTGCATGTGCTTTCTATACGGGATCCAAATGCTTTGAATAAAAAAAACCAAAATCCTTTTCCTCCTCACCTGACAGTCTTTAAACACATTTATTTTTATCACAGGTAGCTCTTGTCTTCCATCACTTCTCCTATCTAAGCCATGCAATATATCTTCTCACTTTGTGTGGGTGCCTCACCAGACACAAGCTATGTTCCAGTCAAGACATTTATTAATTTTTTAGTCCTTCTGGCTTCATCCTTTTCTCCCCAGAGTTTGCCTTTTTTTTTTTTTTTTTTTTGGGGGGGGTGGCACTTACAGTATCAAGGAGCCCCCCAAACACCACAACCACCTGTATCCCTCAGAATCAGGAAGAGATCTGATGCTCAATAAAATTAACTGATCTGTTCAAGGTCCATAAGAAAAGTCTGTGGTAGAAACAGCTGTCAGATCCCCTGCAAAGCTGAGCAAGCAGGGGCTTAAAAACAAAACCATCTCTCACTGGGTATGAGATTTATCTTCCCTAAGAGCTCTTCATTCATTCAGTTTCTCTTGTTCAGACTCCCAGATAATATTGTCTGGCAGAAATTCAGTATGTGCTATCCTACTGTCACTTGTAATTTTCTGGTTACAGCATAATCTTCCCTAGTTCCACAGCTGCCCATTTTGCAGTTTCTTAAATCTTCCCTTGAAACCAGCTGATGTTAGGGACAGGCTATTGCACTATCTGTTCTAGTAGAGTATGAAAACTCTTCCACCTCTTTCAACAGCACAGACACTTGTTGACGGTGTCTCCAAGAGATTTGGATTCATGTTCCATCCATAATCCCTAACATTTGGCAACTGGACCGCTCTAGTAAGCAGGCTTTTGCAGTAGGGGTCTGGGTCTGACATTAGTTAACAAATATTTTTGTTAAAGACTTAGACGGTGACATGAGGAGTTCATATAGCAAAGCCTCCAAACTCCAACTGGTTTTGATAATTTTTTAAAAAAATGCCCTGGAATAAACAGGATGCAGTTTAATAGGGTAAGTAAAACACATGTAGGCATAATCAGATGTGTGCTTAAAGGAGAAAAAAATGTGAGCTGCACTGCAGGTCTGCAGAAAAAGACAGTGAATTCCAGCCAGAGCAAATGCAAACACAAAAAAGTATGCTAGACATATGAAGTAATTCTTTTGTTATTCTCCCTACTTCTGATGACTCATCTTTAGTATTGTGTCCTGTTTTGCATGCTGCATCTCACGAAAAGTATGGTCTAACTGAAAAGAGTCTGCAGGAAACCAGCCTGAATGCTCAGTAGTTGAGGGAACACAACCTATGTAGGAAAAATGAGCAGACCCGGGACGTTTCTTTTAGGCTGCCAGGGATCATAATTTCCAAGGTCCACCAAACTAGTCCTTCCTCCAATGCTTACTATATTACTCCCTGTAGTTAACAACTGAGTACAGTCTCTTCAGGCTTAAATGCTGGCTCCCAGACATTCCTCCCTGAATTCAATGCCTTCATCCAAGTTACTGGGAAACCTTGGGTATCTTCTCTGAAAGGCACTTCAGAATGCTTAGAACATTAATTTAGCAGGAAGGAAGACTTTCACTTTACACACACTAGAATGATGTCTATCACAACCCTAAATTGTAATATTTATTAGCAACATTTCAAGATCCTTGTGGGAGTGAAACTTCTCTTCTGGCATTTGTTCATCTCCAATCATCCAAACAGACTTCACTATTTTGATCAACAAATAATGACACAGGATAACTTTCACCTATTTGCCCTCAGCACATTTTCTTTTTATTTTTGGAAATTTTATGGGATTAATTTTTGATTTCCAAATGTAATAAAGCCCAGGGACATGAGTATTAGCATAAGCTTATGCAGCCTAACATTTTATTACTCACACAAAGCTTTTCTGGATGAGACTTGTAAAAACAAAGTCTGTTGTCTCATAAGTTAAGGCGCTGGTAGCACATTGAGTGAGGCTAGAGATACCTGAGATATTGCTTCAATTTCTATAACCTTGGAAACACTTCCTCCCCTGCCCCCCACGGAAAAGTCTGATTAAAAAAAGGGACCTTGGCTAAGCTCAAAACAATCTCTGAAAACCTATAAATCTTTATTAAAATCTTCGCTAAAACTCAGCTGAGGAGGAATGGAGACACATTTTGTTCTCGGTATGTTTTTGCTGCAAAGTACTCAGGGGCCTATAATAAGCACAGAGCTCATCTGTTGCTAATGATTTGGAGGAAGGACTCTTCCACATTGCAGGATAATATTAAGGGCACTGTGCTACAGCAGTAGCATCATACTTCATCTGCGACTTAGCTGAGGCCTGACATTTGATATGTATGTAAAACACCACTTACATATGGTGCTGTAGCTGATGGCTCCTGGGCCACGTTCAGCCCATGGGACACGTCCATCTGGCCTGCAGCCTTGGCGCTGAGAAATTGCATCCATGTGGGAGCAGCGGCTGGGGCTGAAGAAAAGCTGCTAGGTGGCTTTTGGAGGGCCAAACACTGAAGGCCTTGGGGAACTGCTGCCACCTTAATTTGGCCTACGAATAGGGTCAAAACCAAAGTCCCCACCTGCTGTCAAAAGGCAGGGTCTACCCTGTGTTTGATGATGGAAGAGATGGACAAGCTGGCTCAGGAAGGGCTGTTTGGGCACTGTGGACCTCTCCCTCCCTCTAGTGGTTCACCTACATATAGAAATTGTTGTAAATCTGCTGCTGCCGCTGTGCTGAAGGACTTGACCCGGAGGTTCAAGTATTTCCAGGTTCAATTTTGCATTTTTAAAGTGTAGGTTTAGGGTTAAATACCTGCTGAGAACCTTACTGCTATGAGAAGTCCTCAGTGTGGAGCTGAGCAACAGTGGCCCTTGAAGGATCTGGGATCTCCTGGGCAGCCTTAGTGTGAATCCCATACTAATACAGTGTACCCTCTTAATCCTCCCTATTGACAAAACAACGTTAGAGATTGCTAAGAGTTAGAGGATCTTGAGGTGCTTTTGGTTGTTGTGGCTGTTTTTATAAGATTGAGGGATCCGTGCCATAAATCCCTGCTGACATCTAACAGGATTGTTAAAAATACTACCAAAATCCATAAATCACACTAGTTCTACAATATATTTATTACAGAGACTAGGGTAGTTTTGGTCTCAAGAGTTTCAGTCTTCACAAAGGAATGATGCAATCAAGGAAAAATAATCAAGGAAAAATAATACCGTATAATAAAAAATAACCCAGACAGAGGGAGAGAGAGGGCTTTTGATGTGAGATGTTACAGGTTTGTTTGACTTCACAGCTTGGTTTATATGCCGCATCTGTCAAGGTATTTGCACTTGGCAAGTGAATTGCTCTTTTGTTTTTAGTTTTCAAGGTCAATGACTTCAAAGCTGGGTTTAGAAATACTAGAGAGAGGAGAAAGAGTGTGAAGAGAGAAAAAAAAAAAGGAGATGGGGAAGATGGGGAAGGGTGGAAATGAACAAAAATACCAGTTTCAAAAATATCCACACAATGTGCATCTCCATTCCTTTTCAGTTGAGAGAGCATGGTGAGTGCAGTCACCTTGCAAAAGACAGCCAGTGCTCAGCGTCACTGTTTGAGCGATGGGGTGATACTATGGAAGAGTAGGCATGTGCCAGACCTGCTCTTCCTCCTTCTGGGAAATGTTATATTCTTGAGGATGAAAGTGTCCTGCAGCAGAAGTCAACAAGAGCTCACCATTGATTTTACTGTACCAGAACTGCAATCTGCTGACTGGTAAATACGTGTCCCCTCTCCTTCTTCATGTGGCTGTGGGAAAAGATGTCTACCCTCAGGGTCCTTGGCTGGTCTCACACCCCCAGCCAGCTGCAGCTGCGATGTCTATCTGAAGGCAAAACTGGAACGCGCCACCTCATGCTCTACCAGCTTCTTTTCTACAGGAACAGTTTATAAAGCATTATATATAAAAATATGGCCACTGCTTTACAATGGTGACTGCAATGCTTCAGCTGAAATGTTAGCACGCTGGGGGAATGTGACAGATTCTGTGAGTCAGGCCCTTGAGACAAACACTAAAAGTACCACTTAAAAGTTATTTCCAATTCTAAATCTCCTTGAGCACAAACGAAACCAATGCAGAAATGTTGCGTCAAAACACTACAAAGAAAACAAAGTGTTGCAGTGTTTCAAGTACAGGAGAGTAAAAGCAGGCAAACAGCTTGATTAAATCAGATAGACACCATTACTTTTGTTCCAGCAGCAGAAAGCACAATTCAGATGGTGCTTTCATCTCTCTTCTACCTCCTTGTAAAGGTCCCAAAAATAACCCCAGAGAGTGAGAAGCACAATGTGTTGTTTCTTCCTGCCAGGCTAGCTACACTGAATCACAAACCTCAGGGACTGTCCTCCTTTTTTTATGGAGAATGATGCTATTAGCCCTGCAATACAGAAGGGAAATTGAGGCGCATGGGAGGCCACATGACTGGTCCAACATCAAGAAACCCTGGGGTGAAGCTTGAAAGCAGGTTCTTTTATGTCTTGGGCTCATACTTTAACCACTTCACCCTTCTTCCAGCTTGACTGTATTATAAGTGCTACTGTTGATGCATTGCAAACATTTTTTCAGGAAGCAAATATTTGTTTGTTCTACCCAAAGTGTGAAATGTGCTCAGTGTTACCATGTATTAACTGACAGTCAGATGTGAAGGGGAACCTAAGTTCCAATCCGGAAACCTTATTTGCCTCCTGAATTTTAGGAACACATTTGCCACTTCAAGTCAGATGAAAGAGTCTTAACCCTAATCTGCTGCATGCTGCAGCTGCTATTGGATAGTTGGAGAATATAAGAAACAGGACAAATATAGACCGATCTTTTCCTGATTTATTCTCCCATTATTCAGCATGAGTGCTTAGTAATTTAAATACTTCCTTGGTAAAATAAATTAAATACATACCCTTTACATGATATAAAAACTGATATCGGGTCAGTGATTTTTTGCATTTGCATTTATTTTAATGTACTAATTGGCTGACAATAGATGTCTGATTGTTTTCTGCATCTGTAAAATGTCATATAACATTAAAAAGCAATATCTGGTATTTACTGGAAACATTTCACAGTTAGCATTTGCATGCTGCTTTCATTTCGGTCTTCATTTCCCTTTATAATCTAGAGTTTAAAGTTGAGTTTTGTACTCTTCAATATAAACTTAAGAATTCGGAATTCATCCTGAAGCCAAAATGCTCACAGAAGTGCCCTGGATCAAAAGGCTGATGTTTCCTGTCATATTCAGACACCCAAATTGTTCACTGTTCAATTTCTGGATGCATTAAAGCCTCATATTTTCCGTAGGTCAGGCAGCTGCAAATCTGAACTGTGCCCATGTTGAAATGTCTCTTTTTAAAGTAGGAGGTGATTCGGACTAATTTGTCCTTGGCCTCTTACGAGCTCAGGCTACCACTTGAGACCAATTATATGCTATGTCTTTGTGCTACTGACCTACAATCTACAGGGAGCTGAACTGGGAGCATCTTGTCTGCTTCCCCAAAGGATTTTGGGATAATGATTTTGAATGTTTAGTGTGACATGAAGCCAATGATTTCATCTTCAGTATTTTTGATTTATGAGCAATATTAAGCAGGAGCAGAGAGAGAACCCTGTTGTAAAGGTATTTTTAAGTGTGCTGATTTTACACTGTGGAAGGAAATGACAGACTCAAGAGCCGTTAGCAGTGATTAGGAGCTGCATTACAAAGTAGGTGGTGTATGCATCCAACATTTCCTATGCAGTTCCACATCTCTTTGCCTGGGAGGTTGATTTTTCAGCTTACCTCTGTAGGGTTTATTAATGGAGATTATTATGCTTCAGTAGTCAAAGGTTCCATATAAACCTTAAGGTAAGTTTAAAAGATGTCAAACGGGGATGCATTTTAACACAGAAACTTTCGTATCAAACATGGAACTGGGCAAAAGAAAAAGATAACACTGACAAAGTGGGAAAGATGTGCTCTGCTCAGTGAAATGCTCTTTCTGTGGAGTCTTCTTTGCAGCTAGCCATGAGCTCCTGGCTACATGCAGAAGAAACTTCTGTAGGTGGCATGATTGGAGCCTTGTCTTTGACTTACTTCTGGTAGGGCTTTGGGACAAACCCAGTTGTGATTTGCGTAGTTATTTCCCAAGGCAGGGAGGCTAGATTAGCACAGGAACAGCCCAGGTTACAAATTTTTCACAGATTTCAGCAGGCAGCGTAGCCTGAGGGCAGGCAGGGAACGCACCTTGGCCTGTTACAACCATCTCTTAGCAGAGTCTGTGGTAATCAGTCTTCTCTCTGTTAATTTCCCTCCTGGTAGTGTAGTCCCACTGGTTTCCCAAAATCTAGTTTGGCAATTTTACAAATCCTGGAGGCATGCAAAGTCACACAGTTACCAATGTCAACCCTGAACTGACTCAACATTCTGAATGTTTTTTGAAATGAAATAAAGTATTTCCTCTGTGTTGCAAGGCTTTCATATTTAATGTGGATGTCTGAAAAGGGAATGAAACATAAGTGAGGCCAGTACAGATTTCATTAACAAACTCATGAAAATGTTGAGCTTCTGTTTGTTCAATATCTTATTTGAATATATTTGAAACAGTTTGTCTTAGAATATTCTCTGAATGTGCAAAAAAAGGGGGAAAAGTGCTCCTCTTTGCTCTCCTTCAAGGTTAGTTAATAAGGTGAAATGTACGTGATATAAAGCAATCAATGCAGCAGCACCCTCACAGTTATTAATGGGAAATAAATATGGATTACGGATGTGCTGTCTCATTGCAAAATGAAGTGGGTGATTTATAAGTTGTCAGTTATCACTTTGAAATACCAGTCCTCACAGAGCATCTGAACTGGATTTATTTTGAAGGAATGATCTGGAGCAGAAGGTTTTACAGCTTGCTGTTGTTCTCCTTGAAAGCACTGAGACAAAACAGTGTATGCTATAAATCACATGCTGTATACCAAACATTGTTTACATATTTTAAGTGAGTTGCTAAACTAGTACAAAAGAGACAAAATTCCTGTTGGTTCCCAATAGAGATACTTTAGGAATTATATTCTGGTTTCTCTTAGGGGAGTATATTCATAAATCAATTTGTGGTTTAATTCCTACAGAGAACGTATTTCTTCTAAGAACCTTGTCTATGTCTTTGTGTTTGAAGACAAATGTAATTGATTTTACAAGACTGATCTTTTGATCAGATTAGTTTATTGGATTAGCCTTTTATCATCACCAGGATTTATTTGTTTTCCATGATGTATTTATTTAGATCTTTTATCAAGGGTTTTTGCACACTGTGTGACTGTCTCTTAAAAGATTAGAACTTCCAATTAGTTTTTTTGGAAAGAAAATTTGCATACATAACAAATGGTTTGTTAAGGTTCACTGAAAGCCAAACTCTGTTGTGCCTCTTGTGAGAGGACTGGAAGGGAGCAGTCAGTTTGAATTTCGAAGGAACAGCCTACACTACCTGCGCGGGAAGGCTGACATGGGTGGCAATCCTGAGGACCCCCCGAGAGGCGGTTTAGAGCTGGTGGCTTTGTCCAGGATGGCTCCTCTCCAAGGGGCTCAAGCTGACACTATGAGCATGAAGGAGGACAAAATCACTGATGAGGTTTGTACTGAGGCACCTGTAGCGCCTCAGCTGACTGCAGTAAGAAATAACTTTGATTTCAGCTTCATGTGTAGACATAATTTTTTTCCTTCATTCTGCCCATACCTTACATAAACTTTTGTTTTCATAGTCTGCTTTGGATGTTGTGAATTAATACATTTTTCTGCTTTTTACCTTAACCTGACTTGTGTTAAAGGTGATTTGAAGGTAGCTAGTTTACATAAAGACATTTTCCTTTAAAAGGGAGGTGAATCAGAAAAATAGGGAACTAACATAAGAAGCATGCTGTATCCACACTGCTGTTCAGCTGTGTGCCTCCGCAGATGTGCACAGACCGTTTAAGGGCTGGTATTTTAGGGGTTGTAAAGGGAAGCACCTTTTGGTGACCAGCAACCACCAGAAGGACTCACCAGTGTGCAGCAAGGAAGTGGGAAGCTCCCAGAGACCCTTTCTGGGCTTTGTGGCAAATCTACCTATAATAAGTAATTTCTGCGACTGCTCATGCAGCTATCTCTATGAAGAAAGTTGGCACCGAAAGCGTTTAGCAGCGCTGTGAATCAGCGTACCTAGTTAGGTGCTAATCACAACAGACACCTTCTGGCACATGCTCTGGAAAAATTTAGTACAAGATTCTGGCTGACTTTCTAGATTTATGTTGGCTTGCTGCAAAGAACTTCAACTACTTCTCAAGGATTTGGATGTCACTTCAGTCTGACCCAGTGCATATGGTAGCATCACGGCATCCACTGCAGTAAGTTCCTGACGTACTGTCTTCTTGCACATCAATGGGTTATGCTAACCATTCCTGGTTGAGTTATATTACTAAATCAAATAGTCGGCAGTGAAACTCAATATCCTGCCAGCTTGTGAAAATCTCAGAAGCAAGAGTGGCTAACCATAGGAAAAGACTATCGCATTTACCTTTGTTTTCCATGTAAAAGCAGGTGCATTGATAATGATGAGAGAGAAAACACCATCAATCCTACCACTTGTTAGGCCAGTGAAACAGTGCACCAAGCACTTGGTCTTTGTGAAACCAGAAAAGCGTATTAAATATTTCCATTTTGGAAGCAAAAATATTTCTATTGGCAATATTTCTAATTTATCCCCGATCATTTACAATCAACAGTGAGATACAGACCACAACCTCTGCTCATAGCATCACTGTTTGGTTTGACATGCCATTGAGCAACTTCAGGGAGTCTGAACAAAAATAAACCCTCTGGTTTACAAAGAAACACTGGGTGCTGGTGCTTGTACTGAGGTTAGTCTCTTGTTATTTCCAACAGCTGTGTTATAGGAAACTCTTCAGAAATGGAAGGAGGAGCATTTTAAAGCTAGACTTATGTTTAAGTAGTGGTTTTGGGGCTTGCTGGTGGGTTTTCTTCTCTCCTTTTGCTTCATGTACTGGAGAGGTACTTCAGAACCTAATTGTTGTAATTTATTAAGTAATTAGAAAAGCTGTTAAACTGAGATGTTCGAAAGACAGACGTGAAGATTCTTAGAACCTCTCTTTAGTCTCAAGCAGGCTAAAGCAAATACAGGTTATTATTCATCAGATCTGTGTTGCTGGGACAAAAGATAAATTTGTAGTTTAATAGATTTTGACACCAGAAAAGACCATTTTTGTCAAATATCCTGATTTTGAACACAGCAATTACATAATGTTAACCTGCAGTTCCTGCATTAGGATTCTGCTTTTTGGCTGGTCCAGAGCATGTTTTTTAAAATCATAATTTTAAGACATGAAATGAGGGAGAGTGAGGTTACTGCAGTTATATTAGCATCTATACCAGATGAAATGTGCAGTTAAAATAAAGATCCTCACACTGGAAAAGTAAATAAAACCAGAATGTGTTACCTACGTGTATAATGAAGTGAGTTCATAGTCCAAGTCATCCCACTGAAATTATGTGATCTCATGGGGCAGAATAGGATGGTTCAGAAGGAATAAAAACATCTGTGTCTAGCCCAGTATGAATCATGATCCTGCTTATATTCGTACTTAACTATAGTCTCTTGCTGTAAGTACAACATATTAATAATCTCAGAGAAAATTAAATACAGGTAGTGAGGAAAGTAGAAAACTCTTCAGGCAGACGCTAAGCACCAGCATGCTTATACAGTCACTTGTATAAAGGGCATGGGGAAAACTAGCTTGTGCTCAGAAATGTTTCAGGAAAAAAATTCTTGACCAAAGATTTTTCTAGAATCAAAAACCCAAAACCTCAAATGTTAAATGTTCTTTTTGCTATATTCCTAAGACAAATATGCATTTTTACTATGTTTAGGTATAAATCAATTACAATAAATATGTTAAACTAAATTATTTGAAACTACTCTAATAGATTATTTCCCTTTTGGTTTTTTATACTGTTATTGTGAGGTAAGTATGTTCGTTTATATGATAGAGTTGCTATGTTCATCTTTGAATCAGAGAATTAAAAATATCTTAAAATATAAGAGGCTGACCATGGGGATTTAGCCATATAAACCTTCGTCTTTCAGAAGGAGAATTGTTTATTCTGTTATCAGCACCCATTAAGAGAACCTGTATTTATTCTTTCTCCAATCTAATTGCTGTTTTGTTAGAAAAATTTTTCCTAATAGTCAGCTGGTAGCTTTTCCTCTCAATTAGAAAGTTGGGAAAATATAAAGCAGAAATCAAGTAAACTTTCGGAAGTTGATAGAATTTTTACAAGTAAGAGAAACAGATGAATTGATTAACTTTCTCGAACTGCCCCACTAGTTAACTTCAATTTGAAACTAAAAAGGGAGGAAAATGTAAATAAAAAGGAAAAGAACTATAAAGTCTCTGTTTTCCCTGAAAGATGCACCTCTTGCAAATCTTTCACATGCCATGTTTGAAGCAGGTTGCAAGCATCAAATCGTGTTAAGCTTGTCTCACTCTAATGCAACATGAAAGATACAGCCTGAAGTAATGCATTACGATCTGACTTGTCACATGTGGGAAATTTTAAAAGAAAGCAATTTCCTGATAAAAACAAGACAATTAAACAATGGCTGGTTTGATTAAAAATGCAATATTTTCATGATGTGTCTCAGTTTGGGGTTGTGAGAGACACTTTGGTCTGAAAAAAGGATTAGTTTCTTGTCTGCTGGGAAATGACTAAGGTAGGTAAAGAACCTCTCTATGTAGCAGCTGTCCTCTGCAAAGGCAGTGGTTTGAGGTAGCCGGTGAACACAAACTAATACTTCCACCACTGCAGTGGTCAACATGGTCTTACAGGAAAAGCAGTGCTCGGAGGGTGTAGGTGTAAGTACACACCATAAACCTCTGCAGCTTGTGGTCATTAGATACCCTTTATTCTGAGACCCTGCTGTAATCCCCGTTTAGGAAAATTGTCGGGCAGTGGATGTCCTCACAGCAATTTTAGTTGTCTACAGTTCTTTTCCTTGCTTGCTGCTCTTGCCTTGCCCATTGCAGACACTTCCTTGTGGACAACAGCAGTGGACAGGACTCCAGGATCCTCACAAATCCTCATGCGCTGTCAGCTGCGCATGGAGTGTGCCAGTCTCCCTTTAACAAGGTTTTAATTCCTTGCTCATTCTGGTACTTTTCAAAAATGCCCTTCTTCGAAGGAAGATGCTACTTGTTTCCCAGTTGCATAAACCAGTAGGTCTCACCAAGCTAAGGCTGGGGATGCAGACAAAGCACTAGTGACCCCAGGAGTTTAGGTTTGTTCAAGCAAAGCATTACCTATTGCTCTTCTTGACAGTGCCAGCTGGTCGCTCCGGCCCATGCTGCTGTCACCTGCACCTAGAGTAAACAAAGAAGGCATGGAGTAAGCCTGAGTGGGATGTGCAGCTGCACAGATGCCATGTGGTTAGCAGAGAAGTTTAGTATAAACAGTTGAGATAACCCGGTACAAGGGAAACATGAGCTGTACAAGAGGAGAAGAAAGGGCAAAGGCAAAGGGACTGCATGGGAGGGGAGCAGAGGCAGTGTTTATGGTAGGAAAAGGGATGGGGAGAGCAAGAGTTTGAGCAGCAAGCATGAGCAACACCAAAATAAAGGGCAAAATCCTGTTGCTTTCCCAGAAGATGATAAAATGATTCACAGCATGGTATTGCTGACAGCCTCAGCAGATAGAGCAAGACTCTCTTTGTGCAAGGGGAGAGGGTCACTGGTCACCTCTCCAAGGCGGCAGGGCATCTGGATGCTGTGTAGTTAGTGCATACACATATTCACAGCAGTAAGTTCAGTAAGGCTGTATCAAGCTGTGAGCATAGGAAAAGAGCGCACGTAACTGTCTGCAACCAGCTGTGGAAGGGTGCTCATGGTTAAAGTTCAGCAAGGAATGGAAAGGGGCCTTAGGAGTTCCTGGTCTTCAACAGCTGTCTTCAACAACCGCTCTTCAACAACCTGTATTTACAATCTGGTTTTGCTTACATTTGTGGCTGCAGTCACTGCCAAAGGTTTCAGAGCAGGAAGACGTTGTCATGCTGCGTCACCTCAATGAAGAGACCATGCTGTCCATCCATACTTCAGAATGAGGTTGTGGTTCCTAAACACAACTGCAGAATACTAGAAAGCTGTTTAAAGCAGAAGGGATTTCTCTTCCTCATTCTGAATTTAAGAAAACACAGTGGAAAACAAAAGCACATATTTTTAGCAAGTGAAACCAGTGTCTATTTGTATAAAACCCACTAAACCATCACATATCTAGAAAACCCTAACATGATTGACAGTGTACTTAAGAGAAGCCAAGTTGGGTATAGAAAGGGTTAGACTTCAAGGACAATTCAGCAAGCAGCAGAAAGACATTTGCATATGCATTGTCTGAAACAGGAGTGAAAAAGTGAAAGACAAGGATCAGCAAGTCCAGCCGTGGTCGTTGGAAGGCATGTCACAACATTTCGTCTCTGCTCTTTACAGCCTACAAAACACTTCTGTGCTCCCTGTTATCAACTAATGGGCTACAATGAGACAGCAAATGCCACAAGTATGTCAGAGGAAGAGAGCAGGCGATGGATAAAAATTATTATTGTTCTCATGCCCTTCAACAGCAGTTCAGTCCTGCAGTTCTTCTTAAGGCACAATTTTCACTCCTTTAACTGGACATTGAGATCCTTGCCTCTGAGCCTCAGTCCTCTCTTTCTTTGTGCTTGTGTAACACAAGGAGAGAGAATCAGCCGCCATTTCAACGCTAAAGACCTTGGGTTGGCAGTGAGAGGGATGGAGATGCACATGTGTGTATCTGTCTCCACAGGTTATGTCCTCAATTCTTCATGTTCATGGGGATGGCCAGGGGTTAGAAGGAGTGTATATGTAGTTGTGTTCTAGTAATGGATTATTTTATTCTTAAAAAAATATGATCTGTGGATAAAATTCATCTCTTATGTAAAACTGCGTCACTTTAATGATGTATTGTCAGAGATGAATTTGGGTCTACTCATTTAAATTAGATCCAAGTGACTAGAAAACCCCATGAGCAATTTTAAATAAAAAATAAGAACTGGTAAATAAAAACATCTGGTAGATGATTAAGTTTCACATATTGAGCTTTTATTAGGAGTAGCTGATGTAACTCTAAGGGAGAGCTTGCATGTAAGCAGTGTTCATTTACATATGGTGCCTGACCAAGAGTGGTAAAGAAACGCAGGCAGGCAGCAAAGCCACTGTGAGACTTCCTTAACAGTAGGCTTGAAATGTGCTGCTTCTTTATTTATTCCTCTTCTTTTGACTGTGGTGTGACTGCAATTTTCAGGAAAATAAAACAAACCACTAAATTCCTCTCCCCACCACCCTTTTATACTTGGTGTCTTTAAATTAGATATCTAGATTGTCTTTGTGTAAATGGGCTGGTAGGGAAAGGAGAGAGAAGATTTCAGGCCATCCGGTTTTCATCAGAAGATCCCTGGGAAGATTTGGACACCTCTGACCTTAAACATGCTGAAGGCACTTCATCTGCGGTATGTGTCAGCTTGAGAAGTAAACTTATTCCCAGTTAGAAGCGACTGTAAATATGACAGCTTGCACATAAGAGGTACTCTCCCAATGAAATCACTACCATGAACAGTTTTGCTCCATCAAAAACAAAGAAAAAGAATAAAGACATTTCCACCCAACCAGCAAACTCAGCAAGAGACCTGAGAGAACCTTTGTTATTCCTTTAATGTGAAGAAAGGCCCCAGACTACACCCAAAGGTGTGGTAAACTGCCAACGCTCTCAGTATGTCTATGTTAATTTATACATCCTTACCTTAAAATATACTCTTGACATTCCTAATTATGGAAATCATATAGCTGTACAAACATGACTTGCTTTATTAATGTTCTGCACGCCATCATAAAGCGAGAAGCATTAACCCTGGTGAATGCAAGGGAGCAGAGGATCCAGGTCTCTGCTGGGTGAGCTGGTTGTGCACCACTCCTGCTGGTGAAAGCCAGTGAAGGGCATTGTGTGTCTGCACTGTGGGTGCATGAGGGTGAGGGAAGTTCAAGGCAACAGCATCACAAGGATTTCTGCCACTTCAAATGTCCAGAAATGTCTGCCAGCAAGGACTGGTGCCCCATGTGCCCTTCCCTTCCCGCCTTAAGGACGTGAGGGATAAGACTGTGCTGTGGTTGCCTCTCCTGAGCTATGCTCATAATACAACATGCCAAGAAAGCTCAGGCTTTCGTGGACCTAGAGAGCACTGGTGACACCACTGCTAAAGCCGTGAAGATGTAGGTGTCCATGTGGACTACACAAAAGCTGAGCTCAGCATCATCCTGCCTGCGCAAGGGACCTTCTTTGGAAACACTTGCAGAAGAGATATCTTGCTTTTACCAAAAATGGATGCAATTTCATTTCAGTCAGGCAGTCTAAGCCAGGGAAAAAGAAATGTTTGATATAATTTTCCTTCATTGTCTTTGTCTAGCGTTGCTATCCCAAACTAACAGCTTCACTTCTGCATTCCACTTTCTCAGATAGGAAGCCTGAAAGGCTTTTTGCTGTGTGTGTTCTTGATTATTTTTATTTTTAGTCTTCTATCCTCCAAAGTCTTATTTAAGCCAATAGTGACATTAATTGTAACAGGACCACCTTACTTGCATAAGTAAGAACTACTCAAAGCTTTATCAGACTGCGTCCAAGATCCAAAATAGAGAAGAATATGCGCGCCAAGAGTTTGTGGACTTTAACACTTTCCTCACTTTTAAGCAACTAAATCACACCATAAATAAAATAGACTAACAGGATAATTAAACAGCCTGAATGTAGCAAGGGGGAATATTTCAATAACAAATATTGCTACCCATATACCTCAACAGAATGTGCTAAAGTAAACAAAATGATAGCATAATTATAGACGTTCCAGTTATGTTAATTAGGCTATATATACACTTCATTGATAAGCAACTGTGGTGCAAAGAAATGCCGTAAGCCTGATATTTCCTCAGTTAGCAGCTTTGTTGTGCATATGCTGCTGTTATGATCTTGGTTACATTAATGCGGAGCAAAAGAAAAAACAACCCAACCAACCCTAAAAACAATAGTAATAATAATGGTATGCGTCACAGCAGGCATAGTGCAAGGTTCAAGCTGAACAGCTCAGTGTGATGTTTCTCTCACACTGCATTCAGATTCCCAGAGAAGAGTGCCAGCAAGACTTCCCAAGGCAACATCCCAATAAACTCAAATACGCAGCAAACATTGCAGCTAGTTGTGCTGCACAGAGGGAGCCCTTTACACCTGTGTTTTGCTGACTCTGTAGCTATAATTTCTTGACACTCTGCAAGGTGTTGTTTTGGATTGCAGCTGCTCAGAATTTAACATCACATCTTTTTTTTCCAGAAGTACCGCTTCATTTTTGTGTGGCTTCTTTTTTTTTTTCTGAAGTGTAATATTTCATGAAAACTGTTGTTGATTTCCTAAAATATTACCTTTTGTGGGGAAAAAAAAAAATCTTTTAATGGAAAGAAATATGGCTTTGCTTATTTTTGATGATTATTTCCAGAGAACTTAAATTGAGAAAAAAAAGTAATGAAAATTTTCAGAAACCAAAAGAAGAAAACACTGCATAAAACAAAATAAAAAGATAAGCTCAGCAATTTTGACAAAACATTTTATAGCAGAAAATTATCTTCTTTCTTAAAAAAATATATATATTTAAGAGGTTGCTTCTTGAGATACTCTAGGATCTCTATCTCTTTGAATCTTAAACATGACCTATAACATTATTTCTTTGTTAAAATTTTTTTTAATTTATTCATCATTGCTAATTTTGAATGCTTCTGATTGTTAAAAAAAAAGATACCTCGGGTATTTTTAATGGTTTCCCTGGATCGTTAAACTTTTACTACTACTTGTTTCACACATGTAGCTTGGGCACATCTCTACTGCTGAGTATAGGACGGTGTAAAGATCCCCCAAACAGCCCCATCTGCAGCATGCTAACATTACGGCAGTCCCAACTCTCAGAACAATTTCTGTGCATGTCGCTGCGGTGTGCCATGGAGATACTCCTGCCTGCTCGGGGCACGTTGCTGTCTCTCTCCTGCAGTGCTGCTTTGCACTGTGCAGACTTATCTGTGGTGGAGAATTAGGCCCAAAATTGTAGATGTTGAAAGTTCAGTGCAGGATCACATTAGAAAGTAGGCACTTCAGTGAGGCTGAAGTCAAAAGACCAAACTCTGCCATTTTGAGTTGCAACTTGTGCAAAGCAGATTATATTTTTACCTACATCAGGCAGGTTCTCTCCCATCTCCTTTCTGCCGGCAAGAGTCATGACATCCATGTCTTGGCCTCTATATTGCTTTGGAAAGGATACTGCTGCTTGCCTCATTTCTAGTCTCACTTACCACCAACATTCAAAAACACGTCTCAGACTTTAAAAAATTTATAAGACTGGTTAAAAAATTCAAAAATATACATATAATAATTATTATTATTCAGGGTCCATTTTTATTTTCTTCAGCTGCTGATGTGGCTATTACATTTCAGCCTAATTAGTGTTTCTTCATGGAACGGCACTACCCCAAGTGAACATCCTGGCTCGCTCGGCCGTGAGACCAAGCTGCAGACTCAGTGCTGCATGGCAAAGTTTGTGGGACAGGACATGAACATGGAAAAAAATCCCCAAAGGCAGATACTTAAAGCAATATTCAGAAATGATTGTCGTGATGTTGCAAGCATTACGTAAAAAGAATTACAAGCACAAAAGAAAACATACTTTTATAAAACTCTTTTTTTCCTCTGACCCTTGCAGATTTACACTCTTTTTAAGGGTCTGAAATATTTAAAAATTAAAGATTTTTTCCTAGGTATTTGATCTGAAATATTATATACTGATCGCATCAATCCCCTATATGTCAGTACGTTTCACTTTAAAGAGTACTTCAAAATATTCTACACCTAAACAATAACTCCAGAAATAATCAAAGGCCTTCTCCAAATTCTACAAATAAAGTGGTCCAATCCTGCCAGATACTCAGCATTGCCTAAGATTTGCTGAATACAAAGAACAATTTTCAAGAGGCACCCAGTAATTCCTTTCCCTGACTCTAAGCCTGGAAATTTGAATCATAATTAAATGTGCATGTGGTATTTTTCACAATATGTTGTGTTTGTGGTTTTAATTATCATCATAAGCACCACAGTTAATCTGTAGTTCAACATGTGAAAACGTTTATATAGTTTTACATGATGGTTTGGTAACACATACAAACATTTAGGTTTAAAGGAATGATGAGGGTTGGGCCCTCATCGTTTTATGAACCCTTACGTCAGCCATCTGGAGACACTTCCCAGCTCTTTCGCCACCTGCGACTCGGCCACCCAAGCTCTTTTGCCTGACCTCACCTCCTCTAGCCAGCAAGAAGAAAACCTTCTCTGCCCAAATGCAGAGGAGAAGCAAAGGTGAGAGCCACTCCGAAAGGAGGGTTTGTATGGCGCTGAGCTCACCAGAGATCACTGTAATTCTGAAATGACAGTGCTCTAGATCAATGCTTAAGGCTGGCCGTGAGCTTTCCCCAACACATGAAGAGCACCTTGCTGGCAGGGGCCTTCCTCTTTTCACATGCTGATTCCAGCACGTCTGTGATGCCTGGCTGAAGGGCAGAAACAATATGGCAGGGAAGGATGCAGAAGGCTGGGGAGGTCACCAGGCACAGGCTATGTTGTACTGTGCTGCCAGGCACAGGCCTACCTGCTCACCAGCCCCCAAAACTGCCCAAATGCCATGAGCCATGTTCTTAACCTCCATCCAAAGGACACTGGCACTGTCAGAGTGTACAGCTGATTATGCCTGCACATTTGAAGGCACATATTATGAAGGGAACACAGTAAAGAAATAGAAATTAGGATCTCCTGAGTGATGGTGCCACAGTGAAGAGAATACTGAGGCATGTCAGTAAGGCTCTGCACCCAGCAGAGACTGGGCTCCTATGGCTCCAAGAGCAATGCTGTGAGACTACGCCAACTTCATGCTCTTGCCACTGGAACTGCCCCACAGACTAACCTGTAGGTCCAGATCTTGCTTTCTTCCCTTTTCACCCTTCTGTTCAAGGAGGCAAACCCAATTGCTCATCCTGAAGCCAAGGGGCATCTTCAGACCAGAGACCACAAATAATAATACAGGACAAATCTTCAGAAAGCCTGTCAGGGAGTTCTCAGCAAAGCTGTTGTGCTCTGACCTTCTCATGTTGGACATTTACAAGACAAAAACACTGGTACTGGCATTTACCTTTTTTTTGCAAACACTTCTTTACCACTGATGACAGACATGGTAGAACTCCATATGGACTTGAGTTATTTGTGCTGCAGGTTACCAGTGGCCTTCTAGATAAACTGATTATAAATTTTGGGGGAAAAATGTTGCAGGAAAGAGAGGAAAGAGCAATAAGGAATATTATTTATTAATTAAAGTATTACAACAATTTAAAAAACTCTTAGTTGAGTAGTAGTTTTCTCCTTTATCAAGGAGTTGTAAAAAGCTTAGAAATAATCAGCTACTCATCATGGTCAACCACAGAACAGAGGCTTGAGGAAATCCTTGCTTTTCCTTCTTAAAATCACTGTGTGTAATCCATGGGAGTAGTACGTTGCAAGCGGCGTATCCAGCAGTAACCTATGCCATGCTGATTTAACTTTAAAAGCAACCCCAGAATCCAGGAGACTAAAAAGCTTCCTTCTGTTTTATCACAAAGGCATTACTGAATTGCTTAATATCTCCATGTCCATTCCAGCAGCTCTCTAAGGCTCAGATCATACATGAGACTTTAAAAGGAGGTTGTTCACACTTAAAGGAGTTCTCCTAAAACATTATTTATGCAGACCCAGCAAAATCAAACCACTTCCTTCAGCATCACAAGCCCAACCAACAGTACTGGCCTGATGAGGGAGGCAACATAAATCTGAATATTCATGAAAGTCTGCAGAGCAAACCAAGAGGGCACAGTTTAAACAGCTGTGAAGAAGCCAGTGTGTGTATGTATCAACTGAACATCAGTGTTCAGTGCGCTAAAACAGGAACATATTCACACAAACCCAGACTATATAACAACACATCAAGTTTATTCTGCTCCCAGATAGATAATATAATATTTCAAGAAGTCTCTCATAACATTTTAGCAGTACTCCTTGGTGAAAATACAATAAATAAATAAAGCTTGCACTACTATTGTGCATGTGTGTTTGTGTGCTCAAAACAACTACATTTTAGTTCCAGGATAAGAGCTGACTCTCCTTATTTGTTGCTTCTGATTCCTTCATGATTGATATGGACATAGCCATGCTATTTCTCAGTACTGTTTATTCTAACCTCCTCTTTCACTGCAGCCAACAGGCTACTTATTGTGTTCACTTAAACAGCCACAACATTCTTGTTATGGATCTATTCAAGGTGCTGCTGTATATACCTTTTTGCTGTCATTTTTTGCTAGCAGATACATAAATGAAGTAACAACCCAGCAGTAATTAATGTTATTACCACAAAAGATGTCCCTTTCATTCAGTGGTTTCACGTGGACCAGGACAAGCAATACAGGGAAACTAATGAGGGTGGCACAATGCACAGACTTGGACAAAAAACCCGTGGGGAAATTTCTGGGACATTTTAAATCAAACAATTACAAGTGGAGGATGTTTCACCTATTAAGTTAAGACAACATCTCTTGGGATATGCACAGATCTGTCTGCAGTGTTGTGTCCGGTTATACCATCACTACGGATCTCACGTTATTTCTTCCTTAGCACATTCTATGGTGGACAATTGTTTGCACCATAAGCATATTTTATAAAGAAACTCCCACAAGGTAGAGCTGCTCAATCGTCAGAGGTGCTGAAGGAGAGGATGTAGCTCTGTTTGTCATCCTGACACTTTGAAAACAAGTTCCACATTGCTGTAAATGTGTTGCGGAAAAACACAGTAACTGATTCATGTTGAATCATTTTTTGTTGCCTCTTTAGGAAAGAAGGCAAAGTATTTTCTTGTTTATTGAGCCAAACTAGACTAAAACCAGGCCAATTATAGCAGCACCATCTTGGGGTCCCCAGATAATATGCCCTGGCCTAGGGCAGCCATTTGTTGTCAATTTATATTTATATCACTAAAAAGTTTCAATACTGTTTAACTGGTGTCCTTTCCAATTTGTTAGATTTCAGGTTTAGTTCAAAATAAAACAACATGAGTTAAGGCTGGATAAACTCAGGAGTCACTGACTCAAGACAGAACAAAAGATGGAGAACCTAATTTTTGGTCAGAAACGAAATGTTCTTTGTATTCTAAGAAGGATTTTGATTCTAGTTATTGCCTGCCATGCAACTGTTACAGAGAATTTTGCTATTAGTGACAAAGAGAAATTAAAGGAGATTGTTGCTATCTGAGGGCAGATGGTGAGAATGGATGGCAAATTCCTGAATGAACTGACAAAGACCTGGATTTCCTTTAGTTTTAAGCAGAGATAGAGACAAATCTCATTCAGTACCATTCTAGCTAAACAGTCTCTGTTGTGTGAAGGGTTGTTGAATATACTTTTGCTCTTGCAAGAATTTACAGTATTACTGATGTTCAGTTAACACAGTTTTTACCAGTCACTTTCAGATAGATTTACATTTCAGGGCACAAACAAAACCTTAAAAAAAAATGAACTTCCAACTGCATGCTGCATAAAAAGCAGAAAAATGTTAGTGCTGTCAAAGCTCATGTAAGAATTCTTCATGGGCAAGCTTACAAGGAGTATACCATCTCTTGAAACAACCTGAAACAGATGCTGAACTACTTGAGGCTTAGTTCCTTGAGGCATTTTTTGTTCTGTAAAGTAGCACAACCAGATGTCGCTACCTGGAAGGCCTTCAGCATTCATTGTACTTAACATAATGTGAAGATGACCAAAAGTTATTCAGAGCTGAAGACTAAATGCAGCAGCTAATATAATTCATCATTAGTTCAGCATGGTCTTCTCTGGAGAATCACTAATATTTGGAGCCTGATCGTTAATACACATCACTGATATAGCTGAAAAGTGGAGCATGGCTCCATAATGCAGCAGAAAGGAAAATACTGGAGCAGAAGACCTCAACAGGAGAAGTGTTAAGTCTAAGTGCTGGGGAGCTGCTAGCTCCAAGATTATTTCTCCTACACTGATCCTGTAGTGTCATTGTCCAATAACATTTTCATGCCCCTCTAGGAAGACGATGCAAGACTCTTCAGCATGTTCCAAGCAGGGTACATCTATTGCTTTCAACAGTACCTTTTGGGTCTTCTCTGTTGTACCTCCCAATAATTGTCTTTTCATCACCCCATTCTTATTTTGCAGAATTTTGTCCTGCTCATTTTTGTCCTCTGCACACTACAGCTCCATTCTGTCTTTCATCACACCTTTGTCATGTTACTGTTAACACCAGAGAACTTTTCCTCCCCCCTCTCTCCCAGCACTACTGCCCTTCACATCAAAGCAAACACAGAATTCAGTGCAACATCTGCTCCTCTTCACCTCCTAGACTTGATCCTAACATATTTATCCTTTCCACCTTTTCTTCCCTAATTTTCACACCCTCATTCCTAACCTAACCTCTTCTCTGACTTCCTTCTCTCTCCCAACTTCATTCCCCCAAGTTACTGGCTCCCACAGAGGTCTTGATGTCTTTGCCTGAACCTATCTTTTCAGTGTTTCCATTACTAAGATCCCTCTTTTACATCTGTCACCCTGTGGATTAAGCAAGAATCTGGCAGGAGATCAAAAGGATGTGAGACAGTGTCATAACAACTCCTGTTGTGGGTCAAACACTTCAGGTTTGCACTCACTGATAGTGAGTGCAGTCTTGTTCCCTGTCCACACAGCAACTGGTTCCAGCCATGGCCATGGTACAAGACTGTCTTTCACTCAGCCATCCTGTATATTTCCTTTTCTTCCCTCACCTCCAGAATCATGCAGTATTTGACTTCTCCTGGGTATTGCTGCCACTGACTAGTCAGCTAACCCTTCCATATCCCTCTCTCCACTATTTGTCTTTACTCCATATTCAATCATGTATTCAACCATGTTCTGGTCTTTTTCATTGTCAACCATCAAAATCCTATAACTTGGCCTTTGGATGAATGTTGGTTTGTCAGCATCAGTAAGCTGAACTCATCCTCTCTGTGCCCTGCTTTTCCTTCCATTATATGGGTTTGGTTTTCTCCTTTTTTTGCTCTCCTTCATTTATCCCTTTTTCCACTAGTGGTCAGCACTGCTAATGTCGGGCTTAATTTATCCCCATATTTGGTTCCTCCAGTCTTGTGTGATTTTGACAAAACATTTCTGGCAGAACTCTTGTGATCCCACTGACTTTTTCCAGTGCTAATTTATCCTCTCTTTGGCTTATCTTTCCACCTAAACCATGCTCCACCTCCAAGGTAACTAAATTCCAGGCCTCCCATCCCAGAAAAATCTTCAGCATTCCCTATTCATTCCTCAAACCATTCATTCTTCTGAGTCTTACTTCTCCCTGTCCCTATAGGAACCTGCCAACTTCCTCCAAGAGAAAAAGACAAAAGAGGTCATGGCTGTCCTACGCCCTGCCTTACCTTTCAAAGTTGACTTCATTATGCACTGACATAAAGCTGTTTAAATGAAAAAAATGAAGAATCAATAACTATAATAGATCAAATGATTAGTAGTGATCACGTCCAGATCCTGAAAACACTTACTCATGTGATCTACTTTAAACCTACTACTAATGTTATGGAATTTAATGCAAATTCTTAAACATCATGGTTTTTACAACTTTTTGCAGCAGTGGGGCCACCCAACACTGACAACTGAAAATAGAAAATAACCAGACTGTAAATACCTTTGGGATCTGCTGCTTTGGGGCCCACTCTGAAAAGGCCTAACATCAAATCCTGAATGCCAATGGTTTGCCAAGACCTAGCCCTTAATGCTACATTAAGAGGGTTTATTTGCATTTAATTTTCCTTATTTCTTTTTCTGTTCTGACTGGGGCTGTAGCACATTTGTTTGGAGAATAAAATAAATTACCTTAGAATGATGTCATTTACACAATTCAATTAGCTTTGAAATCCATTATTTGTTTAAAGGGATGAGGACAAACAGAACAATTTTCTTCTTTTCTTGTTTCTGCTCTCTGCTGGATGGAAGCAGTTTTTTCTTTATCTTTCAAGACTGAGCTTAAATGGTACCAGCCCGCTGAAATCCCCTGAGTCCACAGAAACTTCACAACAGCAAAGTTTCTTTTATGGACCAAACTTCAGAATTCAAAGGAACTACGGAAAAGTGAGAATTCCTGTGAAAAATTCTCCTCCTGGAATTTTGTTTCAAATCCAATTGTCCTTTTAAGTAATAGTGTATCATGCAAGTATGCTTCATAATACAAATCACTCTCTTGAAAAGGATTCCAAAAGCAGTCCTAGACTGTCTTCTATCGTCTTCATACAAATCAGAAAAAAAAAGTGGAAGGGGCACAAAAGAAAGTTTCAATATTCTAAAATGTTATTCAAGAAAATATATATTCCATTTATTTCTCTCTTTACTAACTGAAAGTTGAGGAGGTAGCTGTATTTATATACCATCTACTCAAATTAATTTTATTTTAATTAAAAAAAAAAAAAAGGAAAAATGTTCATTCTTTCTGAGCCAACCTCATTAAAAGAGTTTGTCAGAACTTCCAAGAAGTATCTGCTATGCAAAACCCAAACACAATTCAAGATTGCCGGGCCTCAGAGGAAGCCCACTGACAACAGAAGACAATGAGTTTTCTGTGGTAAGGGCCCCTAGGAGTTTTTGTCTGTCAGAACAGAGGCTTGTACTATAACCTCTTTCCCACAGAAAACAGTAGACTATGTGGCTTTGTACCTCCTACATATCGCAGCAAGTCTGCATTGGCCACTTCCTGCAAACCTGTTTTTTCCAAACCATATAAAAAATGCTCCCAAATCAAATCAATGCCAAAGGCTCACAACCGAGGTTCAGTAATACCTACAGCAGAAATCAGGGTTAACATCAGAGGAGCACACAGCACCTTAATTGTAGTGATGCTTTAATAAATGACACTTCTAAAATACAGTAACTGAATTCTACCGGTGTTATTAGTAAGCTGTCTCCTGTACTGAAGGAATGAACAAGGACAATATTGTTACTTATAATTCAGAGCTAGCTTGTATGAAAAAGACATGTGGCATCAGGAAAATGTAATTAATTTGGTGGTGTAAGCCTTCATAAATTATCAAGTATTCCCAATAGCAGTCCTGCAAAACTTACAGAGAACATGAGCTGCCTTTAAATTACTTAGTTTGCTTGCTACCAGAATTCTTTTAAGGTGGTTAGATACTGGCACAGTATTAAAAATGCTCAAACTATTGCAATGGCTGACACACTGAGCCACCTTTAATTAAGACCATAATGTTCCTTCGGGCTATACATAAGACAGTAATCTGTGTCCAGAGGCTGTCGCTCTCTTCTCTAATGGACTACAGCACACAAAAATTAATTATAGGGGAAAGGTTGCTGCTCCAACTGGGACTGGAGTCTCAAGATTTGAGGGCAAATGTTTTGCTGTTGATCAAAATAAGCAGCTCCTTTTGCAACAGCTAGTACCGTTCCTGTCACATAACACTTAACCTTCACTTCCAACATTAAAATCAGCAAATTTGCTGCCTGAGGGGAAATTTTTACATTTTTATTTATTCATTCATTTGTGCATTATGATGCCATCACGTAAGCGTCTGAGCACAATTTTGCCTGTCAAAAATGGGGAGAAATCTTGATTTGGAGAATTCAGATGGAAATATCAGATCAGAGCTCCCAGCCAGGGGATTTTTGTAGGTCTATGTCAACAGAAACAGACTACAGCTAAACAAAGATTTCAAAACATTTTTCACTGCTATTTGTTTAAATTGTTAAACAAATTAACTTAGAACGTGATAATGCTTTTTGCGTTTGCTTTCAGCAAATATTCAATGGTAAATAATTTAACAAGAGGGGTTGTTTGCAGACACAGTAGATTTTAAACAAACCTTATAAAATATTAGTTAAAACAGAATTTCAAATCATTGACACTACAGTCTATTGCCTGAAACCGTTAACTTTTTGGATCTCTGAACCAGAGCAAGCAATGTTCTAGGAAACAGAAAGAAAAATGGGTCCCTGATGAAGATACCTGCCTGGTAAATTCCAGTTACTTACGTTTATCAAAGAATCCTCTTGTGTTGTGGGCTTACCACAAAGATCTCATAACTCACCATCAAACTCACAGAAGTAATCTGCTGGGTTAAAGCATATCTGCACAGTGTTGACACTGTGTGTTTGTTCCTGCCTACAAGAGGAATGAGGGAGATGTGAATGTGTGGTATTGCAAATATTTAAGCTGAAACAAGGGTTTAGGGAAGAAAAAGAAAAAGACGTAACCTAAGTAGCAAGCTTGAAGACGAATTGCTGACTAAAAGGAGGAGACAGCAATGATGGTCTTGACACAGGAGAGCCCATGTGATTTTTCAACAGATGATCATCAAAATTCAGAGCTGCACTGCCAGAATGTATCTGCAGGCCCCCTCCTCCAGCCTCAGGATACAAGCAGCTCCCATGAACCCCAGGGGAAATCTTTCAAGCAGCAGTGTTCCCTATTTCAGTAACACCTGAGATGATTAAATGAACAATGAAACTCAGCTGTAAATGTGCAGCAAGGTTACAGTCTGCAATCTGAATAGTATTAAGAGGAATGAAATAAAAATGGAATCAATGCTCAGAAGGATAATGTAAATCAGATGCAAATAAGCTTCCATTTTATTTGTCTTTTCTTTGTTTCTTTCTAATAGTGGCATAGTTAATTGATCAGATGCTCAACACTTATTTTAAAACTCAATGCCTCTATTATTCCAGAAGATTTCCTGGGGGATAGGGGTATAGCAAGTTCCCATTCCCATGAATAAAATGAACCCATGTCTTTGCCTGTGAATGGCTTCAAAATGCAAGCCAGAATCAAATATATGAATATGAAATGACAAAAACACTATTCTTATTAAAAAAAATTACAAAAGCGGGCATTTGTCTATCAGCGCCTTCTTCACAAAAGCGGTGCTGGTGTGGGCAGCATTGTAGCACACTGTAATGTTGTATTTTTGTGAAAGCCCTTTGCCTGTTATTTCCAGCTCACAGAAACATACATGTGTCATATATGTACTGGTGATCTACATACCATGTATTTTCATTTTCTCTGACCAAAGTGCCTGAAATAGGTATCTTAATCATTATTCTTTAAAGAGGAATTTAAATACACTCTGGTAGCAGAGTTTGTCCCTAGGATCTTAAGGATCAGGGTTTCAGGTTTGGTTCTGCCATCAAACTGTTGCAGTGATTTGATCAAATTCCTTGGTGTCAATAAACGAGCTTCCTAATCTGCTATTATGGAAATATTTGACAATTCACTCTTTCCTGAACTGTAGTATAATTTACCTCTCTAACCCAAGCCCATCCCTTATAAAAGCTACCTATTCATCAACCTACCTACTTAGCCTGTAACCATGAAGATAACGGCTAATAGAAAAAAATCAAAGTCAAAGCTCGAAAAACCTACAATGTTGCCTAATGTCTCTGTAGCATCATGTAAGTACTTCAGTCTCACTAAACATATTTTGAAGCCAGCAGCCATTCTTCAGCCTGCTTCAGGCCAGCCTGACACAAGTGACTGCCACAGTTGACAGAAGCAGGTTTGAAATTGTTGATGAGTGTTTGTGCCTTGGTGGATTTCCCACTACATGAGAAAAAATCTTTCTCATATTTCCCTTATTTCCAAAATTAACCCCTCCTTTGATTGACTGTAAAACAATATGCAATAACTAAAGAAACCAGCACTCAGCAAGATTGCTGTACATTTCTGTTCTCATCCTCAGTGTCTGAGTAACAAGACTACATAGCCAGTCCTTCAAGTCCCTCGTGGTTACTGACTCGGGATACAGGCAGACACAACTGTGCAGCAAACATTGTACCTCAGAAATTTTCTTTTTATTCACAGTATTAAAACTCTCTTGGTAAGGTGTAATCTGTTCTAGGACAGCCACAAAATCAGGCTCAAAGGCTACATGGTGTTTTTTTTACATTCAGCTGGCTTGAACAGTTCGAGGCCAACACAAGTGTTTTAAGAATGCCCTGAAAACCTCTCATGGAGCTTGTCAGATCAATATCAATAACCAGCAGGAAAGATGTTTGGACTGAGACAATTGGAAGCAAATCTGTTATGATACTGCTTTAGTCTTTGAAGCAAAGTGTACAGCCAAGCTGGAAGCCAGGAGAGAGAACAGGAACTTCAAAGAAGTTCAAAGGAACTTCTCTTTCCTTTCACTACCACTCTTTGCTCAGCAGAAGTTCACACACTTGGCTTTTATCTACGTGTTTCTGCCAGAATAATCTGTTCTGATACTGTGAAATGTATAATGGCATCATTGTATGCAGAACTGGTCACTGTCAACTACATACACAATTAAGCACTGAAATAAATCAGAAGTCTCAGACGAGCAATAAGATCCATCAGTCTGCACTCTTCATGGCTTCTTAGTAGGCTGAGTCAGAAAAAATACACTCAGGCTTCTACATATCAAATCTTTTGGGATTTGTATTTTAATCTGTTAGCCCCAGTTGAGGAAACAAGGTAAGTAATGGAAAGGACCACTGATCTATTTTATTTGTGTCCCAAGTGTATGAATACACTTTAAAAATGCTTTGTCCTTCGCTCTGAAGAGCTGAATATCCCACTTCAGTTAATTTTTGCCTAACGGATTGCTCAAAGGATGACTGCAGCCTTTTTGATTAGCCCTCAGTATGGGGGAATAGCAAGGTAAAGTATGAGCAGAGGTACCGAAAAGGCACGTGTGCAAGAGCAGCCCAGGTAGCTGGCATCAGCAGGGAGGCATCCTGCTGGCCAGCCCTTAAAGAGGCTGCATGGTTTAACAGCTTTTGTCAGGAGCAGAAACAGGACCGCTCAGGCCAGCCAGTACTGGACTCCCAGGACAACCGAAACAGCAAACAGGCAGCTCCTCCTGCCAGGTCATTCTCTGCACAGAATTGTTTTCTTTTGTGTTGCAGGTCCATCCTCCTACATCTCTGAAACCTTTGCATTACCTGATCCTCTCATATTCCCAGTCCTGATTTCTTCTTCCAGACTTTTTCACTTTTACTTATTAATTCAGACAGATAGCAAGGACAAAAGTCCCCTTTGAAAACTCAGAAGAGTGCTGTGAAATTTAATGCAGACAGAGTCTGGGCTGCTCTAGATAGCGAAGTTAGAGTGGAAGAGGGATCTACCACCCATTATCACTAACATCCTATTTCTTTGTCATTATCTCTTAATTATCTTGTCTTGTTTATTTAAACAACAAGGCAATTAAGAGACATTGTCAATGGAACAGAACCCTGGCACAGGCGATGGTCTCTGCTGTGAGATAAATGCCAAAATATTTAACAGGCAGCAGCATAACATGAGAGTGTTTATTTCCAAAGCACTGGGCAGTGATTGCCGGAAAATGTGTGCCATTGCTACTGCAGGATGCCTTACAATCCTCATCATAGTCATTGATTGCCTACTGCGGGGAACTCCCTTAGTACTTTTTCCAGATGTGACTGTACCTTATGAAAATACCTGAAGTATTGTGCTGGAGTTTGGCATTACCAAAAGGATGCTGTATATATTGAATGCCACAAACCAGAAAAAAATCAGAGAATGACAACTGTAATTAATTTATGGGAAGTAGCTAAATATAATTTCAGTGGGAGATCACTTACAGGATAGGTGGGATGGAGTAAAGGCACTATCCTATCTCTTCAGACCAAAAATCCATCTAATCCAGTGACTGTTCTCTGACAGCACCCAACAGCAAATTGTTCAAGGTGTATGTTGTGGTTTAACCCTAGCTGGCAACTAAGCCCCACACAGCTTCTCACTCACTCCCTCACAGTGGGGAGGAGAGAAACAGAAAAGTGAAGAAAACTCATGGGTTGAGATAAAGACAGTTTAATAGGTAAAGCAAAAGCTGTGCACAGAAGCAAAGCAAAACAAGGCATTCATCCACTACTGCCCATGGGCAGGCAGGTGCTCAGCCATCTCCAGGAAAGCAGGGCTCCATCACATGTAACGGTTACTTGGGAAGACAAACGCCATCACTCCAAACGTCCCCCCCTTCCTTCTTCTTCCCCCAGCTTTGTACACTGAGCATGACACCCTGTGGTACGGGATATCTCTTTGGTCAGTTGGGGTCAGCTGTCCCAGCTGTGCCCCCTCCCAGCTTCTGGTGCACCCGGAAGAGCATGGGGAGCTGAAAAAGTTCTTTACTAGTGTAAGAACGACTTAGCAACAACTAAAACATCAGTGTGTTATCAACATTACTCTCATACTAAATCCAAAACACAGCACTATACCAGCTACTGGGAAGAAAATTAACTCTATCCCAGCCAAAACCAGGACAGTGTATAATATCTTTACAACAGATAATGCTGGAAAAATACCAATAGTAACTTTGTAGGAAGTTTCTGCCTGAGGTCTAGAACTGGAGGCTTTTTCCATCCTGAAGTAAAAAGAATGATTTGTCATTTCATTTTTTATTCTAATGCAATTATGTTAACCACATGCACAGCTTATTGTTTTTTGACTATATTTCATTTGTCTGGCATTGTCTCAAATAAGAGCAGAAATTTGCACCTGCTAGCTATGAAAAGAGAACCAACTAGTTTTGGTAAGCATGGACTGGTTATGGGAGAGGAGCTGGTAGGAGTGAAGCAACTTTGAATGGGCTGGTGGGAAGGAAGGAGGATAGGTCTGAGGTTTGAGGGACTTTGGGAGAGAAGCAGTTAGGAACAAGTGGAACGAGCATCCCCCACTGAGCATTTCAGACACACACACTGAAGACTACCTTCCACCCTTGCACCACCCCCACTAGCTGCTCTGTTGTTGGAAATGTGGTCCTCCCAGGGAAAGGTTTTCTCTAGTCTCATGGTATAATGAGTATTATGGCAAAGACTGACCAGGCTGGCCTGAAAATACCTTTTCCATTTGTTCTTAAGGGTACAAAAGCTCACGTTCTGGGTTTATTTTCATTTCTGTATACCCACTTTTATACAACAGAAATAATAGTAGACTACTTTGTGGGTTAGTGCTTAAAAAAGAATGTATTTATTCACTTATTAATATTTTACATGCTTACTTAGCCCTTGTTGCTCTCCGAGGCAAAGAGTCCACCTCTGGCAGCAACACAGCACTTAGGAATCCAGTTTTGAACCTAGAAAATGCAATTACAGAAACAGTGCCCACTTTGGGGTGGAAGCAGAGGACAAGAAATGGGGTGGAGGGGTGGAAGGAACTGGGAGCTACCAACTGAGAGGCATAGTTTATTCTTTAATACAGTTTTGATATTCTACTTGTAGTTGTATATTTTCTTTTTTACATCACCTTTTCTCAGTGATTCCAAACACTGGAGAAATACTAGTGTTTATGTTGCATAGGTTATTATGACAAACACCACCACCATTTCTTCTTCCTGCTCTGTCAGATGAGTCAGCTCAATTGCTTGATTATCTAAAGATCATGTCCAACTCCAATTATCATTACTTATTAAATCAAGTTTGACATCGAGAAATAATTAAATGCTTAAATCAAGGCATTCTACTTTGTCACACACTTAGGTTTGCTGGCAGGTCTATGGAACAGTTGTTAATATTGAAAATTAGATGAAAGATGTTCTAAATTTATCTCCCCAGCATTTCCATTCAGCATAATAATGGACGTTTGACAGTAACACATTGTTGTTGAGCCAGTGAGAATAATTTCTGAAATGAAATGAGCACACACCTTCAAAAGTAGTCTCACAGAAACCTGGAATCATTCAGGGTGGAATAGATAAATGTTCATTCACCTGGGAGCTGTATTTTGGCTGCCTTATGGCTCAAATAAAAATGAACAATTTTCAAATGAATATAAAAATCATACTTAAAAGACTTCAAATGGAAAGTATATATGTATTTTCCAGCATCCATATATAAATTAATATGTACCATCTGGGTTACATCTGGTGATATTAAAGTGTTGTCTCATGAGCAGAATGGGTGTGAGAACCATGAAGCAAAGCTGTGCAGTTCTGGCACTTAAACTGCAAAGGAGACAACATTCATATGTAGTCCCAAATGTACACTGCCCTTGTCCCTTCGCTCCTGCTGCTTTTAAATCTCTGTTTCCCTTCTTTTCTCCCATATTATAACCTATAAACTTTCATATTTTTTTAGTAAGAACTACTTACAGCATCTCCATGATCCAGGCTACCATTTCCTGGGTTTAGCTTTTGCAACAGGTCTTCAGTCAGGGCTGCAGTCACACTGTAAGTGAAAACTATGGGTCTCCCATTTTCCCTAGTCCTCCCACAATGAATCTCATCCTCTTCTCAGCATTCTCTAAAAATTCTACTGGGAAAAGCATACACCTTTGGTTGCTCTGGTTGTCTTCAGTCTCTCAGTAAATCTCTCCAGTGGCTTGCCTTTCTGTATTCCATCATTTTCCAGGATTTTAAAGACTGTTACCCATCTGGACCTCTCCTCACTCTCACCTTCCTCTCTTTCCTTACATCATCCATCTCTCCCAAACTATATGTGTAGCTGCTTCATTTCTTTCCCTGGTCTATCTGGACCCCTAAACATGTGGGCTCCTAGGTATCTCGATGAACATTTGCTTGGCAGTGAAGGTTGTCTCATAAAGCACCCCTGCAGAACAAATCTTCAGAGCTGATAAGAGCTGATCTTTGGTAGGTAATCCTGGATTCAGATGCTTGATGCTGACATTGTCAGAGGACTTTCTTTTTTATCACTTGTTTTCCTTGCCACCACAACCAAGTGCTTGTTCTTAGTGTTTTTCGTTTTCCTCTGAATTTGGAGGCTAAGTCCTGTAGTAGCAATGAGGCATTTTTTGGCCATGCAAGAGAAACAGGGATAATTGACTCCACTGGCACACTTAAGATTAACAAAAGGAATGTGTTGCATGTGAACAAAAAAGTGTATGATATCCCATTGCTTCCTCTCCTTGTTTTTTTTTTTTAATGGCAGACTTTCACTTAATGAACTAATCTCTGAAAATAAGTGTCCTCTTCACAAATGTGTGCAGACTGACAAATTCTACACATCTAGCAACATCACATGAAAGTTGTCTGGCATTTCATCATGCCAAGACATCTCCAGGTTTATAGTTCCAAACTGAGGACTGAAGATAAAGCAAATCTTCATTACTGATTTTAAGAGTCATCTACGTATGACCTTGGATAAGTCTAGGAGATCAGCACTGTCCACAGTGTAGGAAGTGCAAGATGGTAACATAGAAGGATGAAAGAACTACCTCATGTCTTACTGTGGACCTCAAATCCTGAGGGCTGGTGGGCTGTACCACGTCTCAGAAGTCAGTTCTACAGTTGAAAGAGAAAAATTTTGATCATCCTTACACATAACTATTTTCTGTTTTCAGACAGAATCAGGTGAGGTGTTAATTCAATAACATTGATCCTCCCATGAAGCAAGGGAGTGGATTAGATGGCTTTTCCTGCTCTTTTTCAGCCCTATTTTTCTTTGCTTCTGTGGACTATACAATCATACTGTGAGAATGGCCTTTTGCCCCGTGCTACTGACAAAACCACCCGGTTAAAGAGCACTCACATTTCAAAGGAAGTGCCTCTAAGAGCTTTATGCAGAAATCAAACCCCAGCCACCTTATACTGAACACAGTGCAGGAGCAGATGCCAGACTTCTAATTTACTGCACTTGAAAATCAGGTACTTCAGGACAAGTCCTCATATGAGCGAGGGAGAGCAGCACACCATTATTCATGTGAGTAGATGAGTCTCTTTGTGCACATAAACAAAAAGTATGTCTGTTCCTCTGCCTTTTCATATAGGGTATGCGCATCAGTAGGATCTGCTTTCACCCACAGATGTGCAGGTTCCACATACAAGAATTTCAACATGAAAAAAATGCGGATAGAAATGTGGATAGAAAGCCTCTTTTAACTCTGACTCACCAGGCACCAAGTTATACACGATTCTGGCACGTGTTTCTCTCTGAGCAGTTCATGAAGCACTGTGTCAGGCCCTGTGCTTTCCCAACATGCTGATGTTTGGGAGATCCTGTTTGCTTAGGACTTTCTTTAGGTCTTTTCCTGGGAGAAACAATTTACTTGGAAAGGGGAAATGTTTATTTTTAACAAATCAAGATATTGTACCTTTTTATTTACTTGATTAAGCCAATGAACAATCATATTTTAACCTTCAGAAGCAGATTTTCAGACTGTCATCAATTGCCTTGAATTATGTCAAAAAGCAGGTATCTCTGAAAGTTTCTCTGCAAAAGGCATTATACAAACAAGATACAGCAGCAGCCCAAATTGCTTCCCAAGCCACCTAAATGAATCAGAAGGACATTTTTTCTCCATCTTACACACAAGAAACTAATTCTTATGGTTAAGCAAAGAGGCTCGCTACTGCTGTGGACCAAGGACTGGCCCCACTTCTTTTGCCGTGGTCCTCAGCCCCAAGGTGGCCCCTTCTTTCCACACAAAACAAGTTGTCCCAAATTTGGGCTCATTGCAGCAGGGAGGGATGAAATGAAAGGTGTCTCTTTCAGCTGGGTGAACTATGGTACAGGTGGAAGGCTTACAATATTTTTTTTTTATTTTACTTTTAAATGAAGCGTTAAAAAATCTGCCAGGCAGAATATTTTTTCAGCTTTCTTTCCTAACCCTAGAGTGGCTGTAAAACCTCAGCAGTTAAAAATGTTTTCACTGGCTCCAAGTCTAATGCATCCATAAAAATTACATTTTAAATAAAGAAAACATGTCTTGTTCCAACTCCAGAGTGGCTCTAAGATGTTGCATATTTTCAAAAAATGCATTTAATTCTCTATTTAAAAAATCCTTCAATACAGTGTGACTGAATAATTTGTTGAAAACTCTGTATATGTTCTAATCTCCAATTTATCAACATTAAACCACCATTTTGGGATCTGGTAAAAGGAAATCCTTAGATTAAAAACCTGTCATTGTTTCCCCTCAAGACCACACTTAGTTCATGGCCTCTCTGGGGGTGTCTGTGGCTGGATTTTGTGTTATGTGAGAAGCAGAGCTCCCTTTGTTTTTAAGTCAAGTCCAGATATTTTTCAGACAACCTGAAGAGGGTTGAGACCTCAGTACTGTCACTGATCACTTCTGCCTCTTTGGCTGAAGCTGTGATTGTCCCTGTCTGAGCAGAAGAGCCTCACAAGATGTGTGGGTCTTTCAGAAAGGATTCATCCTGGGAAATGCACTGAGTGATTTCCACTGTCTCTTCCAAGCTCCAGTATGGGCTCCCCCTTCAGTCTTGAGCAAGTCACTTAATGATTTTAATTTCATTTCCTTCTTTGCAGAATGGGAAAACTTATTTTTACTGGTCTTAAGGCGTATTGTGCAGAGAGATCAATTCACATGCTTTCAACATTCAGTGTTTTGCAAATGCCTGTTTTAATGGAGCAGTTCTGGGAGTGGGGACAGGGCAGAAGGGTGGATGCTCAGAGTGCACATGAGAATGCAGCTGGCAGGGTTCAAGACCTTCAAGGCAGAGTGCAGAGGCTGTGCTCTCTATCACTGCTGGTCCCTGAGCTTTATTGTGCCCCACTGGAGGCAGGGGACAAAGATAAAGTTAGGAGTTAGAGGGGAAGACCTCCCTCCAAGGATGGAGACCTCCCTCCAACTGTATAAAGTTGTTCTCTGCTTTCTTCTCCATTCCTAACTGTTTTATGAGGTCCCAACCACCTGTGTGCCTTCAAGACTTCTTCCCTAAGAGCCTACATACAGTCTGGCTTATTTTTGCCTTGTTCCCTCACCTTGTTCTTGCCAAGATGCTCTACTGTGAAATTCTCCTGTGACACACCACAGGCAGCTTGGGTCTTGACTATCACTCAGTATTATGCATGACCAACTAACTGTCATGCCACTCTCCTTTCCTTGGATCAAATACATACTGACCAGCACAGGCTCTGGTACATATCAGGTCCATGAGGGGCTCTGAAACATAAATGTGGGGAGGGAGCAATGTGAAGAGCTGCAAAAAAGAGTAACGTCATTCAGATCTCTTTAGGTTCACCCAACCTCTTCCCACTGAAGCTGAATGGGAGTATTTTGCCTCCCTGGAGTGCAGGTTCACAGATTTCCGGCTCCAACTACCTTCCTGACTCCTGTTGCCATAAGTCATTGGGAGCTGTGGGATAAGAGCTGCTGCCTCACCAGAGGCAAGTCCCTCACTAGCTCCCGTGAGCTCAGAGCACTTCAAACCCATGAGCCTCTGCAACACAGGATCAATGTCTCTCTAGGAGAACTGGGACCTTATTTTTACTAAATGGCCTGTGAAAGCATTTCCATTAGAGATGGTTTGGTATATTATAACTAAGTGGATGGAACAGACTGAGCATTTATTTACCCAGGAAAGTCTGGATCAGATGGAACATCTGGTTTTCATTCAAATCCTCAATTTAAAAAAAAAAAAAAAAAAGTCCAGCTGGGTTAATAAAGGCTCAAGGAAGGCAGGTGGTTGACATGTGATTGCAAGTGAGTTGAAACAGGATCAAACCATGAGCATCCTCTGAAGTCTCAGTTCAGATCATGCCTGGAGAGCATTTTAGGGTCCAATTTGCAGGCCTGAATAAGTAAAAAGACTGCTTATAAGTGCTGAGTGCACAAAGAATTAGGTTGTGTTTCTCTGAAATGTTTTGTTTTCTTTCCTTTCATTATAAATCCTATTATCATGTGGGTCAGCCTAACCATTGCACAAGTTTGAAAAAATGCATGAACCAACATATTTTGCAGTGGGTAATACTACCACACTCAGCTTTCTAGGAGCCACAACACAGCCATACTGGACAGACTGACTGCTTCTTGTTCAGAGGCACAGGCACAGAACATCTGACTTAGCTGTCACAGCTAGGAAAGAGTTTTGAGAGGGATGAATAATGCTAGGACTCATCCCTGGCTTAAAGGTTTGTTCTGAAAGCAGTCATGATGTGGAGTGTCTGCTGTTGCAGCCTCAGGAAAAAACGGTGATGGAAAGAGAAACTTTTTCTCAGTCTGTTGGTGCTTACCACTATCCCCAGTGATGTGAGTCACCTTGCAGTCCCTAGGATCCCAGGAGAACAAAGTAATTTCCTTTCTAACAAGGTTAGACCTCCTTTGCAATGTGGGAGATGTGCCCTGCATGGTACAGCAATTTTAGAGATTTCAGAGATGATGCCACAGGAAAAAATTTTGGGACTGGCTGAGATTGTTGTTTTTCTCAGACACCAGAAGGTGCTTTGAAATGGTGTTTTGCACTTTCTGCAAAGTAGTCTTATGTGTTGGCACTGTGCTTATGTGAGAAATAATATGCAGAGGTGCCCTGTTTGTGTATGGGCGTACATGCCAGTTTTGCTGGCGATGTTGGGCAGCTAGCCTGGGAGCTGAAGCTGCCGGGCCCTGAGACTGTGGGTCAGGACCAAGTAGTACCAACCCATGAACACCAAATTGATATTTAAGTTAACATTTTTCAGATCAGCTGAGCACTCAATGAAAGAGTCAAAGAAAGAACTTAGGGCCCTTGATCCTCTGTCCCTGCTCTAATAAAGGAGTGATTAACATTGCAGTTTATTATTACTTTCAATTTCAACTCCCATATGAAGCTAGAGGAGCTGCAGTACTAGTCAGAATCCTATTTTCTGCCTGTCAGTTAAGCAAATGAAGTCCCAAGACAGTCTGACTCACCTTCATATATAAAAGAAAATTCTTTATTCCAACACACACCTGTGCCTTTCTTAAAATGTCTTTATTCTGAAAAGTGGCTGTCAAAAAATTGCATCTTTTCTCTCAATTGATCTATTCCTTGTCTGTATTTTTATCCAATGTATTTAGTACTAAAATAAATTTTTACAACATTTTTTTTCTTTAACCTCTTAGTGTTGACAAAGGTATGAGAGAAAAAGCTGATTTCTGTTCTGGCTCAAGTATCACCAAAAAATTTGTTAAATGTTTTCCAGTTCCAGGACCAAATGCTGCCCCTTAACTATTCCTTTGTAAACTTAGAGGATAATTGCAAAGGTTTAATTGTGAGCAGAATTTGATATAATGAAGTTTTAATGGCAAAGCTGTGTGAGCCAGAAAATCCACAGCTTGACTTTCAGATCCCAAGCTGAGTCTGCAAGTGGAGATGCTTCTAAACTAAGAAAATGTCATTGAAGTTACTCAGGCACAATAAATGTGAATCTCTCACCACCCTTTTTATGGTTAAGAACGTGCTTATATGAACACTAATGCAGGACTAAGATGCTGTTGGCTACTTCTGTGTAACCAGAGTAATAGTTAATAACAAGGCTCAAAGAAGCATAGTGTGAAAACCGTCAAGCTCATTACACATCAATGGCCAAATGTGTTTTCTACAGAGCAGAAGTTTGGTGCACCAGAAGTGTCTCATCTTTCCAACTCTACCAGTTTATCTAAAGAAAAGTGTCGCCTTAGAAATCTGATCTTCCCTTGGGCTGTCACGGCTGCAGCAACACTTCCACTCTTTTGCTCAAGGACTCATCTGGAGAGGCACGTTCTAATAAAGCCTCAGGGATTGATGGCCATAAAAATCCCTGATTTGGGGTGAAGGATAGTGAGTTGTTCCAACCAACTAGGAGTTGAAGACTGGATGTCTGTTCTAGGTGACAATAATATGTACAGCAATGTTCCTAGAAGAAAATGACAAAGCAAAGAATTTCTTCCAGATAAGAGAGCCCAGCAACCTTCCCAACTCCTCGTTCACTTTACCAGTGTGTTCAGAAGATCATTTTCATAGGAAATATGTGTTTAGAGTCTGTTCATTCACCTTTCCTGCCTCGAGTTCCTCCCCCAGGCAAAACCAGACGAAATACAGCAGCTGACACTGTCTTTGTTTACAAAGGCAAGTATTGAGTATCTTGAGCCTCTTGGCCTCTGGGAGTGCTTCCAGGCAAAGCCAAGCTGGTTAAACAGCCATCTGAAGAGTGTCAGAGATAGGAGGAGAGAAGGTAAGGGCAGGCTGATTACTGGGTAGCTCTAATCTGAAGGCAGAACATTTTGTTCTGTAATTATTTGTTGGTCAGTACCTTTATGTTGTTGCAAAGGACTGAGTTAATCCCTGCTGTAGCTTTGTAATTATTTGTATGCTGAGCTGAATATCAAAGGGCACTTCAGATAGGTGCTTTCTAATTTCATATTTGCAGCTAAATAAACACATTAAATAAAATTAATTAAAGGCCAGCTCTGCTGTCTTGTTAAATTATGCCATTTTATTTATTGTAGTCTTGTAAATTGATGGAGATGTCTTCAAAAGTGTTCCACAGTAGCTCAATTCAGCTGTCATATATTCAGTTATAACTTGCCCAATTTTTGCATAATTTGTTTCCTCTAATACTTTAATTTATTTGGCCAAACATACCAGTGCTACAGCAATGCTTACTTATTTACTTGTTTCAAAATCTATATATAGTTCCTGGCTGGTTTATCAGTCATTCCATCAGACTAGAAGGCAGAATGACCCCTGTATCTTCAAAGCGTTGTGTGAGGTTTTAGCCACTCATCTCTCATTAAATTCAATGATACTCAAGCTAAAAGCATGAATGGTTCCTTCTCTCTACTGCCCTCTTACCTGCAGCTAAAAGACAGGCAAGCCCGTGATCATCCTTTTCTTCAGGTGCCCCATGTTAACCTGAAACTCAGTAAATATAGTTTTTATATAACCCAGGGTCTTTTCAAGCATTAGTCAATGCAGCACAATACTCTGTTTAGCTTCACAGTACAGTGAGAGAAAATACACTGATGGGCTTGTTCATACTCTCTACATGGTTGCGGGTCTTTCAGTGGTGATGTGCTATATATGCTGTGAATATGTCTACCAGCAACTTTACTGCATATGGATGCATGTGACTAGCGTTATTTAAGTGGAACCTCAGGTTTCTCAGCATTTTCTAAATAGCCACACTTCAGTTAAATGAATTCCAATGCCAACATTTTAACAATGTTGTATAATAAAGAAAGGATACCTAATATCATAAACAGCATTTCTCCTTGTTATTTTTTTATTCCTTGAAAAAAAAGGGATCCTAGAGCAATAACTATCAATCTTCACCAGACAGAAGAACTACATGCTTCTATAGCCAGTTTTACTGTCCATGTAACCCAGGGTATCCCCTTTCCAACCATACTTTTACATCGACCTAGGAGACGAAGGGAGGGCTCCCATTTTCCCATGTGTTGTGCCACCGAACAAGCAGAAGCAGAGGGTCGGGTGGACGAGCTCCTGCTCAGAACAGCCTGTGAGACCCTGCAAAGAAAAGATAAGCAGTGACTTTGCCAGCTGTTGCTGGAAGCAGCTCTGACTGCGCTTCTCCCAGCCTGCTTACCCAAGACTACAGGGAGTGAGAGTTGAGCTCTGTGTCACATATTTGCCTTGTGTACCCATTTTCCAAAGAGCATCTCTAAGTGAAGGGCAGTCTCATCTGATCAGGCAGTTTCCCTCTTTCCCTCCCCTTTTCAAGAAGCAGTGAAGTTGTTCGGTTCATGCATGCATGTAAAATTTGTTTTGTTGATTCTATGGACTAACTATAAATGAGTGAATAATATTGTACATGTGAATTAGAGCTGAATTATGCTAGTGCAAGGGTTCAGGTGAAGCCACTGGCTTCCTGTGAAGAACTGAGCCAGACAGCCTTTAACAGTAGAGTCTTCTTCCTATTTAAATTGGCTGCTACAAAGCAAAAAGCCTTTCAAATAATTTAAACACAGAAGGCAAGTTTATGTCCATTTCTAAAATATAGTTAGGTGATGCTATTCCCAGTAATTAAATACTTCATCACTGGAAATCATAATAAGAATGTGCTCATTTCAGTTCACAGTAGATGCTCGAAGGCAATAAATTACAACTCTCTATCACACCCCCATCCCCTTTATGATTACTGTTCTGCTATGGAACTAATGTGTTTTCTCTCAAGGCTAAATAAGTCTTTTCTGTTACCACAACCTTATAAAAATCTTTCTTAAGCCTAACAGAAATAAAGTGTTGGTTATGAAATGTGAATTTCTGGATTCTGTTAGACACTCTCCTAAAATGCTGATGGCAAGCAAACAAGACAGTTGCATCAAGGAATTACAGCAATGCACAGGGACACATTTCATTTCCCATGTAGTCTACTGATGGTAAGAGCAAATCTTAACTTCTAATATGAAGGAGGAAGTCTTTGTGACAAATGCCACCTTTCTGATGCCTGACTGCTTCCCAACTGGACTGGAGACACCTAAGCCTCAGTGGCACATTGCTTTTCAGAACATGGAAATCCTGGCTGTCCTGAAAGCATCCTAAGAGGTATTAAAAAGACGGTTACAAACACCAGAGAAAAAGCACTCTGTGTTCAGGTTTCTTTCTTGGCATTTTTATTCTCCCAAATACATTTCTGTAAGTCCATGCCCACAGACCATTGTCACCTGGAACACAAGAGAAAATTGGCTGTGGTTACGCTTTCCTTCCACATTCCCTCCCTTAGTCCTTCCCTCCACTCGAAGTATCATCTCATACCAATGAATAAGAAATCAGGTTAAGGCTTGCTGTTGTCTTAACTTTCTATAAAATATTTTTAAATGGATACCACAAGAAGAAGCACTCTAGTCCTCTCCCCTTGTAGAAAATATATTGTTCCTTCCAACTTTTAAAGTTGGCTCTGTTACAGATTAGTTTCCTATACATTGTCACAGTGATGGGTAACATGTATACAAATCTATGACTCTTGAATCTTATTTCTACCTTAAAGTAACTGCAATGTATCCTCCAGATTGCTGGCAGAGCTGGAAGCAGATGCTTTGGAAACCATTTGGATTTCAATATGGGAAGGAGACTTTATTTGGTTAATAGATTATGCGCAGATTTCAGTGGTTGGACTGGAGTCATAAACCATTAAACCAGAACTCAGGGTAAAAAAATTCAGCTTTTTGCTTGTTCAGAGACTTTCTGCAAGGTCTTGAGCAAGTAATTTAGACTGATATGGAAGTTAAGCATTTTTAATGCTTTTGAGGAGGCATGTATAGCTTTTTCTGTTCCTTGGGAGAGTAGAACCCTCTCACAGCACCATTCACAGTTAGATTCTTTAGAGGTCCACAAGTATCCAGATACTGTAATGAGATCCCAGAAATTATTTTTGTTAGAGCTTCCTTTCTTGTGAAATTACATTTGTGTATGATAAAGGAAATTTTGCATGTACAGAAAAACTGCTTTCTTCCTTGTTACACCTCTTCTGAGCAGGGAAAAACGTAAGCTTCTTGGAAAAGCAGTCATTTACTGGCTCATTAGAAGTGTTTTCTCTTTTTCCTGCAATCCAGGAGCATGCATAGAGGTAGAGGAAGGTCACACATGATTTGAAGAGGTGCCATTTCTTTTTAAGGAGCTGCCAAGAGAGTCTCCCATCATATCTATGCACTTTCTACCAGTCAGCACTACTAGCCATAGCACCCAATTGGCTACTTTCTTCAAAGTGTCTTTTTATGATAACTGCCTGCAGGAATCTGTGTTCAAAAAACTCTGAAGACCTTAGGGGTTATTGCTGTCATGCCTGAAAATCATTTGACCAACTCAGCCTGCAACTAATGCCCTTTGCAGAAGGAAAGGGCCAGGTAGGTCCTGCAGCAAATACAAATCAAGTCTTATGACTAACAATCATTAAAAAGCTTAAAAACATTCAAGTTTCTAAGATGTTTACAAATTGCAAGAGGAACATTTTGCAGAATAAAGCTGCAGTCCTGGAGCTTAATACTCACTCTACTGTTCCATTACTGCCCCTGTTTTATATTAGCACACCGAGCAATTTGTATGCGTCTATGGACCTTTTAGTAATGTATACCCAAAGCAATTGCCAAATGTTATTCAGTGCTGCTAATACGTAATAGTTCTAATGAATAATGTTTTTGTTAAGAATGAGGCAAACTGCTATTTATTCAGATGAATTCCAACCAACCATAATGCCTGGGTCTTACTTCTGAGGTATGAATGCAATAATTATCAAACACAGTTCTAAAATGCAATTTGTTAACTTGGAGGAGATTGTGAGATCGTGGCATACATTTAAAGTGCCCCAAAGCTGCTTTTGGTTTTTTTCCCCAACCCCGAGCCTTTGTTTATGTAAGCAGGATCTCCACTTACTAAATCTACCAGTTGAGTTTCTCCATATCCACTTATGCTGCATGGATCAAGATGCAGTAACTGAACATGAGACATCAAAGCAAGCAGTAAGATTACTTACAAGGTAAAGGAGGAAATTATTTTCCAAAATTATCCAACTCTTTAATTTTCCGTTAGGTTTAGGCTCCAAAGTAACTTAAGGTAGTTTTGAAAATATCCTTAGAATACATCCCAGACCAGCAGGTCATTTAAGCTAGCAAGAAGTGTCACAAGAAGCAAGAGCTTCTTTAGCTTTAAAAACTTCATTATTAGAAATGAAAAAAATGCAGTTTGCTAATGGTCCCACTGAGAGAGTTGTACAAAGCTGTCAGAACTGGAACAAAACCACAGGCAGCAGGCTGAGCCCTGCCGGGATGGGAGGAGAACAAGAATGACTTTGAGTGGTGTCACTCAGACAGAATCAAACCAAATACAAAATTCAGTAATTATGTAATTATTAATTTTAAATAAATTTATTGAAGGTTGGTGTCTTACTGTGCACAGTAGACTGAAAAATTATTTAAAATATTATAAAAATGATAAATATTTTTATTGAAGATGAAACTAGTACTAGCACTGACAAATGAGATCTAGAACAAAGTAGCTGCAAACAAAAAAAAGAATATCTGAAACGAATTCATTACTGTGGAACTAACATTGTAAAAGCACAAAAATATTTTGGAGACTGGCCTAAAAAGTTTCAAACCATATGATTTTAAATCTAAATCTAAATCAAATCATGTGCACCTAAATAACTTGTATAATGTTGTGTGTTTTTCCCATCACTCAGGGCTGTTCAGGACATACACTTTCTCTGGTCTCTGATCAGTTTCTGCAGAGCTTACAGAGTTGCAGGCATGTTTTATGCTGGCAGAGAGTTATAAGCATTTTAACGTATGCACAGATAAGTACAGAAATTTGCAGCCTCATAGCTGGGAGACAGATGATACTGCAGGTGCATTAGTACAAATACAAGTGCCACACTATTTTTATCATGACTCATCTGGGAATTTAAAGAAGAGGCAGTCTTCCCTTCTGCAGCTGAGAAAGGCCAGGGAAAAACCTCTGGAGAATATAAGCAGCTGGGCTGGAGAAACGTTTTAGTTTTGTGCAACTCATAACTTCTAACATTTGGTAAGTACAGTAAATACTGAGGCAAGGGACAAAAAAGACTTGAGCATGTAACTACTTAATGAAGGAAGGGTGTTACAACAGATTGTAGCACTTCTGTGAATATTGTGTATAGCCCTGGGTTTTCCCATTGTTACTGTAGACTTTATTAATACTAGATGAAAGTGATAATTCTTGGAGGAGCTTGTCACATACATGACCACAAGAAGGCCATTAACGGTTGAGGATAGCAGAGTCTACTTTGTGGCAACACAGAAAGCAACATCGCTGTAGCTGTGACACTGATTATGCCAAAGCCAGTGCTCCCAGCTTCAGGCCCACAGGAAGAATTTGAGTTTAAAAAAGAAACAAAATATTAGGTTAGTTTTGTGTGTGTGCATGTGCGTTTTATCCTGGACCCTTCTCCTGTTTGTCATCACTCTCCCGCAGGACATTGCTTCAGCACAAGTGAGGCGAAAGGGGCAGACAGATAAGGATAAGAGGCTGGTGGGAAGAAGGTGGAAACCTTTAAAACTAGTAGTGCTTTCTTAAAAATGCAGTGTTAAATGGCACTGGAGGAGACCCAGTCTGGGGATAGAAGAACTCTGTGGCACCATCTGGGAAAAGTGCAGTGGTTTAGGCTTAGCTTGGAGAGGCTGTGGCTTGACTGAGTCTCTTTGCACAATCGTGGGATTTTGTGACAATCCACTGAGCTGGGGAACGCTGTCCTCACCAGAAGAATAAATGGTTTCAGGGTGTCCAGCCTTGCAAACAGGAGCGCAGCCAGACACAGTTGTGGTCAGGAGAGCTTGATGAATTGATTCAGAGCAGGAAAAAGAACTAAATTTTACCAAAAAACGTTGGTGCACTGTTTTTTATATATAGGTGCAGAAAATGAGGGTTAGGCAAAGCTATTGCAAATTATTTTCTCCTTCACATTTAGCTTCGAATTTTATGTTACATGTATCGGTAGAACCCTCTCAGAACGTTTTCTTGCTGTTAGTTTAAAATGGAAATGTGTTTTTAAAAAGTGAAAGGATGAGAAAGACATCTTTGATTAAAATTTTCTCTCCTCCTGTGAGGACACTGTACAGGCTGAGGCTCCCTCACAGCCCCTCCTGTCCCACTGCCCCAGCCAGGAGCAGGGCAGGACAGAGGGCAGCCGAGGACCCATCCCAGGGCTTCAGGCAACTCCCTGGCTACAGGAATGGGCCAAGGCTGGGACAGGAGGTCAGTCTGTCTGGGAACCTCTCCCCTAGTCACCAAAGGAAGGCACCACTGCAGGCTGCGCTTGGCATCTCTGTTAACCTGGCCTTCAGAAACTTGCACTGGGAGTTCAGAAAAGAAAGACCAAACAGGTTACTGAACCTCAGAGGAAAATAAGGTTTTACGTGACTTGCCTGTGAATCCTGTGCCATAGATTTAGGATCCAGATCTCTAAACTTGCATTTCATTAAACTAATGATGAAATAATTCCTTTGTCTGAAACCCACTGAATCAGGTTCCCAAATTCTTTAACAAGGATCCTCCAGATAATGGCACCCTCCTTCACTACAGCATCATAATTGTACTCCAGAGCATCTGATCCTGTTCATCAAATGGGATGGATCTGTCAGAGAAGTTGTAAGTTTATATAAGTAGACTGCTTCAAAGTGCACACAAGTACCAGCAAAAGAGTCTTAGATGCAATCTTAATATAGTAATTATTTGACTTTTGAAGGCTAAAATTTGAAACCTATTTTTTTGATTTTGAAAAGTGTAGTATAATTTTAAAATGTCTCATCCAACTGTTTTAAGTTGTTAAAGGAATACTTGTAAAATCTGCCTTCTTCAGTAATATGCACACTATTATTATGCTCCACAAGAAAATTAACTACGAAGGACCAATTATACACTGCCTTTCATGTTAGGTGAGTAATTTCTAAGTGTGGGAAGTGTAATAAGTACATTTCTTTCTGAGGGGGGAGTTTTGGGTAGAAATGTTTTACATCCACTCTGTGCTTGTATTTTCTTAGTGGCAATGACTCTGTAAGGAGCTCAGAAGATCTTGTGGTTTAACCCCAGCCAGCAACTAAGCACCATGCAGATGCTCACTCACTCCTTCCTGGTGGGATGGGGGAGAGAATCAGAAGATTAAAAGTGAGGAAACTCATGGGTTGAGATAAAGACAGTTCGATGGGTAAAGCAAAAGCCGCATGCACAAGCAAAGCAAAACAAGGAATTCATTCCCTACTTCCCATGGGCAGGCAGGAGTTCAGCCATCTCCAGGAAATCAGGGCTTCATCATGTGTAAATGTTACTTGGGAAGAGAAACACCATCACTCTGAATGTACCCCCCCTTCCTTCTTCTTCCCCCAGTTTTGTACACTGAGCAGGATGTCCTATAGTATGTGATATCTCTTTGGTAGGTTGGGGTCAGCCGTCCTGGCTATGCTCCCTTCCAGCTTGTTGTCACCGGCAGAGCATGGGGAGCTGAAAATGTCCTTGACTAATGTAAGCATTACTTAGCAACAACTAAAAGATGTTCTTCCCTCAGTTGTGTCCAGTAACATAAGAAACCTGAATTTGTGAGGTACTGAAGTGAAGGCCATCTGACGAGTGAGACAGATTCATCCCAGGAGGATTCAGGATCTCTTGATGTCATCTACATCTCCAAGAGTTTAAGACACACAATGTAAGGCTAGTCCAGACTAATAAACTGATGAAGGACCCTGGGTGGGCTCAGCCCCATTACAAACAAGGAAGGTAAATGGTCGGGTGCCTGCAAAAACAGCAAGAGTGAGTTGCAGCAGGGCTGCAGGCAGGACAGGGTGCATGCTCTGCAGGGATGTCCCCAGCACCCTGCACACACTATGTGTGACTGAGAAGCCAGAGGGAGTTGTTCATGATGCTCCATCTGCCAGCATCATGGTGAACATGCAGGGCAAAGGAGGTAAATCCTTCTATATGCCAGGTGTGAGTCCACACCTGCATCCTCTTTGAAACAGTGTCTGCTTCTCCATGCTATGGAAAAGTTGTGCACAACATGGAATATGCAGAGTGACAGCAGTTGGCAGCCGTTTAAGCCCAGGCAACAATTTCATCGTTAGTCTAAGTACACAGTCATGCAAACTGATCACGTTTATTGCTGATTTTGTTTATACTTGCGTATACTGAGGGGTTTTCAGCCAAGAGTAACTCCCTTGTTCAAACCCAACTCATTTGCAGCAGAAGTGATCCTCAACCCTGCTGCATCTGTGTGCACCCTTGCAAAAACAGAGGGTGGGTAGCAATAGCAGTGGGAGCAATGCCAATCTTGCCTTGCCAACGTGGATGCATACTCTAAAATATCCAGAGCTACTGTACATGGGGATCTGTGGTGAAAAGGACAAGCAGATGTGATTTACCTAATTGACGGCCTAATTAAGATCTGAAGAAGAGGTGGGTGATTTAGTGCTGTTGGAAAACAAGTTATTGAAAGGACTGAAAATTAATGTAAAAGGTCTCAGTGGTGTTTAATAAACAGAATTCATTCAAAAATGTTTTTAAATGTTTCATTTTCTACAACAGCTCTGCCAGCCTATGATCACCATGTTCAGAACAGAGCCAAGAGAGCACAGCTGGGGTGAGTGGGGGTTGCCACTGAGTTTTCTTGTTCTCATCTGTTCGATGTGATGCCTGCGCCTTAGACTGTGGCATTAGTCAGTAGACAAAATAGAGTGCAACACGTCTCTCACTTCAGTGAAACACCCACGCTCATTATAACATGTTTTGTTCAGCAATTTTCACTCAGTTGCATTTTTAAGTGCTTCAAAACAAGTCACTCTGGGCTGGATGTGGTTTTAAGAGCAGGGAGTTGCTATGCTCAGCCCTGAGGTGATCCCCCACAGAGTTCACCTCCTCCTTCTATTTGCTCATTTGCCACTTTTCCACTTTTTTTCCACAAAATAATAAACCGCTGGATCTCATGAGGTGTCACCAAATTCTAATCACGATAAGTCATAAGCCAGTGCTACACCATGAAGGAAGCCAGGTGCTGGTACCCATCTCTGAGCCAACCTTGCTGTTAGATCTCTAAATCAGACATTTGGGCAGGGGAGGTTGGAAAGTGGGTCAAAGAAGACTTCTGCTTGGCTGTCTGGGAAGTCAGTTTTTTTTAAAAAGATGGTCTTAAGTCAAGTGCGGAGAGAAGGCAACATCTGTAGGTGACAAGGAAGGATCCTGCACAGTCTGAGTCACTCAGCAGTTTGCCCCATGGGAAAGGAAACCATTTAGTCCAGTGAAGCACTGGTGATGGGATCTCTGACAGAGCCACCTTTGAAGTCAGCTTTGGTACCACAGCCAGGCAAAGGGAGTGACTGTGACTGAGAGCAAGCTTGGCTTCCTGTGTAAAATGATCCTACTTGCAAGTTACCTCTCATTTTGTATCTGGATAGCTCATCAAGCTATGACACAGTCATACCATGCTTGTTGCACAGGTGGGATGCCACACCTGTCAGATACTGCCATAGCTACAATCAGTAGAAGCTGGTCAGCCCTCATCACTTTGAAAGGGAGATTATTAAAGAATCAGGGTTCCTGCTTTAGAGTCTGCAAGTGCTCTGAAAGCTTCCCACACAGACACAAAGTTTTTTAACCCTTATGGATTGATTCAATCAAATTTGACACAGATGCAGACGTTTTAAGGGTAATTAACCTCTTGAAAGAATATGAGCAGCTAAGGTGAAAGAGACCCTACAAGACACTTGCATGAAAGCAACCAAAGACTCTGCTCTGGAGAGAGACTTGATAATTCACTCACTATAGGGGAAAAAAGAGGGAAAAACACCCAACAAACAAGAAACAATTTTCCCCCAAATGTCAATCAAAATAGCACCTTCTCAGACACCAATGTCAATCTCAAGACACAGCTTAGTAGAAACTCTGACTCCGGTAGTTCAGATGTTCACAGAATAATTTGTTCTCTTTGGGAAGCCTTCTCCTGCTTCCCAAACCTTGGGAACCTGCTTCCTCTCTTTGGCCAACCAAAAAAAAAAAAAAGGTTTTAAAGACGTTCCCAGTACAGTGCTTGTCTGTAAAGACTTGGGGGCTGTTGCAGGGAAGGCCTTGAAAGAATGAATGAAAGATATTTTTTGCTGATGGTTGAAATTACTTGGGTTTTAGGATGATTTTATTTTAGATTTATGACAAAAAAGCCTGGAGTACTAGATGTATTTTCTTGTACATTCATATTAGAAAATGAAATATAATAAATCTAAGAATAAGCATTATCCAGTCCTTGTTTTATGAGCCCATAGACATCTACCCACAAAATAAATGAGCACAATATCACTGAGTGCTTGACTTTGTTCAGAGTTAGCTGAAAGTTATGCAAAACCTTAATGAGTCCTGCTAGCTTAAGCAAGAAGGACATTAGTCTCCAGCCACCCGTTTTCTCCCCTTCTCTTCTGCACTCTGTTTATTTCAGGAAGCCTGTGGAGTTCTGATGTCCAGAAATGTAGCCTGTGTACTTCTGAGTGGAGAGAAATATGAGAAACTGTTGATGTGGCTTCACCATGGGTTTTGAAGTGAACCAAGGTGTTCACTGTGTTCTTTCTGCTAATTGTCCCCGGTTTAGAACTGCTTATTCAGCACAACAGAAATGGCATTCTTCAGCTGTTTTGATAGATTTAAACAAGAATCAGGGTTTTTTTAAGACATCGCTTGCTGATCCAATATAGCCTTGATACTGGAGAAAAAGGTGCTGGGAAAAATTATTGATGAAATTTTCAGTTTTAGGTAAACACATGAAGGGACTTGGCACCTGTCTCTACTCCTTCAGACTTACTCCCCTCATTTGCTGCTTTATCCTAGAGGGGCCTGAGGTACACAGGTTGCTAAGTGTCTGACACTGGGAATTGCCGACATGCCGTCAGTGCCAAACTAATTTTATGTCTCAAGTTCTGGCAAATCACCCCAAGGAGGCAGCAATCAAGCACCTGTGGCCTCCACGGGACAATACCACTGCTCCAGCTGCCCAAAAGGGGATTTGGCCATCCAATTTGTACCACTTAAAACCCCATGAAATCTTTTTTCCTGTCATCATTCTCAGCTAGACTATGAGTTAAATTTAGGGTTTTCCATCCAAGTTCTTAATTTGCTTTGCCACTAGAACAATAAATAAATGATGCAGAAAGCACTAAGTACATGGCTTCACGTACTCCCTTACAGATAAGGACCTCACATCTACTATCATCTGATCCCGCAGAGAGATACATGGCACAGCAGGGCACAGATCTCTGCTGGGATCTGCTAGTGCAGCCCTAACATGTCAAGAAACCCTACAATAATTGTGCCTTCAAATCAGAATTTTACAGCTTCCCACAAATCCATAAGATTACCAAAACCCAAACTCACAGGATCTGAAAGCCCTCAGCATCCATCTGCCCAGATTTGGAGAGATTTTGAATGTTGCAGCTCAGTATTGAATGAAGCTGTGACTGTCTGGACAACAGAGGATTGAGAAGATATTAAAGGGAACAGCCCTACATAAAAAAGGTAACATTTCAAAAACACCTTTTTTTCTGCTGGAAGTCAAGTACGTTTCCTCCACACTCATCTCCGGTGAGAAATACCCTGGAATTTTTCCCCCTGAAATGCTAACTAGTCTGCTGTAAGAGAAAGCCCAGCTCACTTTGAAGTGGTAAGTATGCTTAAATTTGCTGCAGGCTTCCGTATCCCTGAGGGCCCTAAGGCCTACAAATTATTTTTATTCATTGAAAATGAAATAGAAATTAGGAAAAAAAAAAACAATACAACTAAAAAGAAGATACTGAAGAGCTTTGTAACTCCATAACTCTCCCTACAGTGTTCTGTCTTCTATCTAATGGGACCTCCCTTATCTTTTCTTCTGGAAAAAAAAATTCTCCTTTCATTCAGAGCAAAGTAAAATTTGACACATGGTCTGGAAAAGGCAAAAAATGGTACTGCCATAACTCCACTGTATGGTGTGAATTAGGGCTGTTGGTGTGTTTGTTGGGATATTCTGCCAGCAGTGTACATGGAGAGAAACTCCAATGAAAGTACTGTCACAGAGCAACTTACTAGTGCACCCAAAGGTATGACAGCAGCAAAGATGCCATGTTTTAACCAGCCCCAGTTATACTGCAGCGAAGATCATGGGTTACATTGTGTCATACAAGAAGTGTTTAGCTGGTAGCCGATACAGATATCCATGCTGCTGCATCTGCCTTTCTGCTGATTCATGTTTTAGCCTTGCTGAGGCTGCTGAAGATGTGTCTGTCCACACTGCTGTCAAACTCCCCATTACTCTGCAAGAGTAGCACAAGCTGATCCAGCGGGAGCACAGATTTAGTGTCCGAAGGCAGTTTCCATTGCAGTTTGTGGAAATAGGAAACTCAAGGAACAAATGTGTCATCCAGCCAATTCATATCAATAGATAAAATACAACCCTATCCTCCAGCCTATGGACATCACTGCCTAATTCAGCTAAACATTCCCCAAAACAGTGGAAATTTTTCTAGGAAATGCTTGTCACCACGTATTTGGTTTAGGTACCTGTATTACAAACCCTTCTTAATCTCCATACATTTGCCCCGCCTTTCGAGTACATTAGTTCCTATGACAACAAGGATGCCGTTGGTGTGGGAGAGCTCAATGACATTCATAATTCCTCTTTAAAGTCCATTTATAAAACAGAAAATCATTTATACTATGGTTTGTCAAATAAAGAAAGTGTTTATGGGCCAGGTTCAGATCTGCTGATGTGGGTGGGAATTTTGCTACTGCCTTCAGTTGCATCCAGTATGGTACTTATGCTGCACGCCATATGTCTCGCTAACCACCACACAATCCCTCACCCCAAACTGCTAGCTCTTCTCTTTTTTGGAAGAACTAGTAAGAGTGATTCATGCAAAGTACCCTCATTGTTTATAATGAAGATTAAAAGCATAATTATTTTTAGGAACTCCTCAGTGATAGCAAATTTTAGACTTCAGAAAGAGATGGTGGATGATCTAGTCCTTGACTTCAGAACAAATGTTTCCACAGGTGCCGCAGTCTCTTCTGTTTCATGTCACTGCACCTGCCTTTCACTGACTCCTGGCTGCCATTTTAAAGAATAGCATGGGGATTATTTCAGGCATGTAGAAGATGGGGTGTGATTCAGTTCGAGATCTCAGTGGGTTGCAGGGATGAAATTGGCGATTGTGAAAAATCTTCCTACAAGTCTTCCATATATTTCACATGTCATCCCACAAAAGGAATGAAAATAGAAGAGTCCCTTTTACTGAAGCTGTGAGAAGAAGAGGATGGAAATCAGAAAGGTGGGTAAAGTGTGCCAGAATGCCTCAATTTTACACAAGCCATTCCAGAAGAAACAGTGAGCAGTCATCTCCCACCCACAGTATTTCTTAAAACCTATGCCACTAGGCTTTACAGCATGAGAAAAGTCTATGACACTAATACAATGCCTTCATTATTTATCATGTGCAAGCAGTGCACTCAGGATAGAGAAGAAATGCAGAAAGAACAAGACCGCTGCCCTAGAAAGCTGAGGAAAGCTAAAAGTGGAATCAACAGCCAACTGTAAGTAAACAAACATCATTTTGGCTTGTGTGAACAGGCAGATCAATATTACTGGAGTTCTGGGCAAGGTACTATGGAAGAAGATTTGGAAAGAGTGAGGGAGTTCCCTCATGTACTGCAATGAGGAAAGAATTCTGTGTGTAAAAGGAAGCATCAAGATGACCGTGTGGAGAGGACTTCATTCTGCAGTGCCATCAGAGGCTCCTGAAGCATGCCAACCTCTTAAAGCTTCTCTAAGTTAGTTTCCAGCATCCCTCTGGGACATCTAGGATGGGCAACCCGACACATGAAGGCAACCAAGGATCTTGTAGAGGGATCATATTAAATCTCAAGAAGCAGCATGTGTTTGTCAAGATCCAGCTTTGTGGTAGTGAAAGGTGCTAAATTTTAGAAATTCAGTGCTAAATAGGGAAGGCTACAAGAAGTTTTAATGTCTTACATTAACTTTCTCTTGAACTCTATTCAGCTCTGCCTGACTCTTTATGCAATATGGGACATATTGATATGTGTCAGTTCTGTCTGGAGGAATGTACCAAAAATATATCAATCTTGGTACATTATGAGACTGAATTGAATATTAAATTGTTATTCTACATAGGCAACACATTGCCTAGGTTGACTCACACATACAAAAGGAAACGTCTGACTTAATTTCTGTGCTTTTTATGTCATTCCTGTGCATTTCTGTCATTTTAAGACGAATCTAGTCTGCTTTCATATCTGAAGCTTGTTTCTTGTGAAAGAGAAACAGTGACATCCTGTGGTTCGACTGCAGGAGAAATGTGTATCTTGCCATTACCCTTTCTCAGATTTTTCTGTATAACTTAACGAGAACAATCAAAATTTTAGCTATGAAAAAAATTATTGATTAGATAGTCCCAAACAGTACTTTATAAGTGCAATAAGCTTTCTGTATTTGTAGGATTACGGGTATCAGGAAATTGAACATATTTAATAAATGTGACGTTTTATTTTCAGTTTCATGCTAATCAAAATAGACTAGGGCTATTTTAAAATAGATAATAAAAATAATAGAAAATAATTTAGATAATAATAATTTTTAAATAGATGTGAAATGTGGCTTTTGAAAAACAAAGTCACATCAGGCCTAGAATCTAGCCCTTTCTATAATGAATGTCTTTAGGACTTAGCATGTTTGGAAATACTTTGATTACCACTGTTACCAGGATGTATTTGAAGGAATAGGCCATAATCACAATATGATGGCATATCTCCAGGGTAAGCTGAGAGCACTACAGATGTAATAAGTGACTGAAAAATTATCATAATGAAGAAGAAAGAAATTATTCTGATATATTGATTTAAAAGGTAATTTACTCACATGAGACCCTTTTAAGCTATATTACTTCGGTCATTATGGAACTTCTGATGATGCTGTACTGATAAAAATAGTATCTTTAGACAGAGCTGTAATAATTTAAGGTAATGTACCAAAAACTATGCCAACAGCACTCCACAAAGACCTTTTAGTAGAATAAAAATCATATCTCTATAGGAGAAAAGAGCTGCAGAACTCCTTGCCCTTAGCATAAACTTGATGTCATGTACTGGTGACATCCTTAAGAACTTGTCTTAAGACTCTATTTGCTTTTCAGATGTATAAATCAGAAAGATAATTTCTGCAGTTTTCCTCATATCAGATTCACACTCTGGATTTTTTCCCAATCTATTTTGTGCTTTTTGCATATTTCTCAGTTGTGAGGTTGTCCCTTACTCAAATTTAGTTTGCTTTTATTAAGATTCCTGGAGATATGTAGTCACAGGGACTGTTACATCATGGCTGTCCAGTTTCTGCTACAGCTTTTGATGGTGGCAGCAATACAAAGAGCAAATGTTTTCCCGTCCCCTGATTTTCCAAATACAAATGGCCAAGTGGATGGGTAACGATGAAGAAGAATGCAGTAGGAAAAGAAAACAAACCTGCTCAGACAGAAAGGTTGAAATATGTTTCTTGAGCATAAGCAATTTTCTCTAGGGCTTCTATTTCATGACTTTTTTCCCCTTCAATGAAAATAAACTCCAAAGGTAAAAGCATGTTTATAGAAAAGGGGGCATCTCGACTCAATGCCAATGCTGGGGAGGGTGCAGACACCCCTGATGGAAGGTGTGAATGCCAAACCATAAGCTATAAGGAAAGCATTGTTGCCAATGGATTATTTATAACCTTTCTTATTATTCAAAAGGTACACACTTGGATAGGCACTTTCTTTAATATAAAGCTAAATAAATAAGTAAATCCCCCCATACGGTGTGGAGTGTTCACTGAGATTGCTAATTTCAGAGACAAAAGAATATGCCATCTAACATTTGCATGTATTTCATTATGTTTGACTGACATATGGTGATCCATAAGCTTGCTGTTAATATAGTGCCTGTGTTTTTTTAATTAAATTGATGGTCTTAAAAAAAAGTACCTATTCTCCTGAGTAAGGTATAATCTCTTCAATTTTGAATATTGCCTGGTCTCACACCAGCACTGCAGTAGTCCTAAAATTGCTTCAGACTCTAGAAGTTGCTTCAGACTGATTTTTAAATATAGGCTTGTAAAATTATAGTAAAGGACAAAGCAAAACTATAACCAGGGATTTCCCCAAAGAAAAATGAAACAAAGAACAGCGCAGGCTATAATTCAAATTGTCAATTAGATTTGACTCAAAGGAGTTTGAAAATTAAGTTTTTAATTTCTATATACTCCTTCCACTAATCTGTTTGCGAACTTTAGACTGTCAGCTGAGAAACAAAAAGAAAGGAAAACTAGACTCTTTTGAACCAGAGATTTAATAACTCCCCCAGGTCACAGTGCTCATTATAAAGGGAATGAAGTGCTGGTTCTTGGGCAATAGAGCAAACATCTGCATCCTGCAACAAGCCAGGTGCTCTAAATCAGGGCAAAACCAAGGCAGTCCAAGCAGCAAAATCTGAGCATGTCCTCTGTCTCTCCAGCCTGCCTGGGTCCCTGCTATGATTGTGTCTGCAGCTGGAACAACCTCCCAACCGAATAAGCACACCTGGAAACACTGATGGGCAGCAGCTGTCTGGCACCCACAGCGAAATTCCCAGCAGGCGTCAGGTGTTCGCCTGACTTTTCCTAGGGGAGCTGGATGCATGTGCACTGTGCAAGCTTTAAAATGTCATTGTTAGTTTGCGTGTCAGTGAATAACATTTAGGTCTTGAATTGCAATGACAAGGGAAGGAAACATTCTGCAAGAGGTTCTGATATTGGCAAAAATGCTCACTGCATTTTTATTGTGAATTTCCTTTCCGTAAATCTTTCAAGCATCTCTTCTTGAGCACAATAAAATTTTAACTTACACACAGCTGAAAACTGTGCACACCTATCAGTATGTGCAATGTATCATCTCCATTATATCCTCCTTCCTAGACAGTGCCTTGCCAAAGTACAGAATTGTTTTTCACACATTTCTTCAAATAATTCTGTATAATAGCAGTTTATATGAACTGTTTATCCATTCTGTTCTTCCAACTCTGCATTTGCTTATCAAAACCATATACTGTCTGCTTCCTGACTCCCAAAATGAAGAGAAGCATTCAAGATAGTCGCTACAGTAGATGCCTATTTACACAGAGGTTTGCATACATACATATACTTTTTAATACCACTAGTGTATGTGTAGGAGTATTCACAGCCCTGCAGATATCCTCATGAACAAAAGCTTTCACGCTTGAATGTTTGCAAGTCAAAGGCAGAGCAAATGCCACCAAAGGCTGCTTTTATGAATGGGGATCATGTGGTTTTATTTTACTCCAAAGGTTTATGCATCTGGGAGCTATGTTGCATTGCTTGAACAGTGCATTTTTGCTTTGATATGATTTCATTCTCAGCTTGGTCCAGGACTCATGTATTAAACACTTACTTTCTTTCACTGGATGAACAAAGCATTGTTTTGCTCACACTGTCTGTGTCCCAGTCTGTAAATGCACAACAGGTATCTTCCAACTTCTACAAAATCAACCTTTGGGTAAATCACATGTAAGAAAGAATGGCCCTTGTTTGCCTCATTGTCCAAGCATGTCCTCTTTTTACCCCCATGCTGAATCTTGGGATGTAGGAAGTCCAAAAGCAATGAGAAATCCTACATTGTGTACACGTGCCATATGCCTGATTCCCCTGGTTATTTATCGACTGTACAGATGACAGTGTAAATGCAGAGTGTACTGGATCCATCTGACTGACTGTGTGTGCACAGCTGCATAGCACATGCACAGTACATCAGACTTGCTGAGGCTGGGATACACTTCCAATCCATCTGGGTGGTGCATGCACACATATTTCTGGCCAGGAAACCCTTGTCACAAATACGGCAGTCCTAATCTAATGCAGGAGCAGATCTGGAAACAAGTGCCCATCACTACAGCTCTTCCGCTTCCTCCCTTAGGCATGTCTTTGGCATTTCAGATCAGAGATATACTACTACCTGTCCCCATCACACTGATCTGTTATGTTTATTTTTCTTCTAATGTTGCAATTCAAGAGGTTTCCCGCCTTTTCCCATTTTTAATTTATAGTCATTTCCAGATTTATTAGCTTTATACCATAGTTTAACGGTGTCTGTATGAAAGGAAATACTTAAAGTATTTAATTGCTAGAGACTCTATTTGGCATTCCCAGGAGGGTTTTCCAAGTCTATGTTCCTAAACATGTGAGAGAGAACAGCAGCAAGAAACCTAATGCTTTTATGCAGATAGACATGGTCACTACTCTTGTATGTGGAGAACAGGATCAGTATGTTGCTAAGAATCGGTTACATACATCTCAAACAGAGCTTAGCCATGTATTGGCAAAATCACTTTGAAACCCTTTGCCACACTGAAAACCTTCTGTAAATGATTTGGCTTGTCTTTGACCATTTCACTGGATTATTTGATATAAACATTGAACATTTGTTGCTTGTTGCCACACAGTGCTCTCCAATTAGTCATCCACAAATTAGTGGTAAAAGTAAACTAATGCTTCACCAGTCTTTTCTGCTTCTCTGGTTTTGTGTTCACTGATGAGAAGAACCTGCTTGTTATGGATGGATGAGTTTTTCTCAGAATTTCTGCTTTTTCTCAGAGTGTGTCTACAGAACCGGACTGCGGTTTTAATGTGACCTCAGCTCCACATTTCTGTACTGTAAAAGAGGTTCAGATTTGGTTTAGCCTTTGCCTACATTTACATGCGACTTTTGGATGAGACTTTTTTAAAAAGGTATTTAACCCTTCACATTATAAAGGTGGCTTTCAGCCTTAGAGTCACCTAAGCAAATATATTTGCCAGAGTTACAATTGCCCATCAACCTTTCCACAAAATAAGTACCAGTGAAGAGTGTGGCACTGTACCTAGATTTATGTCAGCTGGTTATCTTACCAGTTTAAAAAACTGTATGGGTACATACATACCTATAAATATACAATATATTTAGAGAAAAACCATGTAGTTTGGTGTAACTTAATGAGCACTAAGACAGCTGATATTACAGTTGTTACAATAACATTACTATAACCCATCAGACAAACTTAAAACCACTGAGAAACTAGACCTGCTAAGATAAATTGGGCTCTCATCCCCATCTCCTTAAGTCACCTGGCTGTATTGCAATAGACCATCTGACCACTGTCAGTAAGTTAAAGGTCTGTACTACAGAGATGCGAATCTGCTTTCAGAGATGGTACATTGTACCTCTCAGCATGCGCAGCAATGGCAGTAATTCAAGGGATAGAATCCAAGTTTGCTTTCTCCTCTTGGCAGAAAAGATTTTAAAGCTTTGGTAATGTTATTTCAATGTTAAGGGTAGCCTTTATCGCTCCACATCCTTAGATTTTCATCTTTGTTAGAGAATATTGATCAATGACATACATGTTTTCTGGAAAAGGTAGATCTGGTACAGCAGGAGGCAAGGTAATTTATTGACTCTAATAATGCTGTTGTGAATACATTAGCAGTAAGTGTTGATAGAAGATCAGAATGATTTTCTTTACATTATCTATTATATTTTAATGTAATTTGTGTCTGTCCAGAAAAGATTATTATCTGGTGACACCTAGTTTTATAAGGAAGTCCTCATGAAGTTCAGCAAGGGCAAGGGCAAAGTCCTGTACCTGGGGAGGAACAACCCATACACCAAAATATGCTGGGAGCCACCCAGCTAGAAAACAGCATTGCAGAAAGGGACCTGGGGTCCTGGTGGACACCAAGTTGAACAGGACCCAACAATGTGCCCCTAATAAGACTAATGGTATCCTGGGCTGCATTAGGCAAACCATTACCAGCAGGTCAAGGGAGGTGATCCCTCCCCTCTACTCAGCACTGGTGAGGCCCTGGCTGGTCCTCTGTGTCCAGTGCAAGAAAGACATGGACATTCTGGAGAGAGTCCAACAATGGGCTGTGAAAATGATTAAGGGACTGGAGCATCTTTCCTATGAGGAGAGGCTGTGAGAGCTGGGACTGGTTAGCCTGGAGAAGAGACAGCTCATGGAGGGATCTTACTGATGTGTACAAATATCTGAAAGGAGAGTTCAAAGAGGGTGGAGCCAGGCTCTTTTCAGTGGAGCTTAGGGACAGGACCAGAGGCATAAGGACAAAGTGAAACACAGGAGGTTCCCTCTGAACATCAGGAAACACATTTTTACTGTAAGGGTGACCAAGCCTGGCACAGATTGCCTGGAGAGGTTGTGGAGTCTCCATCTTTGGAGATATTCAAAAGCTGTCTAGACATGGCCCTGGGCAACTGGCTGTAGGTGGCCCTGCTTGAGCAGGGGGGGTTGGATCAGATGACCTCCAGAGGTCCCAGCCAACCTCAACCAATCTGTCATTCTGTGATTCTGAAAAACGCTGGATTTTTCAGCAGCAAAACGTTGCCATTTTCAGTATCCCACACCACCCATTTTAGTCATCAAGTGGGAATGTTCATAACATCTGTAGCTTCAGGAAGGGACAAGTTGCTGAGGACAGCTGTCTTTTTGTGGCCTCAGCATAGCCTGATTGTTTCACTGCTACAGCCAGTGCTGTAAGAGGGTAAAAATGAGCACTGCATGGGAAGTCAATGGAAATGCCTGTGTAAGAGAGCTCAGGTCTCTAGAACACCGTAGCTCATGACCTAGCAGTTAGTCAGGCATACATAAGGACCATTTCAGAGTTTTCTTCATTGCTGTTTCTAGCCCTCACATTGCTGGCACGTCTGCTTGCTCAGAGAAAAGAGCAGGCTTATGTGCCGTGAGCACAATGGGAGTAACCCGAGGGAATGGGACCCCAGCATAAAGAACATGCTGTTTTACTTTGACATTTTTTCATAAAAATGAAAAAAACTTAAAACAACATGTATGCTGTTGATGCAGTTTCCCTTGGATTAAAAACAGAACACTAGACACGTATTTAATCAGTTTTGCTCTCCCTGGGGGTGTTAATATTTGGCATTCTCCCTCTTTCAATTAAGAGCTGGGTCTCTAGTTCTTAAATAAAACTAGTCAGGAAATTTCCATGAATGCTTTCTCATAGAAAATGCATTTTCTGTAAAACTGAACTTTACTGCGAGAAAACCAGTCCGAAAACAGGACATAATAATAATATTCCTTGAAGTTTCTGAGTTTTCACAAAACAACGCTGACTTGAAGGGAAATATTTTAGTTAGTTAAAACACTTTGGACCAGATAATTTACACTTTACTTCATGGTCACAAGAGTCATAGCCATGCTTTATGGGAATTTAGTTCAGATAATGCATGCCCCAGTTCTTTTTGCAAGAGCTTCCTTTACTGAGCTACGCCATGGACATTCCTGAAGCTGAAACATCAGACAAGATCCAGTTCAGCTGGAGACCCCAAGACACAGCGGAAAAATGGGAACACTGCATTTGAACTACAGTTCCTACAAGGAATCAGAGTCCATCTGACTCCTGAACTAAAATGTTCAAGTCAACAAACCAAAACTAGACATTTTTATTTGGAAGTATGAAGGCATTTAACTTCAGTCAAAGGAACTGAAAGGATCTGCTGCAATGCCTTTTAACTATATCTATAAAGACTGATTTTAATTCTTTTCCTTCTTTTAAAAGCAAAGAAAAATAACCTCTCAGGCTTGGTTTTCCACTTTTATGTGTGAAGCGAGGGGTGACAGAAACCTGGCCTTACTTAGTAAGTCATCTCCCAGGTTGCTAGTTTAAGGCCAGGATGGACCAACATCTCTTTAGTCTGTTCTCCTGCACATCCCAGAGTACAACGTTTTATCCAGTCTTTACATACTGAGTGAGGTCAGCAAATGTTTCATCTTTTCTTCTGACTTCAGCTGGGTAGATCTTCCAGCCATAACTCTTGTTGGGGCCATATCTGCGTGATTAAAGATTACTTCAACATCCATCGTTTCACTTGAATAAACACAGGGAGCTTCAAGTTTGTGAAGGCAAAGTAACTTCTAACTCTCAGATAATTTTGTTTACTATTTTTCATCATTTTCCTATACTCTTCTTTCCAATTGCTCAACATCTTGTTTAAAAAGCTGACTGTACACCCATGAGCCATGTTCTCATATTAGTCTTACTGGTGCACACACAGGAGAAAAGTAACTCCTAATTTCTACTTGTCACTAACCTGCTTGCATTCCTGTGGACTTCATAAGTTATTTGGCCTCAACAGCACAGCTGTAAATTGTCATGAACTTTAATGAATTTCCATGTCCTCTGTCTGATGTTCCCTGCCCTATAGCTACAGTTCCTTTCCATATACTTCATAAACTCTACTAGGGTACTCTAACTTTTTGTAAAGCACTACAATTCTCCTTTGATGAATTTACCACACAGGAATAAAATTAACATATTCTATGCTCCAAAAAGTAATCTGAACTTTGACTTATTTTTCCATAAGATATACAATATCCTTGAGAGAAGGATTTTCATGAAGAAGTGCTGGTGTTTCCGTTCTTTCTTCCCTCTCCTCCCCATTTTTTTTGACAGAACAATACGAAAGCAAAGCAGCCAGAATGCAGTCAGATTAAAGGGCGGTGAGATAAGTTTTCAAAGTTCTCTGGTTTTTTTTTCCTTTTTTTTCTCCTTTTCTTCCTAGTCTACTTTTTCCTTTTTTTTTAATTTTTATTTTTTATTTATTTATTTATTTCTACAGGATGATATAGTATGCAACTATGATCAACTCTGGAAGAAATGAGGGAAGCAAAAAAGGCTGGACTGATTTTCCATAGGGGACGTAGAACAGAAGAGATCTTGCAGAAAGACAGAATAAAAAGGAATAAGTACAAAAGGTATAGGAGCTCACCAAGAGAATCAGATTAAGGAATCTAAGAAGAAAAAGACATCTGTGAAGTCAGAGCTACTCAGATGAAAGAAACTCTTATGTATCTTCTAAGAAACAACTGTATTGCAGTTAGCAAAGGCAGAGGGTGGAATGCAATGGGGTTCCTGGTCTGGTTTTGTAGATTGAGGTGGGAGCAGAAGGGAGCACTTTGAATTCCTTCCAGATGGAGACAAACATCTCAGTGCTCCAGAGGGGCTCAAGGGTAGCAGGAGGACTGGAAGCCATCCTGGACTAACCCTCAAAACATAAATGCCAGAAGCTAGGCTTGCAGAGTGTCTCTTCTCTGGATTAGAGCTCTAAAATTATGACATCCCCCAATTACATTTCAGTGGCCCCAGAGCAATCCTGACTTAGGTTGCTGACAGCAAGAACTCTTCCCATGCACTTGCCAACCTTAGCAATCCAAGCTGCTTCTAAGCCTCACTCCTTAAAGCATTGGCTGTAACAAAGCCATTGACAAGGTTCCCATAGATTTCAGTAAATACAAAATTTCACCCACTGTGCATTTGTGCTGTACCACTGTTAACAAGAGCTCTATAAGCACATCTAGTTACAGGTGAAAAGAACCCAGTTGCCTTCTGTTGTCCTTCATTCTGCATCTGACTGGGATGAAAACAAAAAACAAGAAACAGGGTCTACCTAGTTGAGGGGGAATCAAATACTGTGTGACTAAATATACCCAGGCATGGTAGTGTTTTTGCGTATCTGTTTTTCAGATGAGGCAACACAAAGTTGATAGAAAGCTAAAAGTGACACTCCTGAGCTTTCAGTAATAAAAATATTTGAAGGGCACAGAAAAGAAGGTGGTGTTCCCAGTGTTTTCATGCCATGCACATACAAGAATCTCTCCCTCTTCACTTGATGTAGTAGGGAAGTGGCTCTCCAGAATTTATTAGACCAGTTCTCTTCTACATCACCTAGAAATCAAACTGGTTTTGTTTGCAGTTTTGAATTTTAAAGGAGCAGTGCGCTCTTTGTATGTTGACTTTGTGTGTGCCTGTGTCTGTGTGTAGAAAAGCTTAGTGTAAAGCTTGGGATAACCACTTGAATATTAGGCAACAGAAGCAAAAAGCTGACCCACTCCCGTCACTTCACTGAGGTTATAGAGAAGCATGACAAGGAGCAAAACCCAAAGCCATACTTGACCCTGTTTTCTGGATGCTGGTTCTGAACTGTCAGTGGACATTACATCAGATAAGCCCTGAGCCTAAGCCAAAGTCTAAAGAGTTAAAAGGTCAGGAAGGTAAAGAGAATCAGAGCCACTGCAAGCTTTATAAGTCAGTAAAAGAATTTTAAAGCCATATGCTGCTTAACAGGCACCAGGGTAGAGGGAACGTGAGACTGGAGAAATATGATCTGTAGATCAAGTCCTAGTAACAGTTCTGGCAGCAGCAACATTCAAAACCATCTGCAGCCAGTTTAGCAAACAATCTGGAACACCACCAGGAACAAATTAAAATAGTCAATCCTGGAAGTCATGAAAGCCTGTATGAACAAGAGCCTGAGCAAATGAAATGGTGTTTTCTTCAGAATATCTTGCAATATTCTCAAAAACATCAAAAGAATTTTTGCCCCCTCTTTCATGTGAAGACAAAAAGCTGAAAGGAGAGTCATATGGGTAAGCAGAGAGAAACGCATTTCGGCACTGGAGATCCAAAGCAATCAAAATGCCACAGATTTCACTGGCAGCAATATTAATACAAGTCAGAAAGAGTCCTCCTGTACACTGCAGGGCCTCAGACCCGGATATTCCACTACACTTTGCACCACATGTTGAGTGCAGGAGCTGGGAAGCAAGTGTGCTGAGAAATCCCACGGAGAGGGGTGTGGGTGAGAAAACTGGCTAGCATATGCGGTGCTCCAACATATAGCAACTGAACTCTCACTACATGGATCTCATTGTGCAGCACCTCCCAGCAAGTGAAAAAAAAATGTGCATGTGTGTAAGAGGTTAGGAGTTTAGGATGCGGTGCCAACAGGAAACGGAAAGGGGGAGAAGTAGAAAACCAGACGGTTGTAGAAACTGCAAGGAAACACACCTCTACTAATGCTATCCAGCAAGGAGTGCTGCCTTGGCAATTGTCTGGGATGGCAACTTGTTGAAGAGAGAAAATATCTTCACAAAGGCCCACAGTCAGGGATCTCTGTTTTGGGCTAGATTAGCTCTTTTTGGGGACTTCTGTCTGCTGAGTTTCACTCCAGGCATGAGAGGCAGCTCCCACTCCTGATGCTCTAGCACCGTCCCACTACTCCACTCCGGCAGCAAGGGCAAAGCCATTCCCACTTGCTGCTCCAACTCGCCCTCCTTTTCACCTGGAAAAAGGGGATGGTTTTCAGTTGTGTGTTCGTCTGGGTTTTTTTGATCAAAAGGAAAGCTGATTTCAGTCCAAATTCCTGCCACTTCAGATTCTCACCGGTTTAGCTGAATATGAGGAGCTATGGAGAGCTCTTCTCACAGAGCAGTTTGACCCACCAGAACAGATGGAGACACAGAACGTATGATCTGGGCCAGGTTCTCATTCAGACACTGCAGGATGTAAGCAGGCAAGTTTCATGCAGTGTCTATGAAAAGGAACATTAGCATGATATTAGCTTTTTTCCTGAGCAGCCAGGAGGACAACATGAGAACAAAAAATTAACTTCTGATTAATCCTGCTGTGACTCTCTTGTTTTAGCCACTCTCCTCTCAGGTTTGTTCCTCTGGAATTAATAGATATTAAAGCAGAATTTTGCCCAGTTTAACTGCAGATATAGGTCCTATTTTCTTTGCCTTGGACTGGCAAGGGTGAGATTGCACCCTTGGTCCCAGTCCTGAGGAGGGGTTGTGTTCAACATTTGCTGTCACAGTAGCAGAGCTGTGGTGAAGTTGGCTCATTCCCAAGCCCCGATGCAGCTTTACTTTGACGAGGAGAAAGGTGTTAAGCTCCAAACACAGCCAGGGCTGATCTTGCTCTCAGCTGCAAAGAGCCACGCAGCTCCTGCTGGGTGATTGTTTCATTGCCTTTCTCTCTCTGTTGGTTATGTCATGGCCACTCTTATTTTAGTCCTAAATCTGCAGTCAGAACAAAATAAAATAAAATAAAAGACTGATTTATATCCAAGAAAGCATTTTCTGACAGACTAGGTTAGAGGAGAGAAAGCAAAGCAGGCACCTATAAAACACTATTTCAATTTGTGTATCAAGACTTTTATTAGCAGAGCGGATGGCAAGCAGCAATCCAGGCTGATGAAGTTCACAATAAAAAAACCATAGAGATTGTTCTCTGGCTTTTTAATTGTCCTTTCTAAATCACCCATGGTATGGATTTTGGAATTAAGTGGTTTAATAGCTGACTCAACCGAATGGTTTTGATGATGGTTTTATTCAAATGAAGGACAAGCTGCGCCTGCAGTGCGAGCAGTGGAGAGGCTGCGGAGGGAGAGGTGGCCTCCCTGGTGGTAGCGCTGATCAAGATGGGAATGACAGGGCACCAGGAAGCATTTGTGCCCCCACACAGAGCCCGGCGGCCCCCCAGAGCCAGCGTAGCTGCCAGGCGCTGGGTGACAGCCTCCACATGCCCTCGCTGCTCTGGGCTGGCAGCGTGGGAGGCAGTGGGAGCAGCGAGGGCTCCTGCCTAGGCAGGAGCCGAGGAACGGGGGATGGGCTTGCCTTTGCCACCCCCCAAGGACACAGAGCTGTCTGCTTTGCCTTTCCCCCATGGATGAAAGGAGCAGGACAGGGTTGATGGCTGTGGGATTTCAGAGTACAGGCATCTGTCCAAGTCTCATCACAGGCTAGAAGCATCCTTACTGATGCTGCCAGGGAGAGCCCAGTGAGCCAGGCAAGGGGGAGGTCAACGAATTCTGAGTCTCTGAAATACCAAGATTACTCAATCCTACATAGCAAGAAAACAAAGGTAGGTTTAAAAATAGAAGGGAAGTCCTGTATTCATTCTCACTTGTATCCTAACTCCTCATTTAATGCCCAAACTCCTGTAAATCCCTACATCTCACTATAGCATAGCTATTGTGTGACAACACAAGCCCACACTCTCTGGGGTCGATACCAGAGTAGACATGGAGAGAAGATATGTGCCAAGAAAATGCTTGGTGAAAGGCAAAACTCCACTTCATGCACCCTGTGCCTGTCCTTGTCCTTCCCTCTTTACAGCAGGAGGGATGCAATATTTGGTCAAAAGAGTCACCAAAGATGGGCACCTAAACTTTGGCATAGTCTGTCTGGCTAAAGCAACATCCTGTATAATCAATAGGAAACACTAGATTCCTTTTAAGACCCTCAGAGGGAAGGCTGTTTTTCTTTAGATGCCTCAACTTGCCAGAAAGTATCTGCATCTGGAGATCTTCAAAGCCCCTTACCTCTCATGGTCACCCGTTTGGGAATGCAAGCACTGAGTTTAGCAGGACTGTTTCATTATGTACCCACAGCATGGATCTATGTTTGGCAGAGAGTGCCAGACCTGTCATGCCCCATCTTTTTGCAAAATATTGTTTTCAAACTTAAAAATGCTTTATTCATCTTTATATCTATATCTATTTTTCTTTGAAATTACAGAGGACTTGGAGTCAACCAACCAAACTTGTGAAAATAGAGATGAGTACCATTTCTTATTTTCCCTCTAAGGCTCCCAACCCACTATAATATCTAACAAGCTACAGGAAACAAACATTTTTCTACCGCTGCTAAAACCCTAGTTAATTGATTAAATAAGTATAAAGAAAGATAAAAATGCTTAAGCACTTTTACCCAATATCATTGTATGGTTTTGTTCAGGACAGAAAGGCCCAAAACTTTGGAAAACTAATAAACCACAATATTTAGGGCAGATTCAGTGGTTTCTGAGACCTACCAAGTCCTCAGGAACAAGGTATATAATGAATTGAAAAAAAGAGGGCAAACCACAGCTAGAGCTCTCACCATTTTTCTTGAAAAGGATATCCTGCCTACAGCTTTCAGCACAAAATGACCAGCATAAAAGAAAACTGTCTTTTCCCACCTGTCTTCAAAGCTGGGACATATACTTTCCTTATATGTTGAGAAAGAATGCATGAACTGTGGATGTTTTTAGGGGAGAAATGGATGACACAAGTAAGATTAGGCAGGGCTGTGCCCCAAGTGATGACCAGGAGGAAGAGCATCTCCCCCCACCTCACAGAAACACACACACACAACTCCTCACTGATCTTAAGAGATAATTGAGATTCTCGTACCCCCTGGAGGGGGGTACTGGAAATTCCAGTAGAAAATTTATAAACAAATGAAGTCACACCCAAAAATACACAACTGTGTGACTGCAGCAGGTACATTCCATGTTCTTAGAAACACTTCATGAATCTTGGATGAAACCCTGAGGATGAATGTAAAAAATTATTCTTTATTCTTTATTATTTTTTATTAGTAAAATTGTTTTATTGCTAGGAAAAAATGTATTGAAAGAATTTAAAATTATTGTAATTAAGTATTTATAAGCCCATTGATTAGAAGTATCATAATCATATGGTATTTTATATGCTATGGAAGAAATATCCACTGTTTTCTAAAATTTTCCTACTATTCTGACCCCCAGAAGGGGCAATTATGATTTGAGCTATTCAGAAGTCTGCTATTGAGTAACCACATTAAACCACTGTCTCTCCTGTGTACTGACACCCATCAGTCAAAATCATTGCATCACCATCAATCATCTGGTAAAAGAAATAGTACTGATAATGTAATAGCACATGATCAATATCTTCTGCTTTGAAGATAAATCTCATTTCAGTAAACGCCTTGCCTGCCTGAGAGCAAGAGACTATTACTCTATGAAAATATTCTGTTTCATTCTGATTATCTCTTAATTAAAAGTTTATGACTGTTCTATTAAAAATATGGTCAGAAGGCAATTTCTTATGTAAAGCTGAAGTTAACTAACTTTCCCCTGTCCCTGGCTCTAGGTGCTACCTCCTGGTTATACGACTCCTCACACTCCCACTCTCAACATCGATGCTTTGCACTGGCTTTGTAGAAGGGCTACTGATAGATTCTGGCCTGTACTTTCATCTTCCAGCCAGATGTGTCTTTAAAATGGATTTTCCACCCCAGCCTAACTTTACTTCAATCTAAATTAAAACTGTTGATACAAAGAAAACATTTCTATTAAAACAATGGAAGTAATATCTCAGAAATGGCTTCAAAGTACTTTGTAATTGATTTGGAATATTTTGTATAAGCTTAGAATCCTTACTATTTTTGATAGAAAATAGAGACAGTTTGGAAGTAAAAAGCCATTTTAGAATCAGCAACATGCTTTATCAGTGTTTCTAGACACTCCTGAAATAATATTTTGGAAAAAATTTCCATTCCATTTTTTTCTCAGATGCTCTAAAGTTTCCACAGGCAAGAGAGAAGTCCCACCCCTTGAGCAGAGTGAAATCCTGCCCTGCACAAAAATCAGTGGCAAAAACTCTATTGACCTGGATGGGGCAAGCAGTACTCTCCAACAATTTGAACGTCCATCATTGTAGTCATTTCCCTGGCAAATACTTCCCAGATTAATACCATAGCCTTTCTGCTTTCTTATAAAATCTGGTGTGTTGTAAAATGTTCTCCATAATATTATAGAGTAGAAATATTTTATATAAGAGTAGCTTTGGTTAAAACTTAAAATACAATTTTTTTCCCCATAGTTCTTTCTTTCTTGGCAGGAAATCCATGTAAGGCTCACAAGAAAGAGGATTAGCACCATGAAATTGACATAATTTATACAAACAGAAGTGTACAGAGAAGCTGCGGTTCTGAAAATTTACAGCCAGTGAAAAGCTGTGGCTCAAGTATCCAAACTCTCCTTCCAGATAGTGGAATGGGGGTGATTCATCATTCCATTAGACAATTCACATGATATATCTCCAATTACTTCCAAGATATAAATGGATATAAAGCTTAGGGTACCCTGTGAGATTTCAAGACAGCTTTAATTGATTTCAGTGGGAATTACATTTATGTATTTAAGGGGAGAAATCAGCTGTTCATATTTAAAATGTGGAATCTCCACGTACTTAAGTAATGTTGCAAGAATCTGAAAGAATGGTCAGCTTGGGTTTTTCCCAAGAGAGCTGGAGATGCTGCAGCTTACATGGGTTATATAACAATAATTTGAAAATGTGGGTATTCACATCAACAAGGATTTACTAAGTGCAGTGGTGCAACTCGGGTAGGAGGCCTGCATTTCAAATCAGAAAGTGTTCTTGAGTTTATGCCGGTTTCATTTCAGGCAGATTTCTGAAAGAAATAACAAAGCTTGTTGGGAGAGTTAGCAGTCAAAGACTGCTGCTTTATTTTTTTATTTTTAATTTTATTTTTATTTGGAGCAGTTTGGTAGGCTGACTTGTCATGCCTTCCTACCCCTGTGCAAGGAATGGCAGCACATATGTGGTAATGAGGATCCTTTAGAATCAAGGGATTTGGGCCAACTCTGGGGAGAGTACCGTGCTGTCTAGCTGTATTGCATTAAATTCAGTTGGGGAACAAAGAACCTGCATCTCCTTCAGTTCCAAATACTTTTTTTTCAGGATGGGGAGGGGAGAAGCAGCAGCTTTGCAGCCCGCTCTCAGGGATTTACTAAGCCATGTATTTTTTGACTTTGGCAGGATGGCTGCAGGTCGTGCACAGAAGTGTGTGTATAGGGGAGTGCTAATGGGGTGAACTGTATGACAGCCAGGGGGATTAGCACTTTTTAGTGTATGCATTTGTGCATTTTATTCTCAGCAGATGCCAAGTCAATGGGCACCAGGACAGCAAGCAGTAGTTTTTATTTCCTGCTGAAATGCTTTTCTCAGCATAATGTACAGTCAGTAGAATTACTCATTTATGTCAGTATGGTTAGTGTCTATGGGGCATTAACTGAAGCAAGTGCACCCAGTTTAATTTCAGACTTGCCGAGGAACTTTATTTCATGCTATGTTCTTCTTGCAAGAAAATCCAAACAATATTTTAGAAGGAAAGCTTGTCTGTCCCATTTTACCCTCTTGCATTTAGTCGCTTGACTCTCTTTAGCTCACTGCTGTCTGACAAAATCTCCTTTGGGCAGTGGTAGCATAGTTAAAAGCTCAAAGATTTATGACTTCAATTGTTTAGCTCGCTGGCAATAATGCATCATGACAGAAGCAATTGTTGGAACAGGCAGCTATGATACCATTCTTTTATGAAAAACTGTAGTTGGAGATAAGGAAGGCAAAAGAAGTCTCTTGTGAATATTATTATCCTCTGGAAATTATCCCAAAAAGATTTGCAGTTTCTCTATAGACTATGGCTAGAGTTCATTGATCCACAGACTATCATCCTGAATAGCAGATTAAAAGCAGATGGCCGTATATCTGCTCTTGGCTACAAATCTCAAAAGAAATGAGAGGGAATACAGTGGTGACTGACCACAAATGAAAGCATAGAAGGGATTCTTCTTTTTTTTTTCTTTAATTCCCTGTTTGGTTCCTCTGTAGTTTTATACAAAGTCCATTGTATTTAAAACTCAGATAATATCAACACAGAGAAGGTATGCAAAGTATACTGAAATAGATCAAAATTATACAACATACCCTAAAAATACACTACAAAGTCTATTATGTGGGGCCTTTGTTAGGTTATTGTGCTCGAACAGTGCATTGTCAGTGAAAAGAGTCTTTGTGTAAACTGACTTGAACTGATGGTAATCCATTTGCTTTAGCGGCTCGGGTCAAGTGAAGAGTAGGTATAAATTATGTGGCCTCATAAAAGTGATAAATACACTCCACAAGCTAAGGCAATAGAGAGGAATAACCCCTGAATATTTTAACTCTCATGTCAAAATACTTTTTTTCATTTAACATATACGCATTTGTAGATTTATTAATATAAGTAATGTCAGTCCTTATGCATATAAATGCAACCTCACAGACCAAGATTTTCAATCTTCTTTTTTTCATAGTTTTGAATTCAATTTGTTGTGCAGCGCCATTTGATTTTGAGTAATGTTTTCCTTTTTCTCTGCCATGAATGAACAGAAATGGTGAGCTGAAATTCCAAAATTTCGCATGGAATAAAAATTCCAGAAAATTTTAGTACATGCTTATTGAAGCAACCTATTTCAGCAATCTATCTAGCGCTATTTTATTCTGACCTGAAGAACATCATTCTAATAACATAAAAATCCCTGAACTTAAAATTGTGAAAATTCTGACTTTCCAATTATCATTTTAGATATTTTGTTTTGTTTTTATGTCAAAATGTTCATGACGTACAATACAATATTTAATGCATTTGAATAAGATAGTAAATTAAAGCAATTAAAGAAGAAATAAACCTTGGTTTTAATTTTTTCACAGTGCATTGTCTCAAAATCAATAGATTCAGTATTATGAAAATAATGAAACTGGTTTTATCAGGAAGCTGTTCCATAAAATCGTTTTCATGCAGTGCTACTCTTAGATAGCAAGTCACTAGTCTGGTTAGTCAGTGAAATTCCCATACAGTCCGTTATTCAGTTTTAGTTCAGCTTTTTAAAAAACATTTTCAAACACAAATCAAGTGCAAACAATTTTCAGCATGAGTCTGTTTAAATACTAACAAACTAGTGGAATAAATAATATTAATTATGATGGTATAATAATGCATGGATTGTATAATCAATATTATTGTTATAAACAACTACTGTAAATAAAGCAATTAAATAACTGTTTCTGTTCTTAGATTAAGGGTATTTTTATTTTTCATTTAATTCTTGGACATAGTGTACAAGCATAGCTTCCATACTTCAAACTCACTACCAATGAAGCAGAGCATCCGTACAGGTCTGTTGTTCAAATGTTAGTAAGAATTAGATGCAAAATATTAACCAAAGATTAATCTTTTTCCAGTATTGACAGTCCATGAAATACATGGATTAATTAACTGGGTTTCTTGTTTATTATGGTTGGAAGATAAAAAAAAAAACAAAACACAAATATAAAGTCATCTAAGCTCAGTTAATGTTTGTGGAACGGCATAAAAGTATTGGAAGGTGTCACCCCTGCACAATCTGCCTGTGTGAGCATATCCTGGAATGGGTAACAACTTGGAAACACGACACCACAGAAGTCTTGGTCAAGACAGCTCCATCTTCTGAATTAAAATCTGGATCTTATAAGCAGCTAAAACATCAGATGCAACACAGACTGAGCCTTTGGAAGGATGTTAAGGGTTTTCAGCCGAACAACCATTAAGGCTTTTGCCTCCCATAAATTAAACTTGCTTTTCCCCAGTACATTATAATTTCATTCACATCATTGTTATTCTCCACCAACATGGAAGGATTTAATTCTCATTTACATCAGGCTAAATTGACAACTTTCTATCAAAATATTTTCCCCTCTGAAAAATGATTTTGCAAGTAACATGAAAGTTCTACTAAAAGAATTCAAGAATGTTCATCCTTTTAATTAATGGCACAAAAATTCAAACAGAAAATCTAAATATATTTTCTGTCTCTGGCTGACAAAAGGCACTTTACTTTCATGCTTTAGGCACCAAATCAATATAAATGATGGAACAAGGGTGGTTTTCTTATCAAAACATCGTTTCCCTCCCCAATCCATCCTAAAAGAATGAAAATGAGGATTTTTTTTCAAAATAAAATATAAAAATTAATTTGTTCTAACATACTTATCCTTTCTTTAACCATCTCTATTTTATGATGATACTGGATAGTGTCAGAATTCACCTTCTAGGCAGGGCAGGGAATATCTCGGGCACATCAACTCTTCTTCAGGGGTCAATCCATGAATCTGGCACTTCTTCAATAATATTTTGTGATGACAACGGAACTGATCCCTGGTTCCTCAGGGATGCTCTGTCTTTTCTGTCACTGCAAGGACTAGCTCCCTCCAAATCCCAGGCTGGAGAAAACACCATTGACTCCACAAAATGAATTATTATAAAAATTATGACAACTCCAAAAAAAAAAAGGGTTACCTCTGATAATAAATATTCCCTATTTTCTCTCATTTGTGACTGAATTTTGATGTAAGTTACACTAACTAAATTTTTTAAAGTTTAAAACCCTGGCAGAGACTATTTTTAATGGATATAACAGTTTCAATGTTATAATCTAATATGTAACAGGTTTTGGAATATAAAAGGAGACTAAAAGCCTGCCTCTTTTCTGGACTATTTCTTAGCACATGTGCATGTTAGAGTTACTACTTAGACGACGGTATGTTAAGATGTCAAAAAACAAGCTCCCCCAAAATATGGAGGGTGGTGCTTGCATATTTAGGAAATGGTGGGCATTTTGAAGTGAAATATATAGAGGAACTTACTGGTCTGGTTCAGTAAGTTTGTGCAAAGAATGCTAATTCTGATGTACTTATCCTATAACAAAATTAATTCCCTTTTCACCCTCATGAACTAAGTTGGGTCCACAAGTCTACAAATGCAAGCAAGAGGTCACCCGTGCTGCCTGAACAGTTTGGAAAATGGGAACTCATAATCCATTGATCTCTCTGTTGGCAAAAGAAGTCCAGTCCTTCCACGCAAAATATTAGACAATTTGGAGTTTAGCTACACAGTTTTGAACTCTGTGGAGGAGCTGGACAACAATGAAAGTCTTTCATTAAAGCAAATGTCAGCCAAGTTTGCAATGCCTCTTTGATTAGCGAAAATTACTTTGCATGTTATGCCTTAGAGTGCTTCCTCAGGGTCCCATTTCCTTAATTTTCTAAATCTGGGCTTATTAACTCTTTGCATACTGACTTTTTGTCACTGGTGCAGTAATGAGCACTCTTCCTTCCTGGCTGTGTTCGTTACCAGATGCAAAAAACATTCATGACTCTCAACAGCCAAAGCAAATTTTTTTGTTATCTGTTCTCCTTTCTTATTACTGTCTCTTGCCCATTTGATACAGTATCATCCTGAAAAAGAAAGACTGATCCTATATCATGCCTAGTACTGTATTTCTGGAAGGCTTTTTCCCATTTGTATTTCCAGGCTCAGGCAGGGCAGCACATGAAATCTCCATGGAGACCTCAGGTGGGATTCGGAGTACTCCCCCAAGCCTCCAGAATTTTCTGACCTAGAGTCAGGCTCAGAGTAGCATGGGTCCAATGGTTAAGAAGTATTTTGAACAAAAAAACCCAAACCTCTTCAATAGCCCAGACACAAATCCTGAATTGTTTATTGTGTGAACAATGAACGTGAACAATTAATCAAAACATCCTGCTGTTAAAATCATTGTTGTACCACCATATTTTTAAGAATAGCCACTATTTTTTCTGTGATTTCCAATGTCCTATGCCCTGCAAAGCCAGGCAACTGTTCATCCAAGAGTGACAAGGAAGGTTAAGCAGCAGTTCCTGTCTTCAGAGATCAGTTGATGTTATTGATTATGTTGTTGTATAAAGAAGAAAACAAGGAAGCCACATTAATTTCAGTTTTGTTGAATACCTGTCATAGCGAAGAGTCAAAGAAGAATGAATGCCTAATGAAAACAAGTGGAAACATTGGAAAGGAATAATTATTCACAAGAACAGAAAAGAATGAGAAAAACTACAAGAGTGTGTGCATTTGTGTGTGCTGTAAATTATATTACAGACTACTTAAGTCTAGGGAGGAGTGAGATGTATTCAGACTACCTATTTTGGTCTATAATACAGACATAGATGCTTAGGTTTACACCTACCTTCAAAAAAATTGATGACAGAATCAATCTTACTAGGCTGAGACAGTAAGTTATAGCTATGTATACATTCTACGGGAATGACATGCTGGGAAATGTAAACTGTCTGAATAGGGTTCCTACGTCATTTGATAGACTGCCCAGGGAGCCAGACGACCTTTGCCTCACTCACAGACAGGTCTCTTGAACTTAAACATTTGTTGGTTGTGCAAGTCCTTTTTAAGCACTGTAGTAGCTGGTCAGAATACGTCTTGTTATGACTGTCCAGTTGTGTGACCAGCTTCAAGAACAAGTGTCTACACTGCAAAGTCTATTGACAAAACTAGTGCAAAGTAATCTGCTGCAGTCTCTGCATGCAGATATAGGCCTGGCCGGGGATAATGAATTAATTCTCTCTGGGACTGAGACAAATGCTGGCAAAATAAAGAGAGGTTTGCATGGATTTCTTTTTTTTCTTTTGCTGTGTTTTTGTAGGAGACAGGCTGACTATCGACTGATTGCAGTAACAATTGAATTTACACCTAAGCAACTGCTGGTTTTGAGCAAATGCAAAAAAGCTCTACCTGGTTAATTTATTTTTGCATTTTATTGCACTGTAGGAGAAATCAGATGACACCACAAATGAAATAATGAAAGAGTCCTCCACAAGGATTTTAAGGGACAGAAGTATTTTCAATGGTAGAACTTTTGTTTAAAGGTTTTTAGAAAAACCTTTCCCACCTTCTTTTGGCTTTAGGTCTATTTTGAAACAGAACATGGCTATTTTGCCCTTCTACCCTTCTACTGTCATTGTTTTTATCTGGAAATATTTTTCATCAGATAGAAGTGTCCTGTACAACAGGGAAAGAAAACATTTTTGCTAGTTCAAAAAAAAAAAATCCCAAGGTTTCACTGTGGAATGAGAAAGGGTCTGATGACATTTTCTAGCAGCCAGCAAATCATGCTGTCATGCATAGGGAAAAAGCCACTAAAATATCCCCAGCTAAAATATCGCAAAATTATGTAGAGCTCAATCCTAGGGAGCCATCTGCCATGTGAAAGCTCCACTGATTTCTAAAGGCGTTCATTGCAGGCAGGCTTGCAGGACTGGACGCATAATTTGTCCCTTTTAGAAACTGTAGCTGTCGAAAAGAAGCCTTCATCAAAAACACTTGAGTGGCAGAGGCTGCCTGAAAAAAAGTCTCTGAATTCAATTGGGAAAAAAACCCCACCACATACCCTCGAAAGGAGTTTGTGTGCCGGCTGAAAATGCACCACCACTACAGGTATAGACGTGAGTTACCCGTGAAAGGTCTGACCCTGCTATGTGTACTCACGGAATCTGCCTGCTGTTGAGGAGTTTTCTGTTCAGGAAGTGTGCAGATAAGGTTCCTCCTCAGTAACTGTGCTTTTCTGAATTGTAGACCTTTTAAAACAGAAGTTAAATAATGCCAGACTAAGTGGAGGAATTTTTGACATACACTACACATATATGGAGATATATGTATATGTACACATGCATAATATTTTAGGATTGCCTTTCATTTTGCTAACAAATTCCTGTTGGGAATGGTTTAGTGGGTCCTGCCTTGGGACAGAGAGATGGCTGAACAGCCTCTCGGGGTCCTCCTCCCAGCTCTGTGTTTCTGGAAGCACGGTACCTCAATGTGGAGGAAACAATCTGCAGAGAGGCAGAAGGGGATGTGTTTTACAAATCGCAGCCTGATGAGCTCTGCAACAACATTAAACATCCATGCAGAGTTACTATAATACAAATACTAAATGAAAAATCTTTTATGGCAGTAGTGAAAGCAAAACCTTTGATATATATATAAAATAGATAAAATTCCATTAATTTTCAACTGGGGACAGAAGGTATATTTGAATTTACAGACATGCCAAATGGTAATTTTGGCTTCCAATCTTTGAGATGTGGCTGATCTATTATGGGTGATAACAGCATATGCTACTTTCTGAGTCAGTTTCTGTTATGTCATTGGAAGCTAGTAATGGAAGGCATTTTTACATTAGCTAAATTACCAAATGAGGTTCATAACATAGAAAATAGGTGGGCTCCAAAGGTAGATTCAATATTTCAGGCGGATGTCAAATTCAATACTGAGTAAATAAATGAACAAAAGCAAATCTCACAAGACAAATTAACACGGCATGTAGCTTGTTCAGACTTTTTTATTTCATGATGTCAACGGGTTGTGTGTCTTGACAAGTGTCTTCTGCTGGTTATGCCTGAGAGATTTAATGGAGGCGTTTGGCCTTTGGGGGTCTGTGTCCAAACTTGTATGTCCCGGGGAGGTAAGTAGCTGCTTGAGACACCACGGAGCAGTGGCAAACAGCCGAGGAATGGGAGCATCTGAGTGCAATTTGATGGAGCAGATGTTGCATCCCAGCACTGCACAGCTGCCTCAAGGCTTTGTCTGGTGTCAGCCCTTTCCTAAATGAGTTTTCATAATGAATTTATCTGTTAATTGACACATAAAAATCTATGTTAATATAACATTAAGGGCCTATCTTAAATTTACAACAGCCAGGAAATTGGAGGGGAAAAAAAAGCCTAAGCTTGACTCTCACCAACATTTACCTGCTGTTTTCCATGGGGAAGAAACCGCTGATGCAGACACACTTTACATACGACAGAATTAAACATCACTTTTAGTTTTTTTGCTGGTACGTGCTTAAGGAAATAGTATTTCTGTGGAAAGATCTTTTTTGACAACTGCATGGGCAGAGGCAGCATCTCCATTGCCTGGTAAATGTTTTGGCAGCTGCTCCTGACTTTGGGGTGTGCTGCAGTATTAGAATACTTTTTTTTTTTTTTTGTAGCTGTTACCCAGGCTCTGGTGTAACCAGGGTTGTCCCACCACTGACCAGACCAAGAAGCAAGGCATTTCCCTTACTCCTTGCAGAAACGTAAAGATGCTCCCCCTTGATCTTTCAGCATTTCCACTATTTAAACAGCAGAGAGCTAACAAAACATAGAGGTGGCCGTCATTTCAGACATAATCTAGGGCAGTTCCTTCAATACAATAGCCCATTTTTTACCATATAAAATGACAAATCCAGAAACAATCTCCTTCTCAGGCTGATAAGATTCCAATCTACCATTTTAACCTCAGGAATACCCTGCTTACTGTTGGGTGAGGATACCTTCCACCAAAGCTATGCCTCAAAGAGTTCAAGCTTGAAATGGGAAGTCTGGGGAAAAGGACTGACTCTGTTTTAGTGCCTGAGGAAGTCAAATGAGTGTGGAACTCCTGGGCACCAATCCCTCCTCCTGGAACAAGGTATATACTTAATGTTAAACTACCATTACAAAGACCAGAACCTAGGAACTTCACCTCATGCCCTTTGTTGCCTTTGTCCTTGGCCCCAGTGAATCTTGTTGCCCTCTTTACTATGCAGCAGGATAATGTCCCTATGAAGGAGAAAGAGTAAAAGAGTTAAGGCACCTTCCCAAGGGAGGAACAGGAAATGTGTGGCTAAAAATATCAAACCAGAAACAGTGATTAAATCTGGACACCTCAGCTCTCAGGAGGTTGTTTGAACCATGATGACATATAAAAGGGCAGAGAACACCTAAGCCCTTCTCCAGCTGTGTTCTGAAAAGGAAAGAGTGAGCCCTTTTTACTCTGTTGGCAGAAAAGTCCCCAGTACCTACCTTCATGAACTTGGGGCTGGGAGAAGACGATTATTGCACCGTGGCTTCCGCAGCTCAGGATAAGTTTTATACTTGAGCAATATTCACATAAGACTGTCCAGACCCCATCTGCCTCTGTGCTTGTTTCCATACTGGCTGATAGCCGGTGTTTAAGACCAGTGCATCAGCCTTTGCTGCCTGTCTGGAGAGGGGAGAGGGTTGCCACACAGGTCACTGTACAAGAGCTGACGAGAGGCAGGGTGGCAGCCAGCACACATAGCAGAGAGGCACACCTTAAATGGCCAAAGTCATTGTGGTCCCCCAGGTGCACAGACTGAGAGAGTCACTGAGGTTTTAAGACCTCTGGAGGTGTCTACTCCAAGCTCCATGAGCAGGTTGCTCAGGACTGTGTTCAGCTGGGTTTTGAATATCTCCAAGGATGGAGACTTGGGGGCCTCTCTGAGCAACCTGCCCCGGTGTCTGACCACCCTCACAGTAAAAGTACGTTTGAGTGGAATTTCCTTTATTTCAGTTTATTCCAATTGTTCCTTGTCCTGTTCCTGTGCATCACTGAGAAGGGTCTGACTCTGTCGCCTTTGCTCCCTCCCATCAGGTATTTATATGCATGGATAAGATCACCCTGAGCCTTATCTTCTCGAGGCTGAACAGCCCCAGCTCTATCAACCTTTCCTCCTATGTCAGGCTTCGTGGCTTTTGCTGGACTCAGTTCAACATGGCCATATCTCTTCTACTGTGAAGTCCAGACCTGGGCACAGTAGATTTCATTGATCTGGCAATGCTCAGTTTAATCTCTTTAAGATCTGAGTTTAAGCTCTCAGACAACACCTTGGTGCAGGCAGCCCAGGCAGGCAGGATGTTGCCATTCTTAGCTGAGGACCATGTAGAAGGCAGATTCAGCAGCTGTGCAAACCCACGTGGATGTGTCTCTCCTGATAAACAGTGCAATAATGCCTCTGGCTACATTAACTCCTGGTTGCCCTGTGCTCAGTGGGTCACAGTAGTCCTCTGTGTACAGTCCTGTGTGTGCATCTCCGGGGACACCCCAGTGCAGCTGTTGGGGTTCAAGGACGGTACTACAGACATCTCTCTACTGCACCACCTGGTTTGGCGCTCCCCTGTGTGGGCAGAGTGCTGGTACATACCAGGGCACAGGGTGCCACGTCCCCATGAAACTCTGTCAACATTGTTGATAGCTAACTGTTGACTAGTCCTAAGTGACTGGTTATTCTAAAACAATTTTCCTAGCTTTGCATTAATCTTTTGATTAAAAGTATATCCCCTTTACCTTTCTCTCTTCTGGTTAACACAATTCTAGTCCTATCCTAAATTTCCTTGGATGCATGCCATGAATGGAGCTGCCACTACCCCTGCTGGTTCCTGATGAAGTATCTGAGTGGTGACATTGCTGGAGAAATGAATGAAGTGCTTTGAGCGCAATGTTTGCAATGACTGTCCATAACATGGAGGTGGTAATGCTCAGGCTACACCTGTTCCTCCTTATGGACCACCTGTCTCTGAAAAGGTGTAGTCTGTGAGGTTGAAAAGAGGCAGATGTGAGCTTGCTTATACATGTACTTCCTGCTTATAAGGATGAAACACCTATAAATGCTGCATTTTCTCTGAAAAAGACTTACTCTAGAAAAAAACACACCCTCTTCTTTTATTGCTCTGAAGTAATTAAAATGCTGTTAAAGCCACATTAGCAGGATCAATGGCAGTGTGGGGAAACTATCCTTGTGTGAGGCAAACTGCACTTCTGAAGGAAACGATCTCGCATGCTGATCAAGGGCCTGCCAACAACAATTGGTCCAAGTTTTTATGGCCTACCTCTCCTTCATCCAGCACCCCCACGCAGCCTGACAACCCAGCTGCACCATCCAGCTTTTCATCCATGCACAACATCACACAGTCTTATTCGCTTGAGATTTCTTACCCCATATACTCTCTTCCCACACCCTGATGCCCACCCCAGTGCCCGGCTCCTCTCAGACCCACACACCACAGCCTCACAGCCCACGAGCATCTTAGCCCTGGTCTCCAGCTCCACATCTGCACCATCTTACGTGTAGCTTGGTCATTACTACACCCACCAGCACTTGTGTTATGCAGTCTGTAGGGCAGACTATCTGATGATGGGAGAGATAAGAAGGAGGAAGGAGAGAAGCAAGCAATTCCCTGGTCTGCAGAGCATCACGCATACCCCTACAGGTCACCACCTCTGTTTCATGGGATTGGGGACTGAAAAGAAGAGGCATACTGGAGACATGTGAAATGAGGGCAACAGTGGAGCCAGGCCAGCACTGAACCTGAGCTATGATTGGCAGATTTAAACACAATTTTACTACTGAAAATAAAATGAAAATGATCACAAATTGCAGATTGCAAATGTAATATTCCAAAACCTGTTTCAAATCTGGAAACACTCCAAGACCAAAAATGTGCACTTTTTTTTCTTATCCGTTAGGATTGCTCTCATTCTTTCAAAACATGTCTTCCATTATGGAAGTACTCTGAATTAAGAATTTGGCTATAGGAACCAAGCTAAAACAGAACGGAATGAAGTTCCAGAGATTTAAAAACATTCACAGAGAAAGGAAAGAGAAAAAGGAGCTTGAAGCAAAAGCTGAGAGTGTTTGAAAATATTAGTTTATACTAGGATATAAACTAATAGTGCTGGAGTATTAACTAGCAATGCTAGTATTGTGACTAAGATTTCTTGGATAGGAAATGTCATAATGTTATTTTAAAATATATTCTAAAAAGGGCTTTTCTAATAGAGATACAAACACAGCAGGTCCACAGAGGCAGGACAGAAAATCAGCTATAGACGTTACAGCAAAATACTCTAATACCACTGATAGCACAGATGAGCTGGATCCTAAGGCAGACATGATGTTCAGTGTCTGATGTGTGATGTATAGAAGTAGATAGCCCTCCTCGAAACTGCAGGATTAAAAAATCACTGCACTTCTCCATTTGTCATAGAGAGCATGCAGGATGGATGTTATCTGCCAATTACTTTATTCTCAAGACCAAAGTAGCAAATATCATCTGCTCTTTCCTGCTTTGATTCACAAGAACAGAAGACAGGGATCTTGTTCCCCCCAGTACACAGGGGGATTTACAGTCTGTCCCAGCAGTTTACAGGCTGAAGGGGTTGCACAAAAAAACGTGCGTATGAAAGTCATCATGGATAGGGCAGGTAATCACAAGTGGAGGTCTGCGAAGTACTTCAGGGTGGGGCTGTACTATTGCTTTTAGGTAATACTACTGTCCATTTCTGAAAACTCTCTCCATCTGCAGACTACCACAGATGAATTGTTCCTATAGCTACTATGACCTGTTCAGGCTTCAGATGTTTGAAGTAACAAGTCAAGTCCCAGGCAGTCATGAGATTTGTTTAAAGATCATTCTCTGAGATTAAAAAAACATGGCTACCAGATCACACAGAAAAAGCGATTCAGTGATGGAACAGGTCCTTTCCAGACCTCTCTTTCTAAAATTGTATAATTTTTCTGTCAGTTTACTGGTTCGATCACTCCAGAAGCTGCAAGTGGTTCAGATCTGAAGCCATCCAATGTATGTTATGTATCATAGAATCATTTAGGTTGGAAAGGACCTTTAAGATCATTGAGTCCAACCATTAACCTACCACTGCCAAGTCCACCACTGAGCCATGTCCCTGAGCACCACATCTGCACATCTTTTAAATAACTCCAGGGATGGTGACACAACCACTTCCTTGGGCAGTCTGTTCTAGCACCCTTTCAGTGAAGAAATTTTTCCTAATATCCAATCTAAACCTCCCCTGGTGCAATTTGAAGCCATTTCCTCTTGTCTTGCTGTGATGCTCCATCACTTTGCCTGTGGACTAATAGAGACTTCATTTTCTGAACTGGTGAGCAGAGAACATTTTTAACTCTACTACCTGGGTCCACAAATGACAGCCTAAGTTTCATATTTGCTGGTGGCTTCATTTATACAAAATCTGTGATTTACTCAATGAAGAAAAAAATGTGCAAAAAGTACCTTCACCAAAAAATTAGAACTATTAATAGTAAGTAACAATTAAGGGATCAAATAAGTTTGTCTACCAAATGAAATATAAGGCAAGGTATTTAATTAGTGGGACATACTTTGTGGGATTTAAGTGAATGTTCAGCGTGCAGCTTAATTCAGCATTGTGGATTTTTTTAAGAATACCTACGATTTGGCTGCATTTTTAAACTGTGACAACATTTCGGTCAAAGCACAATGAGGACAGAAAGTATTTACAATCACCAAGTCTATCAAAGTGACAGCATGGACTTTTATGACATCCTGTGCAGGACTATGAGCCACTCCTTTGGTTCTCCTCAATCCTTAATCACCTGAATGTATCCAGCACAAAAGGTCTCTATTATTAGAAAGCACATTAGAAAAAAATTAACCAAACAACCGTTTCTCTGCTTTTCTATGCCATGCTTCCCTGAAATGCTGTGGACCCAGAGGATTCACCTTAGGGAAGGACTTACACCCCAAGCTACTTTTCAAGTTCCTGGTGAGAGCTGGTCTTGGATTTCTGCACTCCAGATCAGGGAAAGAAAAGAATGAGGTTTCTCAGCCATCTCACTCCAAAGGGGTTTACTTGTTGCTGTGTGAGAGTAGTGGAGAAGCACAGCTCTACTAAATAGCTTTTATCATTAAGAATATCACTAAGAATATTTAGCTGGATAGCAACTAGGAGTCTATGGCACTGTAAATTGTTACAGTTTTGCAAACAACTGTAAGTTAAAATATGTAGAGGTTGCATTAGCTTTGTTAGATGCACATGCTCTCGTAAATTACCAGGCTTGAAAACTTGAGTTGCTACTTTCAAAGCCCAGTTTTTGAAGAAATGTCAATCTATTTTCCATTAATGCCATCACAGTTATTGGCAGGGTGGGAGGGTTTACCCATAATTTCCTCTCTACTGGGGTAAGCCACAGACCATGTGTAAACAATACCATCAGTATGTGCAAACTGGATATGAGGTGCACCATCTGTAGAAGCAAATGACAATCAAAAAAGAAGTATTCAAATGACTGTGCATGCATAGAGGCAATACTGGAAAAATTGGCCCAAGATTTCTGTATCTCTTACAGAGGTAAAGATGTCTGTTAGGTGCCGTACTCCCCTAAGAAGTCTGAGAAAGTCAAACTTCTGAATGTAATGCAATTTCTCCTCTTTCATTATTAAGATTTAATACATTTTGATGTTGGAGAAGACAACATATCTCATTACAGACTGGTTAGTACAGAATGTAAAAAAAAAGCTGCTAAGTACTGAAATAATGAGGCCATTTTCTTCCGTCTACATGTAAATTGTCTCATATTCCAATTTATTTCCCTATAAATTTATTGTTGCATATGCTAATACACAGAATTGAAACACGAAAAAAATAACTAAATGCATTGTAAAACATATGGAAACGTACAGATTATGTGATCTTTACTAAAAATCCATCTTAGTGATGAAAGCACCATTTAGCATCCACTCTGGAAATGCACTCTTTCATTGATTATTGAGACACTACTTTCTGTAGACAAAGAAAGTATCTTCCAAAAATAGGAGTGCCATATTTTCAAGGCATACTGTATATTTTATTTTTGTAACTAGTAAATGTCAGTGTCATACACAGTATTGATGGATTAATGTTTTCATTCAACAGTGAAGATACCTTTCCTTGTTACATTATATATTTATGATACACAGAGCTGTCAAATTAATTATGTCAAAGCACCTAAAGTCAGACCTTGTGACACTTGAATCATAGAATCAGGGCAAATAACCTTTAAAATGAAAGACATATGATGAGAATTAGAAACATTTAATTTGCATAAATATAATGTTAACAGTCTTTTCCTTATTACATATTGTATGCCTAATTTATAATTGTCACTATATTCATTTCTTAACATCATTTTGCACTCTATTTTTTTTCCCTTATTGCTCGCTTTGTTTTGGAACATGTGAAACACAAATTGTGTAAGAAGCATATGATCAGATCCCCATTTTAACATACTCTGATTAGTACCTCTTAAATTTTGCAGAAAACTCTTCATTCACATAATGTACTATCTGACATCTAGAATTAATTCTTAAAAATAGCTAAAAATTCCTAAAGACATCAACATCTCTGAAAACATTGGGCCATCTCTTGAAAACAATCTTGTATTAATGTTTTCCTATGAAATGCAGAATACGCCAAAATGTGCAGAATTGAAGCACTGGTTTTCGTAAGCTAGATGATTCATACATTTTGAGTTTAGGAAAGTAAAATCTGAGCATCTGAGTATATATATAGGAATCAAAGGGAATGGTTACATTTTCAGAACTGCTTACTAAGAGTAGTAAACTCATTGGTTTCATTAGTTGAAACCTGCTAGTATATGAGACACTTCGTCAAGCCTCTGCTGAGGGATGTGGAGTATCTCTCACACCTTTAGAAATCAATAAGAATGGAGAGACCTCCACACTGCAGGACTCTGCCCTTATTGCTAACACTGCACAAGCTTATGTATGCAAGCACGGTTGATAAAACTGCATTACTCTGAAAACTCACTAGAGTTGTTCAGGTAAATAAGGCTGGAAGGTACTAAGATGAATGTTTGCCTCAGGAAGGCACAATAATTAAACCCCTTACTCTTACTGGCTGTAATTCACTTCCGTGTGGATAGCGAGACCAGGGCCTGCACTGTGGTAAGGAGACACAGACTTTATGCAGTCTCTTTGTTACACGGTGAGTTTGGCTCACCTCACCTTTCTGAATCAGCAGAATAAATATGGTTTATTCTATTCTATTTCATTATTTTTTTAATAATAGGAGTTGGATAAGATGATGGCTGTAGGTCCCTTTCAGCTGAACTATGTTATTCTATTTCATTCTATTCTATTCTAGTCAAGCTAATTGGGAGGTTTTGGGTTAAGGTCCTATATATTTACTTAGAAATTCTTCCTGAGAGCTGGAGGGCAGACAGTGGACAGCCTATACAAAAAAGCATCGAGGAAAGGTTGAAATCGGTAGTACCCCAAAACCTAACGTAGGAGGTTTAGGGTGTTTCCTTAAATCTTCATCAAAGGATTGAGCAGTTGCTCCTCAGTTGACTATGCAAGTGAAGCAAACACACCACCACCAGAGACATGTAGAGAGCAGCTCCGGCAAGGCACCAAGCAAATTCCAGCCCACCGGCAGAGCAACTGGTGATCTCCTGGGAGTCAGTCACTGGTGTATGAAATCTGAGGGCATGTCATCCTGGTCACTTGAAAGCAGGCAATGTGCAGTCACCAGTTTTAGTAAATGTTAATAGCTTAGAGGGGGGGCGTGGGGTGGAGAAACAGAAACTCCATCAGTAGTGAAGCAATTTGCCCTCCTAGACCAGTGGTAAAATAAAGTGACCCTCTCTCACCCACTAACCATGGTCTGTAAAGCAGTTCTGGTCTGACAGAGCTTAAAATCAGTACAGATATTTCAGAAGCAATTGAAAGGGCAGCTATCTTCACGGGTCCCTTGAATGCTCTGTTCTGCTGAGAAACAACTATCCCAAGTGGTGCCACTTGCCAGCAAGGGAATCTAATTAATGACGTATATTCAGAGAAATAGAAAGAAATTTAGGCTAATTATATAAGGTATGATACATTACAGGAATATTACAAGTGTTCCAAAGCCCAGTGTTGGAAGGTTAGGAAATTTAGAGTTATGATTAGGTGTTTTAAGGGAAGAAATGTATTTCATCCCTGATTCTGCCCTGAGAGACAATCAAGCAGTAATCACAACATCAGGACATTTTGAATTCGAAGTCTTACACTGATGAAACACTTTTTAAAATGAGACTGAAGGTCTTTGAGCTAAAGGGAGATAAACAGCGATCTCAAAACAGCCATTTAGCTGTGGAAAAGTTATTCCTGTTGAAAGCAGTGGAAAGTGGAAGCCATCTTGATTAGCGCTACAAAATTGTTAATTTGATGCAGAGATGCAGAGGATTTCAAAAGGGCTGACACTACAAAGAATTTTAAAAGCATCCATGTTTTTCCATTTAAAAGGTCATTGAGAACAAAACTGAAAGTCTCCTGGTAGATGCTATCTTTGCTAAAGACCCTATTTTTAACAATTTCATTACAACTTATCTGTAAATTTTCAGAAAAATATTTAGCTGTCAAAGAATAAAAACTGAATGTAGTAGAAAAGATACCATTTATTCATTTATTCGTTTATTCAGTTTACAGTTAAGTAGAGATCTCCATTCAGCTGTGACATACAATTGGTGCTTCTACAATTAAAGTACAATGTAAATAGTTTCTAAGGTGTTAATAAATTACTAAAACTGTTTGAGGAAATTATTAATCAAACATTACAGCCTTAACTATACTGAATCCAAGGATGTAATGAGTCATCTGCAATCAACTATGACATCTGAAATGAATGCATTTGGGACAATGTGCAGAACTTACTTCTCCTGTGTATAACAAGCTTCTCATAGTTACTAATCAACACTTGGGGTAGCAGTTATTAAAGCAGTCTCAGCAGAACATGTACAGAACACTTCTGGGCATCTGTGGGACAAAGTGGGGAATAACTTCAAGAGTCACCTATAACTGGAAGGGTAAAAAAACCCCATGACTCTCTCCCATTGTCTTCTAGTGGTGTGGAATCACCCAGACCAGAAGAAAAGCCTATTGATGCCTTAACTCAAGTGTGCAGAGATGGAAAAATCACTTTGTGAGCCACCTCATCTACTGCAGGCAGCTGCCTTGGGCAGAGAGAGCAAGGAGAGTCTAGGCAAGCATACAACTGTAACTGCTGCTGAAAACAGGATGCTTAACGTTACATTTTGCCTATACATGCCAGCTGCACAAAGCAGCTTTGTACTTCTCTCCTCTCTGTAGCGCTAAGACAACCATTACGGCTGTGGATATTAATTTACCTTTTAGATTCCATAGGTTTTTTAAAGTCTGTGAGGAAAAAGGCAAGACAAAAAAAAGTCATATATGTTGCCACATAATATGGTACAGATATGATAGCATAAACTAATATGATTGCTGGCAAACCATAATTACAAGCCAAATAATTAACCCATTAATTCCTCCACCCCACTTGTGTGCTTGCACACAGTACCGCACACCAGAATTGGGGATGAAATGTGCCACACACCTTATGTGTCTCTCCACTGTCATTTCTCAGCTGCCACAGCTGAAGGTTTCAACACCAGAAAATCACAGCTCAAACTGGAAATCCAGACTACTCTATGCTGGAAACAAGAACAAGTTTCAGAAAAATGTTACCAGCTTTTCCTCTTCGATCTGAGCTAAATAATACCTGTGGCTTTGAAAATGTAACAAGCCGTAATAATAACTTGTGACAACTACTAGAGGGAGGAGAAAATCCAGTGCACTTAGCCAACATACATTTGCCTTCTCTGAATATACGGTGCTCCCACTGACCTTGGCAGGCATTAAAAAGCATACAAAACCAAGTACAAGAAATGGAAGAATATGTCAGCTGTGCTATGATGCTGTTATTGCGAACGACTGTTGGAACAGAAGAAAGGATAACTAAAGCCATTAGAAAGAGAGTATGCACGGGTGTATGGCTTCCTGCATGTACTGTATCGATTATAACACACTGGTTTTAAGAATTCATAATGTCTTATTATACCATGCACAAAACTACAGATGCATATTACAACTAATGTTACAATAGAAGATATCTAAAAGAATATACCTTAGTGGTAAACACAGTCAGTACCTCATGGCTGTTTTCTAATAATTCGTATCTAAATGTATATAAAAATATTATATAAAACCACTATAGAAAAATTATATGAACATTCTCTGAGTGATGGCAGCTGAAAGATTTTTTTCTGAATAGCAGATTTGTCATTACTGAATGCAGTCAATATATATGGTATATGAAAGATCATCTATGAGATCCCCTGGAGAAAAAAAACTAAGGAGAAACTGTGGCGTAGTTCATTCTGAATACGAGCAGATCAGACTAGCCATATTCAATAGGTTGACATCACACTTCACTCTGTTCGCTGAACTTGCTGTAATTCTATATTGGGAGAAATAGAAAAAAATGTATTATAATGTTTTCCTAGAATATAATGTAAAATTAGTAGATGAAGCAGTGCTAGTTTGGAAATGTTACAATTATAAAGACTAATAAATCAAAAAGTATCTATGATGAGCATGAACTACATAAAGCAACAGATGAGTCTTTTACCAACTTATCAACATAAAAATTAAAATTGCATGACATTATCCTTGGAAAATGTAGACAAGAGCACCCTTGTATTTCCAAACAGCAGCAGAGATGAAAATGATCCATGAAACCCTCTTGCCTTTACCTTTCTGCCAGTGAAAGGCTATTTTCTGCTATAGGGGAAAGCTGAAATATAAATCAGAACAAATCACTTTCCATAAATCTCCAACCCTTTCCTTTCCTTTCCTTTCCTTTCCTTTCCTTTCCTTTCCTTTCCTTTCCTTTCCTTTCCTTTCCTTTCCTTTCCTTTCCTTTCCTTTCCTTTCCTTTCCTTTCCTTTCCTTTCCTTTCCTTTCCTTTCCTTTCCTTTCCTTTCCTTTCCTTTCCTTTCCTTTCCTTTCCTTTCCTTTCCTTTCCTTTCCTTTCCTTTCCTTTCCTTTCCTTTCCTTTCCTTTCCTTTCCTTTCCTTTCCTTTCCTTTCCTTTCCTTTCCTTTCCTTTCCTTTCCTTTCCTTTCCTTTCCTTTCCTTTCCTTTCCTTTCCTTTCCTTTCCTTTCCTTTCCTTTCCTTTCCTTTCCTTTCCTTTCCTTTCCTTTCCTTTCCTTTCCTTTCCTTTCCTTCCCTTCCCTTCCCTTCCCTTCCCTTCCCTTCCCTTCCCTTCCCTTCCCTTCCCTTCCCTTCCCTTCCCTTCCCTTCCCTTCCCCTTCCCTCGCCTCCCCTTGCCTCCCCTTCCCTTCCCTCCCCATCCCCTTCCCCTTCCCCTTCCCCTTCCCCTTCCCCTTGCCTTTCCACCTTCATGTAAACACTCAAAATTCCTTCTGATGTTAGCATCTTAAAAAGGCACAGGAAGAGTACATAGACAGACTGTGTTAGTTACAGTGTAGTGCTGCTATTGCACTCACCCTGCCTTTTTACTCTGTTCATCTTATCTTCAGGTATTAAATGCAAGGAACACACAAAAAACCCAAATCACACACTTTGAATACTCTGAGGAGGCATCAGCAGCATATATACACTGTTCATAATTACATTTAAAATTTGAGGCTCAGTGGAAGCCTTTCAGACAACTCAACTAAGCCACTATTCAGAGCTTTGATTTCCTTAGCAGCTCCAGTAGAAACATGGGATCAGTTCCTAGAAAAGTGGGCTTCTGAGCTCTAACTCTCCCTTTTCACTTGGACATTTGTCCTGGTCCTTCTATGTCCCATTTCCACAAAATGGGAATGTAGTACATAACTATCTTACAAGAATGTGAGGAAGGTTAATGAACGTCTATAAAGAATACAGACATTTTATAACACAACAGTCATCCTAGTTCACCTAATCAGACCCAGACAAAATATAAAATAGTCATCCCCGTTATTCTTGCCCTGCAGTTACCATTTGTTTTTTTTCAGGGCCACAAAATTAAAAATATTGAAAGCTCTGAAGAAAACATGTTTTTCTGGTCAATCTGCTAGACCACCTCTGCCAATTCACTCTATCTGGATAAATCAATGTAAAGTGATTTCGTCTATAGGCAACTCTATTTTAATTAGTAAAATACAAATTGGAGAACAAAAATACCCAAACCACAGACCATGATGAGTTTCATGTCCCTCAGAGAAGGCTCTGAGCCAAGCTCCAGCCATGTTTGGAATCATGAATAAAACCATGGCAAAGCACAATACTTGGAATGCTTGCTCAGTTATGATGGCATTTGCAATGAACAAGGCTCACATGTTTATGAGGAAAGCCCAGGTTTACAGCCTTTTAACAAGGAATGCAAGAAATATGAGCAAATAAATACACGTTCAAGCCTCCTTTTCCCCTTCAGCTCTCTCTTCCACCTCATGCAATTCCTCTCCCTTTTTTCTACCAGCAAACCAACACAGCACACTACAGTACAGGGTAGAGGGAAGCTTATTAGCGCAGAACAACCTTGCTACGGATCCAGAATTGTTTTGGTCAGAACAGTGCGGTGCTCTGTGAAGTACCTTTAAGCGACCCAGGCTGAGCAGTGGAGTGTAGCTGTTCAGTAACGCAGAACTGGGTGTGAGTTAATTTGCCTTGCTGAGAGGCCATGTTAGTGTGTCTAGATGACATAATGCTTTACAGCAGAGAATGCACCCAGATTACTGTACCACAACACAGCATCTCTGGATCTACCATAGAAGACTGAGAAGTTGTTGCTGACGGAGAGATGGGGACAGGAAGAGAGTGCTAGCAGGAAAAGCTTGATAACTGCAGTCCAGAGGCTGAAGACCAGTTGTAGAGAATAGATAGATAAAAGATCTCTACACAAAAGGTTCACTGGGTAGATAAGATTTCCCTGTACTTCAACAAATTGCTGTGAGTATCAAAGAAGCCTCCAGCCTTCACCTACCGCTGCTTTAAGTCTCTACCCTGTGAATCTGAATGGCATCGATTGCCGAAGAAATAGATTCAAAGAAGACAGGATTTTCAGATTCAGATTTCCACCGTACTGCATTGCTTTTATCAAGGAAGCTGCAATAAAACAAACATATGAGCACTGATAAGGTAGCGAGGATATATAAACCGTCATGTTAAAAATTTTGCTGTAAGCTGATACTTGCCTTTGCAGTGTGCTAGCAACACATCGATGTGTCTGTTTTACAGTCCATGTAAATCTATATGTGTGAAAACATGAAATTAAAAAAAAACTGTTTTAAAATACCAACAGGAATTAAATATCCAAAAAGAACATATTCAATGCAGAGAGGATCAAGTTCTGCTGCTGAAGTTATACTGCCAGCAGCCACCAGAGTGAGCCCTTCCATAATGCAAACACCACAAGCCCACACTCATTTCCTCCCCCTTCTCAAAATACTGTGCAGCTCTTCTGGTGATAAATTAATTAAATCTGAATTTGATCAACAATTTATCATTTTTTAAATTATATTTTTTAGATTTTTTTTTTTCTCCAGTTTTCCTTTTTCAGCAGGTGTCCCCATCTCCTCTCCACACGCTTACCTACCATTCCACAAAGGCTTGAATCAGACCTAGAAACTCTGAAACTTCCAGCAGTCTATCAGAAAAGCACCATAACCATTATGCTACATTTTGCAGTAAGTTGTTCTTTATTCTTCTTTAGAAATGTTCAACTTCACAGAGACTAGACATTCAATAAGCTAGAAAGTCATAAAAAAGGTGAAAATAACTCTAGAACCTGAGTAGGGCCTTTTCTGGGCAGATGAGGAACATCCAAAGCAGTCCCTGATTCAGAAAATGCTTAAATAACCCATGTGAAGTGGAAAAGTTGAGAGAGAAGAGATTCAATGAGAACCACATCAGAATACCCTATTTTTAAAAATAAACCAAAAACCTGACTCAGCCTAAAACTTCCTCCAACTCTAGCAGCAGTGACGGCATTTCGGAAGGAGTGTAACTTGAGTCTCCTTCTCCTCTGGGTAACTCAGTTTTGAAGCAGTCATTCGTTCAGAGGCTGCACTCCCAACCTGTGCTTTTCACAGCTGATAATGGACTTACCTCTCACAGATCTGTCTAACACTTCTTTAATATAATTCGTACTTCTTGGGTCTCTAAGAACTTTTGGAAACGAGTTTCACAAACCTTTTTTTTTTAATTAATGCTTTATCTAATAGTTTTATTGAATACCCTACATTTTGAGGTGACACATAATAAAGAGTAACTCCCGCTCTCCTTATTTAACTCTTCCAGTTTTATTTTTAACTATACCCTCACATACACACAGTTTTAATTTAACATTTTTAAGGCAGCACTTACTTCCCTGCCTAATCACTGCAGCAAATTGAGAAAATGGTTAGGATAAGAAAAGGCCTGGGCTGAGAGCCAAGTTTAAATCTGGTCTTCTATCTTACTCAGAAAAATTATATGAACGAAACCTTGCATACCCATTTAAATCAGTACCCCACTACGCATCTATTAAATGCCAGACCCAATGGAAATATAAGAAATAGGTTTTGAACATAATTTTTCATCCACTATATAAAACTGTTCATTATGTGGTTACTGGTTTTGGTCTTCTGGGAGCTTCTTGGAGCTCCTGCAATGCCTGAGGAACCCAGCCTGCTAGGTATGTAACCCACAGAGGAAAACATGGAGATCATTAAGACCTTTGGCTTAGCAGAAAGCAGGACATACAGATAAAATCACAGAATTAAAAGCTGAAATTTTAAAGGGGTAAATCCACACATGACTCCAACTGACATAACTGACATGACAGGGTCAAATATGACCTAAACCAGCTATAAATTAAAAAAAAAAAAAAGGTTCCAAAACTCATCTCCATTACGTACAGATACTTAATTATGCACTGAATATCACCCCAAATCTTTAGAATTATTTTTAATATCATTTTATATATAAACACAGTGCAGTTTAATACCAAATCTGTGTTCATCTTTTCCACAAATGACATGTTTATCCACTAATATAGCTGAGGTGACTAGTAGCTGGCCCAGTAACTTGCATGTGTAATTATATTTCTATGTAAAGTTTGTCTGATGTCATGAATACCTGAAGCAGCACCGAGACTCCAGTGTAGTCAAAGAAATTCAGTCCACTGCAGTCTAATACCAAAACACATCGCTCACCATGACATAACTGCAATGACTCACCTACACAATTGATAAATGAAAAACTTTAATTAAAAGGGAGAATAGTCAAGAAATGCGTATAAGAATAATGGTAGTTCAACAAAATAAACCCAAACTGTCACAATAAAGATTTTATTATTTTGTACGGGGGTATCAGTCAAGTAAATGGCACATTTTAGAAGCACAAATGAAGGACCTTCAGAGCAATGGAATGAAGTGATGATGGGCAGAATATATTATTAGCAAGACATTTTAGGCAGGAATAGTCCCACAAGAATTGGGGAATTGCTTCTTCAGATTTGAATTTCTAAATTAGTCCGGATAATATCTTGGCTTGTTTGGAAGAGTTTATACGAGCTACACAGAGAATATATCTCTCTTTTAAGTTCTGATACAACATTCATTTCTGTAGTACCTGAATGCCTGCCTATGGCTTAACTAGTATCTTCCTATAAGGAAGAAAAATAAAGTGGAGTGTTTAATTTTCCTAAGGTTTTACTGTGCTGTTTTTTGTTTGGTTAAATTTTAATATACTATCACTTATTGATGCTGGAGAGAAAAAGTTGTTGGTAAGATTCGCGAAGGTCTTTTGCTCATTCTTCAACCTCAGGCCATCTTGTGCTTAAACTAAGCACACTCCCAAACTCCTAAACGTGTCCTGAACTAGCACATAGATAAATGATTCTAGGCTGTCATAAAGGGAAAACTAGAAAATAATGCACGTCTTATTTACATTGCTCTGTGAACAAATGTTAGTTATGATAATGCACAAAATAAAAAAAAAAAAAGGGAAAAAAAATCTGAATGTAAAGATGGGTTAAACTAAACCATTTTGACAGAGCAGAGGACAAGATTTTAAACTCTTGAGGGGACTTAGAATTTCCCCATGGTTTAGATTTATAAGAGTGCTAATTCCTTTCTGACAGAAGCCTGAGAGCCAGAGCCTTTTGGACTTGAACCTCCAGAGATTTACTGTCTTTGTGTTGGCCAATGTACATTAACAGATACATACCAAACAAAAATACAGAATTTAAAAAGAAACCTCCTGCCTGACACTACTGTGATGGAGACCGAGAAAGGATTTATGTGATCTGCTAGGCTGCTCACTGTAATCTTTTCTATGCACCTCCTCTGCCTTTGAAACAAAAGAACTTGGTCTTTCTCCCTGTTACTTGTGCTACCTTCCCACCCAGCTGGCTTCCTGCACTGCAGCAGAGGCTGCTTGGCTTCTGAATGGAGGTTAGGTAAAGACCTCCTCCCTCTCTGAACGAGTGGCAAGGGCAAGACCAGCTGTTTAATTTGGTGCTGATACAGACCAATGGAAAATTGGTACTCCCCAGAGGGAGAAAGGAAAGATTTTGATAATGACCTACATTACTGTGCCTTCCAGGACACCTGCCTTAAGGATTAAGTTTTATGTCTTCCTGCTCCCCTCCTTCCTAAAAATTAAAGCCCCACGTTTTGTTTTCTTTCTTATAGGAATTTTTATTTTTTCTCTCTGTTTTTTGTTTTTTTTTTAAAGCTCCCATGAACAGTCACCATGGACTAGTTGGTACTAGGACCAACAAAGCATTTAAGTCCTCAAGGCAGGATGTAAGCAATCAGAAAAGAGGTCATGTGCTGTCTGTAACTTCTGTAACATGAGAAACCAGTTCATCCAAAAGAAGACCCAAGTATGTACTGCCAAAACCTTCCAAAAATCTCCTCATATATAAAGTGCTTTCTACTTTTTTAGTATTTTGCAGTATAGCCCTGTATAGTCTTTGGTAGCCATTATCGTTGCATTGCTATGTGTTACAGCAAAGCAGTCTGTCACCCCCAAGTAAACTAAACACTGTAGTATCATAAAAATGTCATGAATCTAGTTAATAAAAGTAAACGTTCAGACAGCATCCCCCAAATCAGATTCTCTACTGGGGCCTTAATGCTTTTAAGTGTTTTAAATAAACACAATATTTTAATTCTATCCACAATGAAGTCATCTGTATAAAGTATCTTCTGCAAAAGGTTGCTGCAGCTCTCCCATGGGAATGTATGTGTTCTGGTTTGATTTAAGTGTTATAAAATGTGGGAAGAGTGGAATTATCCAGCCTATGCTTTAATTGAAAACAAACCCTTAGGTTTTTTTCTTTATTCTCTCCTCTATTGAAATACAGCACAATATTGGTGGTCATAGCGTTACTGATAATTCAGTTGATGTTTTCTGAGATTTTCTCCTAAGTAGCTTTAAAGTTCATAAGGATTTAACATGGCTCTAATCTTATCTTATTTTTACTTTTGCATACTAATATCCAAGCCCCACTGTGAATGCAGAAAAACAAGACCAGAGCTTAGCGAAACAGCCTCTTAGGCCTTTGTCTGAAGACCAATACAGGCACTAATGTGGCAAGTGGTTCCCCCCACTGCCTGCCTGTCTCACTGTGCACACAGTGGTTCATGAGAAATGAGCAGGGACTCCAGCAGAAAAGGTATATTCATGGGTTCCCTGCTTTTGAAGTCTTAAAAAGTCAGTCAGGAACAGAATGAAATAGGACCTGTTAGGCCAAGGTTAACAGAATTTATCACTGTTTAGCCCTCATGCTTCATTGAATGTTTGGTCTAACTGAAAATATTAGTCTCCAGACAACTGGAGTTCACATAGAAACAAATAGAAAAGTGTGGAGCCGTTTTGCACACTTATATCCATTTTGGGTTTAACATCATTTATAGATAATAAACTCACCATGACAAGTCCCATTGGGAAATGAACAGAGCAATGTGTTCTGCTCACACTGAAATAAAAACAACAAACTATTAACATACTAAGAAAAAGTAGTCCAATGCATAGTAACCAGAGAAAATCAGTGCAATGCATAAGAATTCTGGTTTTCAATATCAAAGTTAACTCCTTCTCTCCAAAAGCATATTGTGTGGAACAGCCTATTAGATATTCAGTATTTGCCAAGTATGTTTCTCAGTATTCTTCTGAAGTTATACTAAACTGATATCTTGTTTTTCTTTCTAGATGACTCAACTTCTGTCATGTTTGGATCCACTAGAAAGCACATTATGGGCATGATGCTTTGGGGAAGCAGGGTTTGGTTAAAAAGTGGTCAAAAGACCACTTCTAGTCAGTGATTTTATAAGATTAATTTTTGATTCATTTTCTACTTGCTGCAATCTCATCTGCTATGCTAATATTTTAGTGAAAACATTTTCAACATGTAAATTTATTAAAGAACTACTTTTATCGTGAGAAATTTTTTTATAACTGTTTAAAAATGAATATTAAGTTCTCAGTAGAAATATGTGTTAAAACCAGAAATACAGCAGAGAAAAAAATCCAAGGTGCATTTTTTTTTCACAGAAAGACCATTATTCCACAAAAAAATTTACATACAGCATTTCAGGCAGGTGTACTGCCAAGTACCTTACAGAAGAGACAAAGGATAAAATCTTCCTCTTAAGTAAATGTATAAATTAACTTATTAAATTAACTTACTGACTTATTACACCTACTAAATTAACTCATAAATTAATTCCATGCAAATCCTAAGTAATTTCTCTCGGTTTGGGGGTTTGTTATCATACTAATCCAAATCAGTTAGCCTAGCACAACCAAGGAAAAAAAGCAGCACGATTTCTGAGCTGAATTTCTGTATGAGGAGAAGCCACCCATCAAAGTAGGTATGGGTAGCACAGCTCTTTGGCAAGAGACAGGAGAGGTGGTGGACACACAATGCTGAATGTTGTCTTAACTTGCCTAAGAAAGAACTGTGATATTTTCAGCCCAGTTTGCCAAACTGGATGATATTGCCCACCGTAAGGATAGTACAGGATTGGAATGTCTTCACTGTAATGATAGAAAAAGTAAAATTTTTTTCCCTTTTAGGGAGCACTGTAGGAAGTTGCAGTAGTTATGTGCAGATAAGCTTGAAAAATACTGTACTTATGGAGATATTCTCCAAAACCAAGTTCTATATAATTTTTGTACTGTTTATTTTTCCAGTACAACCAGTGCAGAAAATGAAAACTAAACACTACCTTTGAGAAAAACTTCAGTCAGTTTGTACCTTCTTCCTAATTCTCCTGGAATTACTTATAGTCAGAAATGAAGCGTCTGTCTCTCATGGACTCACCTCCAGCAAAAAAACCTCACATTTTGTTCAAGTAGGTTTGTAGCACTCATTGTCTTTTTAAAATCACAACCTTACATTATCTGAGGTTATGTAAGTTCTGGCAGAAATTTTGAAGAGCTTTGAATCAGTGCTTTAATGTCTTTTACGGGATCATATATAGAAATAGTAGAGATATTCAAGTAATAGCAAGAAAGCAATCCTTATTGAACCTGATTAAGATTAACTTTTTCTATCCTAAATTAATAACTTGAAATATTACCTTTTTAAATCTGCTTCAGTATCTGATTGCATTGTCTAAGAAATGCAAGGAAAGCAATCATGATCTTCAACACCATCACCATGATTACTGAAGCATATAGCACAGCTTACCTTGTTTACATCTTCACATGCCTGGCTGCTCGTGCTATCCTTCTGGATTATCTTTATCAGGTCAGCATGAAATTTCCTGGCATTCAGAAAGACTAATGGGTTGCAGACTGAAACAATCTTTACCTGTTTTAATAATTCCTGTGGAATAAAATAAAATACAAGAAGATTATCTTGTGTTTGGAGACTGAAAAACAAAGTAATTTCTTTAAAAATGCTGCAAATGCCTGTAAATCAACGTGGAAAGAACTTTGGGTTGTGATAATGATTTAACAGATAACTGTCTTGATCAGTTTTCACACACGACTGAAGTAAAAAAGGAAATGTAAGTAACCTATAAGAAAAATTATCCTTAATTCGAGCAAAATCATATTCATTATGATACTTAAGACTATTATCTGGCAAATAGTAGGAGTGCTGTTTCCATTGGTATGATCCCCAAACACAGGCAAGACAAGGCTTGCAGACAGGGAGTAGCTGTTATTAGTCAAACATATGTATTGGAAAAAACACATGAGGCTTGGGGGCAAACGCTGCAGGTGCTTTGGGGAATGCTGAAAATCTTCATCTCAGTTATCTGAAGATGACTTTAGTGCAACAGGGATATTTCTCCATGGAAATACTTAGTAGATCCAGACCAAGCTTGAGCAACACTTTTTAAACTTTGCCAGCACGTATCTACAACCAACACAATAAATAATCTACACGAGAACCATCAGCCACCACCAGTTCCTGCCTCTGCACTTCCTTGAATAAGTTTCATCCAGTTCATCAGGTACCTTCAATGAAACCGTGTGGCCCAAAATACAGACATTATACACCAGAACAATTTCTGAATGACATCAGATAAAGGTCAGGAAACCCCCAGGTAGCAGTGGGGAACATTTCCCACAAAACAAGCACTTTTTCTCTCATTCTCAAAGTGGACTTAAAACAACTTCAAAAGCCAATAAGAAAAATTAATATTTATGTATAAATATGCTGATTTGATAGGTGGGTAGAGTTAAGCTAATTCTACCAAGCTCTCCACTTTCCACAGGTTATGAACCATATCTCTGTTTTCCTTGGGCAAACTATGTTTGAGACTGCTTTCAGCTGCTTTGGATTCTAATTCTTCTATTTCAGACTTGAGGAAAAATCTGTCAGCTGTTAGGATCTTCTACTTTTTCCATTTGTACTGTCTGATCTAGTAAAAGATATTACATCTACTTATGAAGTTCTTTATGTATATTTCAGTAAACAAATGTATTAAGTTTTTATGCATCTAGTGCTGTAAACAGGAATAAGCAGGATCATGTGTGGCCTGTAAACGTTACCAGTATTTTTAATGGCATTTTCGACCTGACAGGCATTCATGCAACTACAGGTTCTTAAATAGCCACAATTACACTGCTAGAAGCACATTGCCAAAAAAGTGATAGGATTAATTTGCCTTTCAGATATGTCTTTTATGGAAGCTGGGGATATCTAGGTTACATGTGGAAGTTCAGAGCATTCTCCTTCCAGGTGAGACAAAGAAAGGATCCTTGAGTTTACAACCTGAACATTGCACAGCAATGATTCCCACTAGTTATTTTCACATGCAGAACATGGTATCACTGAGTGTCAGCTTCAACGGTCTCATAAAAAACTTTACCCGCTCTGGAAGAAAGAAAACAGAGTGAGATTTTAATGGGCAAACACTGCAGCTGACACCACCTCAGCAGGACAGCAGCAGACTGCGTGAGGGCCCATCAACAGATCTGATTCCGAGAAGTTCTCCAAAAGGATTTCAGTCCACAAAAGTGCTATATGCAATAAAGTATCCTATCACTAAGTGCAGTGAGGGATCTGGACACAGCAAGTATCTATTTACTACTGAAATAAGATATCTGATTTATGTGAGTATCAGGTCTCAAAAGTTAACTACTTGTGACAACGGGTAACAGGAAGTAAAAACCAGGGAGTCGCAAGAGAATATAGGTTCAAAAAGCCTCTATTCTTCCTAACAAAAGTCAGAGACATATAACAAGGTCACACTCAAACACAAGTAAGTGGAGCTGACACACAGACAATTTTTAAGTAGTTCAAAAAAGCATGGGATTGCATTGGAGATACACAGTTTTCCCAAAAGACCTTCAAGCAAAACAGGAATGAAAATCTTCACCACAAACCACACAAACTACCTCCTTATTGTAGACTGCTATTCAGACCTCTGGGAATCAGACGATCTCTCGGACACCACCAAGTGACCAAAACTGCGGCAATGAACCCCAGACTATGTATAGGGACTTTGCGCAATTTACCTATGAATATGATTGTGGTAAATATCATCTCACCAACATACCTCGGTCAGTCAAGTGGCAAAGCCTAACTGGCAATTAAAATGGCTAAGATTATATGAAAGAAAATTCTAAAATAAGGGTGAAACAGAGGACAATATATGCTTGAATGGAGAAATACTCTGACATCCCACAAATTCCATTAGAAAAGGTGCTATACACAGCTTGGCGTGGAGAGAAGTGGGCACTCCGGTGCCATACCAGTAGAAGCAAAGTGAAAGATGACAACTAAAAAAAGGAATACCGATGCGCAAAGATCAAAGCCTGTGATGATCAACAGCTAACAAGTTCCCAAAAATACAAGGTGGAAAATCTGAAAGGCTCAAATCATAAGGCCAAATGAAGCAGATGGCAGATTTAGGTACAATCTTTTTTCCAGGATGGGCAAGGACAACTGTGCCACATGTGGCTCAGCTAATCCTGGCTCTGGTTTGGTTCTAGCTCCTTTCTCAATAAGAACCACTCTGAGAAAAATGGATTTCCTCTTTGTCGTGTCCTTGCCAAGAAAGAAAGAAAATGATCTCAGGTGGCCTATCCCCGCTGTGACTCAGAAGGGTAATGGCAATTGCCCCGTGCACTCTGCACAACACTGTCTACGCTTGGGTAAAATTCATTTCAGGGAACGCCTGTGATGCAGTGTGTTTCACATAAACTTCTAAATACCCTCTTGCTTTTTTCCACATTAAAGTGTCTTTTCTCCTATTGATGAAATAACCTCTATAAATCCACAGACTTTAATGGCAGGGTAGATCATTAAGCTTACATATTTTCATGTTTAAAAGTCCTGTTGTCTATGTCTAAGCTGTTATTTACCAGGGGAACTTGGATCATTCTAACGTTCATACATTAAAAATTACCCTAAATGCCTGGTGCAACCCAGTGATTCTAAATTCAATTAAAGTAATTTTTCTAAATCTTAAAAATATTTTCCTTCTAGTTTTGTGTAATAAGCTCTTGAGCAATTTGCTTTCTTAACAAAATGTTATTTTCCCCACTGTCTGCAGGCACTAGTTTGTTATTACTTGGTTACTGGCATTAATCTTAATGATTAAGAAAAAAAAAGCAGGGAAGCAGTTAAAAAAAAGACACATAGGGATTTGTACAAATTATTTTATGAACTGATATGAAAAAAAGGAAGCAAATCAAATTTTGGTTACCCATCTCTGACAAAGTTACTCCAACACTTTTCCTCGAGAATGAAAAGTGATATAATAGTTGACAGCTGGGCCAGCCTCAACAACCATGTTTTTAATTCACATTTCAGAGTCCTCCCCATTCTCATGTACCTTTCACATTCCAGCATTGTTCAGCATGCCAAAACAGTAAACCCCCCTGAGCCAAGTTCAGATTTTAAGCCCAAGATAGTTCTAATAGAAAACATTTGCCAGAAAAAATAAATTCTTTAGAGGAGAGCTTCTTAATGGTGAGGTAATAACTGTTGAGCATATTGCTTACTGGTACATAAGACCCTTCATAAGCATTAGGAGAGCAAAGAGGACATAGTAGAAACTGCCATGATGGAGAAGGCAGGATGGCCTAGTGACAGGACTCTGTGCTGAAAGGACACATGGTTCTACTTCTCTCTTGGCTGCTGACCTACCATTTCATCTTGGAGGAGGGAGTTCACCTCCCTGGGTCATTACCCTTCTTTTCCTACCATGGGCCTGACCACAAGCAACTTTGATGATAATTGCAATGAAAATAACCGAAAGAATTTAAAACCTCTGACTAGTAGATTTAAGTTTGTAAGAAGCCAAATTTTTAAAGCACAGTATTTCAGGGACATTCTTCCATCTATTTTTCACATGAGGGTACCCTTGTCTGAGTACAAGGTGGTGATATGTGTGAAGTAGTCTCTGACAACTTCATGATGTCGTCCCTCCTTCCCCAGCCACACATGGTTCATGTGTCTTCTGACACAGTCCGATCGCAAGGGGCTGGTGGCAGAAATGAGGTCAGAGAAGAGACTGTGTATGAAAAGGACTTTCATAAAATGAGGAAATTTGATAAGAATATAGGGACAGCTATTGTCTGCTCAGATGGACTTTGCTCTTGCTGCCAAGAGATTTCCTCAGACTTAGGAATTAGGAAAATTTTACAAAGAGCAATTCCTATCCTAAAAGTAACAAATAAACTAAAATAGACAGATCTAGGTAATCTAGCCTAACTTCACTTCGCAGACCAGCAGCAGAGTGAGGGAAATATTCCAATTTCTGATACCCAGACTAGTTCTGTATTTACTTCGTCATACTAGCTTTAGATTTCAAGTGGTCATTTCCTAAAAATGTTCCCTTGACTCACTGATTACCATCTGGTAATGAACTAGAGAAAATAAACAAATCAGAATTAGTGGAACACACACACACACACAAACATAATTTAACTTACACAATTATCTTCTGTTTTGTATTTATATTCCACTTCTTTCACATTTTTCAAGTTCAGTGTCTTTGCTCTGTAATCAATACACAGAGAAATTCTGTAAGGCAAATCACTAGTAGTCTTGAACAGAAACAGGAAGAGACACACCCCAAAACTACAGCATAGAAGTTTAGAGTCACAGTGATGCAATCCATATGTATTTTTGTGCATATACAGCTTATTTTTCGTGCCACTTAGTTAAAGGGTAAAGAGCACATTTTAAAATTATAATAGATCACTTTGAAAATACAAATAATGGAAATTTCTGTAAATACAACCTTAATTTTAAGTTTCATTACTGTTTCATAGCTGGCCAGAGAGCTATTTTCAAGTCAAGGTAGGTAATATACAATCTACAGCTTCAAACGTACAGAGGTTTAATTAATATTTTTTACCTGCAAAATCATATTGTAAGGGAAGGAGAAAAAACATATCGAATAGCTATGGGACGTGAAAACTAAGGATGTTTTATTTGTCATTAAAATCGACACATCTGTGTATGCTGAAGCAGAACATTGCACCCTAGCTGTCAAAGTGGGGGGCTTAACTGGAAAAGCCAGTATCCCGACGCTCTCTCACAGCCAGTAGAAAGTTGCCTTGAAAAGGCAGCTCAGTGGGCGAAGCTCATTCTGCTTCAATACATCATTTGCAGGAACACATTTAACTGCAGAACAAGATGGCTATGAAACTAGCTATCATCTGAGCTCTGTGCCTAAAGCTAGGCAATGAAAATAACTCCAGAATACAAACATTTAATAGATGCATCAATGTGCAAGGAGTATTTGGAGGTGCTGGGGTTGGATAAATGAGGCTTGCAGAAGTCAGCTGTTCTCTCCTGTTTGCATAAATCAAGCTGTAGCTGCTGCTGGTTTTAATACATTCTGATACATATGTATCATGATATGATCATGTCCAGTACTCTGGCACCTGAACAGAAACTTCACAATAAATTGTCTATGGTATTTTTCTTGCTTCACTTTTGCTGACACTTTTGCCCGTGACTGGATGGATTACCACATGTTCTCTTGCTAACCTCGCCTGTGCAGTACGGCTTTTAGGGCTGTTAGTTTGTTCCGTGCCTTTCGATTGCATGGACAATCATGTGCACCCTGACTGAAGACCCCAGAAAGCACTGGGAAGAGTCTTATTTACTTTAATTATTGCAGGTTCAGACTGAGGTCTCTGGTAGATCAGACAACAGAAGATCATGCTATTTTGCGTCAGATGTCTCTCCCTTTCTGCTGTGGCAGAACCTCAGACATCCAGGCACGGGGTTTAAACAACATGAAAACTTACCTTTTCATTTTCTAGCAGAATTTATGAAAATTTTAGTTTGTTGAGTAGCAGAAGGTGACCAAACAGTCACTGGTTGATTCGAGCAGAAACCATCTTCCATAATCTGTAATTGCCTTGCAATTTTGAACTATTTTCACACTGGTTCTACAACTAATTCTATGAGAACAGCGCTACGCCCAGATGGTTAACCCCATTAACTCTAACAAGCATTAAATCAAGCTGTCAATGATGTACTTAATTTCAGTGGGATTCGATGTTCATGCAAACAACTACCTGCAAGCACTAAGTCACTTGCGGGGCTGGTGAGCTATGGATTAATTCGAACCTCGACTGATATTTTCCTTTACTCATGATCCAAAGTAACTACTATAAGATACGGAAAAGAATATAAAAATTTGTATTAGCTCTAGTTTCTTTGTCCTGGCTTTTCTAATTCATACATAGAATTTATAATGTACTTTTTCATTATACGTCAGAATACAACATAGTATCTGGTTTATAAAGGGCACTTAGTTACTAAGGCTACTAAGGTTATTAAGAGATACTGTCTCTTTAAGGAGTAAATAAATATCTAATGGAAAAAATTATAATTTTTATATTTCTGTTGATCCTATGCTACATTCACCTAATGAGTCATAGAGGTGTGTAATACTAAGAGAAATCACAAAATAATGCCAGTAAATCACAAGTAAATACACAGGTGTAACTTTTGCTTTTGAATTATCTTATCTAGTAATTTTCTGCAACTAAAAAAATGAAGTTTCCTTGTTATACTTTGTGAACTGCATATCTGTCCCGACAGTGAAACAATGTGCCACAAAGAAGACATAACGATGTGCAACTAGAACATTTCAATAAATTTATTTCTCACCTGGGAAAGCGGAAAATCACAACTACTATAGTGCAGACAATGCCATACAACAGTCCCACGTTAGCAGCAAAGCATATTGTAAACACGTAGGTACTAACCCATATGCTCTTTAGGGAGGAAAACAGAAAAAGGTTATTAATTTCTTTTTTTGTAACAATGTGCATTTTATGAATTAGAAATAATTTAAAAATGAAGATAGCTTCACAGAGGTGAACATTTGGACCTCTGAACTGGCAAGTATTGAAGACAGAATTAGCAATTAAAATAATGTCTCCCCATGGGAGAACACATATGACATGGCACTATTCATCCCAACACTCATAGAGGTTCCTTTCAGAGTTACTTCAAATAGCATATGTAGCTGCACTAACAGCATAGTTCAGAACGAACTCAGTTGTTTTGCAAAACCTATATTTCATTTTTCACATTACAAGTTTTTGTCACCTTCTTCACTGTACATATTTAAAATCCTCTTTTGCTTTTACACAATGAGGTACCCTAACGGTCAGGTACAGAGAGCTCTTCTCCCACTAATTGTGTAAGTGGGAATACTAATATGCAAGGAGGCTAATTAAAAGTGGCATTTATGAGAGTACAGCTGACTAAACTAACTCTATAACAAATAAAAATTATTGGGGAATTAATTTCTTCACGTGGAATTAGTGAGACTTCAGATCACCTCCCCATCTTTCAATATTTGATTAATAAAGCTCTGGATTCATTTTAAGTACAATTTAAAAAAAAATACAAAGAAGCATACCTGAAACAAAAGTCACTTTGGAAAGGAATTTAAAATATTAAAAAACAAAAAGATTTTAACATTTCAAATTTTTTTCTTAATTGTTTTCTCAATAGAAACGCTCATATTCCCATACCACAATGATGTGTATGGCAGAGAGTTATCCAGATTTTACAATTCAAAGGAAAAAAGTACAAATTACATGATTTCTTATACCAACCTAATGTCATCAGATATTTTTTTCCTTGAGGGAGCCTTAAGCAAAGAAATGCCACCTAATCTTTATATAAAAAGTCTTAAAGAAGAACGGAGAGTTTTCTCACTCCTCTGGATATACTGATCTCCACAGGTGCCTATTTCAACAGGTACAATGCTTCTTGTTCATGTTTGCAGAGTGAAAGATCACATTACAATGGCACAATCAGTGTTAAAATTATCCCTTCTGATGCTTTCACATAGCTCAGGAAAGCCAGAGACAACAGAATACTTTCAGCCTAACCACTGGAATTTTGCTCGAGCAGATTTCAGAACTGTTATTTTATGAACTAAAAAACGTAAGTCATAACGTACTAATCCGTGCTTCACAGAGGATGGAATGTTACATGACTCTACTGAGAAACCTTTTCCTCCCTCATCTTCAAAATTTTAAACTACTGCAAAAGTTTTTGGAGTCTTTTCAATGGCACAGCTGCTGAGTAAAAAGGTAGTTCATTCTTTGAAACAGTGCTAGACCTCCAATATATTTTATGACATCTTATACAAATTTGTCATGTATATATTTGCAAAAAGTACCTTTACAAGCAACAAAGTTCTGATTTTGAGTTCTGATTAATTGGCATGAAAGTACTTCTAAGATTTAAAAATCCAATATATATTTATGAAGGAGCTTGCTGGACATGAAAGGACTAACAGAAGTACTACAAACCTGAAATTCAGGCAGGATCAAGATATAGCCCATCCTGATAAGGCTGAGCCCTTAACAATACCTGAGGTCAAGCTATCTGCTTCAGCTGGAGACCTAAGGCTAACTAAATCGCTGCTATAAGACCTTCTGCCTCACAAGAAAAGAGAAAGCATGAAAACCCAATACAAAGTCTACATAGGAAAAATCAAAGCCAAAAATGTTTAAGTACTGCTGAGTACTAAGCAACCTAGTAACCCACATCTTAACCATAACCAGAGACTGCCATTGCTGTAAAGGACAAGCCAAAACAATCATATTCTCATCATCAACCACCCTTTCAGTGCTTTATATTGGCCTGGAGTCAGTACTTTTTTAGGTAGGGTAGCATCACACTTGTAGAAAGAAGTTATGTTGATCTTATAGGCATTTTTTTAATTCATGGGTTGTCACAAGGTTCAACAACGAAGTTGTAAAAATAGCAGTTTTTTATGGCAGCTTACTTAAAGGTGGTTATTGTATATTCCAGAACAGATAGAATCTAATAATTCTTCAAATATTAGCAATAATGTATTATAGGCACGTTATCCTCAAAGTCAAAACAAAATCCAACTTCAAAATATGCTTGTACTGTATTAATTTTTAAAAATTCTAAAGAAGGAGAAAAGAAACAAGTGGGCGATATGAATGTATCTTGAATTCTGCATATATCAGAAAGTATAGGAAGTATTGAGAGGTACTATAACTGTAAAATAGCAGCTGCCTCCAGAACTCTGTGGACAGTGTGTTTCTATGTAGACCTTTTCATTTCATGAGGTCTCCTCATCCACCGTTTAGGGGAGTGTGAAATGGGAACTTGGTAGGAAAAAAAGCATATAAATAGGTGAAGTGGGAGAATACCCTCTAGGTCAATGGCTAAACAACACAATACTAAGATACTGTGATACTAAATGTTTCTGTACTACTTTGAATCCACCTTATAAATGTCCCTTTTTGTTGCAAAATGAGGAGATGATCGGCTATTGCCTGGGTGGTTCATTTCGTTTGGCATTAACTATCTACTACACAAATGTCTACAGCTGGGTGAGCTGTCTAGATTCCCACCATAATCAATAGAGACCTGGTTATCAGAGTGAGGGGAATTTAGTATACAGTTCACCTGACTCCTACCCGATTATGCTGCTGCCTACTTCAGGAAGAGATGAATCATGCCCTAACATGACTTGATTGACCAGTTCTCTACTGTCTATAAGGCAAGGCTGTTATGACTTGCTCAGATACAGAGGCCCTTGCTGCAGTCACCAGCATGTAGCCAGAAGAAGAATAATCCTATTTAAATCCTGTTAATTCAAGGGGTGCCTTGGCAGAGAAGATGCTGGAGTCCAGGAGGAGGCTCTGGCTCTGGGGAAGCTGCATAGCCTGCTCATGCTCCCTCATCCTTCTGTAGACAAATGACTAAAGCGTGCATATGTCCTCAGGGCACCCTTCATCAAAACTTATGATTTAAGTGCTGAAGTGAAGACTACTACAGCCATAAAACAGGACCTGCTTAATAGGAAAGTGGTACGGTAGTTCTTTAATATAATTTTTTCACAAGCATTCCATACACAATGGTTGAGAAGGTATTTGTTTGCACAGACTGCCCTGAAGACAGATGGACTGATATTATTTTTTAAAAATAATTTATATAGCAATCACACTTTCAGTGGATTAAGCATCTGTAAATTCTTTCCCACCCCACTGAGACTAACTACAGCAAAACAAATATAACTCAGAATAGCATATTCACTAATGAAGGAAGGACAGAAAATCTCCCTAGGATGTCATAAGCTAGAAGCATTCATGTATGATTATTATCATAGAAGAGATGGATTCATACTCTTGGGAAAATTGTTTCTATAGCAAAGCTCTCCATAATCCCTCATGAATCAGGGCCCCTATGTAATGAATACCTGAACAAATCTAAATGTTCATCTCCCTCCTGAGGATATCTTAAAAAGTTCTAAAAATGCATGCAATTGCACCAGTGAGCTCCAAAATTTCAAAACTGGACCCTCTGTTCCAGTCTATTTTGACAAAACAGATTGACAGGGTGGTGGCTCCATGTCTTAGAAACTCACGCTGGCAAGATCTTGGAGGACACTAGTCAAAAGTGAGAACTTCCTAGTTGGATCGATTTTAATTTCTGAATTAGTAGTATTCTTTACATCCTTATATATTAATATATGTGAATGTAGAATTCATACACCCATAACTACCTCTGCCATCATGGCACCATGTAGGGAATGTGTAATTTTTACCATAAATAGTTGTCATTCTTTCTGCTGTACAAGTCAGGCATACAACTTAGCTCTGCCTCAGCTGTGGCCATTTAGTGGCAAAGTCAATTTTACATTTTTTAACATTTTTTTCTTTTTAAATGCCATAAAATTTATCTGTTGAATATCCCAAATCCCTCTTATATAATCAACTTGTGAAATAATCCTTATTCTACTGTCAGTTTTCACTTAGAGGGTCACCTTCTGGAATACTTTTTCCCCATCTTTTGTCACTTTCAAGTCCAACTGTTAACACCAAAAAGAACATTTTTTTTCAGCAGTCCATTACCAGGCAGTAGTCTTTGCCTAGTTTAAACGGCTGCAGCTCACCTGGGATGCTCAGCCTTAAAAAAAAGAGTTAACAAGAACCTCACTGACCTTTTTGTTGGTACTAGGAAAGTGCACTGTCAAGTTGGAGAATGAAAGAGGGAAGTTAGTCAAGAAGTAGGCCTGCACAAGAAATTAGGCTTGCAGGAATGATATGGAAATCAACTTTTGATCTGAGGACCTGAAAAGTGAGATACACTTACAGAAGAATTCCAGATCAGTGTCCTGGTAGTTCCCCCAAAACAGGCAAAAATTCAAGACAAATTGCTCTCACGTTAATGTACAAAACAGATAACACAGGAATCAACACCTTGGAAACAGCCAGAAGATGAAGACAGCAGAGGGAGGACAAATACAGTTATGCATACAGTTAGGTATTTGACATATACAGTGGACTAGAGCAATTATTGATCTGAAATTATTGAAGTCATCCAAGAAAGTGTAGGGACTGACAGAAGACCTTAACTGAAGCAAGAGACCGTTGAAGTTCATATGAGTGCTGTGAATGGCAGGAAAGGGCTCTTTGGAGTAAGGGCAGTGGGGATCTAGCTGGAAAGAAACTGAATGTGATTTTAGAGGTAGGATGTGAAAACAGGACATTTCCAAGGGTTGGTACAAAACAAGTTGAAAGAAAACTCAAACAAATACATGTAATAATACTCATCTGTAAATATTTAGTACTAGCTACTTAGGTCTGTCAGCCTAGCTGCTCCTTTGAACTCAGCTGCTCCTAAACATTTAACCTGCAAGAAAAAGCAAGCCATGGCTGAAAGGAGAGATTTCATAGACTCACAGTATATCATGAGGGGAGGGACCCCCTCAATGAAGATCATTGAGCTCATCTCCTGAGCTGCACCTTTCAAGCTGTACCTTTTACATTTAGCAGGATTATGCTTTATAAAGAACTAATCGGCAAATAAATATTACTCATCCTGCTGTGTTCAATGGGAAGCTTAGAGAAGTGCAAAGGAACAAGGTAACAAAAGCCATATCACTCTGCTTTCACACGCTCTGATTTGCCAGACCATAACAAACCTGACTTCTATGTTACATGACACACACCCTTCAAAGAATCAGTTCCAGAGAGGATAGCTGCTAATTATTTCCAAATGTTTTTTTTTTTCAGAGTTTCTATCTTCAAAACACTTTGGATAACCTCGGTAATGGAGCCGATTCATTTCCAGTGTGCTGTCAATTGCTGGGGTGAATCTTTTCAGGCCAAAATCAACACCAGTGTAGTTATTCAAATCACTGGGTTTGGTGGGGCTCCTCAGACCTGGCAGCAATGTGAGATCAATGTTTATAGCCTTACTTTAGATGATGCAATTTAAAGCGAGATGATTTATCCTGTCAGGCTGAGGACTGATGGTGGAACTACTTGAAGATAAATCACTGCTCAAGTATGTCCAGTCAAAAAGATAAACTTAGCAAACTCCCCCTCTCTATAACCTTTCTCAGAAATAATGACAGATGTCAGAGATGTAATAACTAACTACTCACCCATCCTTTTCTGCCAAAACCACAAGAGCGAAAATCAATCAGGCTAGTGTATAAAGATGCATCAAGACTAGTGAGCTTCCAGAATATCCTGCTGGAAAACTTAACTACTTGTTACCTCAGTGCAGTGATAGAGAAGCTATATCTCTCTCCCATAACTACCAACTTCCTTAAGTCTGCTGCCCCCCGATGATTCTTGATTGACATCATCCACCCCTTGGACACTGGAAATCTAGGTTAAGCTGAAGACCAAATGCAGTCCAAGCGGTAGAAAATATTTTCAGAATTTTGCTGCTCGAGGAATGTAAGATATCACAAACGATAGAACTTTTCTTCTGGATGATAAAAAAAACAAACAACTCTAGTTTTCTGTGACTTGTTGTTTACTCAGCTCTGCTTGCCATACTGAAATCCAGTACTCTATAAAAATGTTTTACTCAGTCTAGACTTACCACTACTGCTGTAGAATATTAAGTCACTGGTGAGTTCAGTGAAGTCCAATATTACATCCAGTAACCTATATCTCCCACCACAGAAGAGGAGGATATGGCCAAAATACCTTTCTGAATATTTGTTAGCTGAAACTGCATAAACAGAAGTTCCAAAACCTTTATGGGATGTCAGTATCTATATATGTAAGTGGTTAGAGGTTTTGGTTCCACAAATTAGCCAATACATTCAAAAAATCACACAGAAGAGAAATCTAAGAGTCTTCTTAAACATGGACTCATGTTTAATATTTGCTAGGAATTCTGCACAAATGTATGTCACTCTATTCAGACTTTACATTAAACTTTATTTTTATACTATGTTTATATTTTATATGTTTATATAAACATATTTAATATGTTTACATTTTTTCTATTTCATCTATCTGCTCTTTCTGATGTATTCCTCCTCTCATACTGCAAAATCTTTCATTACGATCAAACAATAGTTATTCTGTTTGCAAAACCTGGAAGAGTTAAGGTAATTTACCTACAGCACCCTAGGACATGTATCTTTCTGCATCTCTAGTGTTTCCAGTTCTGTTTGTCCTGTACAGTCAGTCATTCCATACCCCCAGAGGACAAAGATACCAGAATCTCTTCAATAATACTGCAGTAGCAAAAGCATGATAACCAGCTAGAGAAGGCATACAAAATTAGACACGCATCTGCTCAGATTAACATGATCTGTCTATATACACATCTTTAGCATTAAATCAGGTTTGGTTCTTCATCATCTGTAAAATTCATTTTTTTAAATACAATTGACATTACAGATGCTATTATTTTGAGATAGAAAATAAGCCAATAGTACACAAAACCCCTAATAATAATGGCTTGCACTTATCTCTTCTATGGCCACAGAACTATTAAGGTTTATATAGTAGGTATTTCTTAAAGGGTCTCAGAAAAACCTCCTTAGATTAAGTTTCACTTACCCAGTCTATTTTATCCACATTCCAATATTTTTTTAGGTCACGGAACTGCATTAACATCCCCTTCAAGCCCACAACAATAATGCTTGCTAGCACACACTGCAAAGAAATAAAAACAAAAAAACATTTGCAGAATTGGTAGTGAAAACAGATGCCTTTTCTTCAATTTAGCAGTCAATATTATCATTAAATTGTAAAAACCTGAAGTTAGTTTTTAAAAAATGGAATAAGCACAGGTGTCCTTGTAACACACACATAAGAGTATCAAACCCATTTTTTTTCCCTGAAGACAATCTCTAGGCCATCTAATTGTGAGAACTATGACAGAAACTTCAGGACTTCCTGAGACTCTCCATGTGTCACCAGCCCAGCTACGTTCTTCCATAGTCTGGGGGACTCAGAAGAAAATCAGCACTCAAATTCTACACAGTGAAGAATTTTAATTCCCCTTCTTCACCACCTAGAGAAGGCCTCTAGAGCAAAAAAAAATCCATTAATTTTGAGGCAAACAAAATAATTTATTGTGCCCCAAACGGGAAAGGAGGAGGAAATGGATGAAGAAATCATCTGGAGCCAAAAAGGATGGAGTACAAAGCAATGGACTTACAGTACATAGGTGGGGAGGGCTAAAAAAGCATAGTAAAAAAGAAATAAAATATCAAGAAAGCAATATATGAAAAGTATTCCTTAAAATATGGAGAAAAAGGCCTATAGGATACCAGTCAAAATGTACATATAATCCATATAAAAATGAAGGGAGGAAAGCAGTATAATAAGAAAAAGGGCATATTGTGCACCCCACTTCAAAGTGTCCTTACTTTGCATGGTTAAAATAAGCTATAAAAGGTTCTGTGTTTGAAAAGTGAGAACCTTCATGTGACACCATGTAAACAATAGCACAAAGTAAATTTAAAACATAGTTGAGTTAAAATTTCATGTACAGACATGGCAGAATTATAGACAATTTTGGAGCTGTATTTTGTGTCTTTGACATGCCTTTAGTTAAAGTTAGCTAATAATTTTTAATACCAAAAGCTAGATATAGCTTATGTGAAAGCATACCATGTTGCTTTAGAGTCTTAGTGTAGAAGATGTATTCCATGACAGAGATATAAGAATACCTCACAATCTTGCTGCAATTAGGCTTAGATCACCACAATTATTTGTGTCAAATTTATTTGAAAAGCAAAGTCATACATCATATGCATAACTGGAGAAAAATTGTAGATCTTCATTAATTCCACACACTTCATCAGTTTACAAATCCACAGGAATCTGGATGTATATTTTTCATAAACTATGTGCCAAAATTAAGTAGAAGAGAAATACTTTCTTATATACTTATGTGATAGCCTGTATGTGTAAAATCTGTAGGTACTATGTTGTCACCTCTGTATTTTATGATTTTGAGACTTGCTGTGCCCTTATTATTCTTTCTCCCATTGAAATTAGAGCTGGTTTAAAGGTAGTACTATCTTTCCCTGAAAGGCATTAAGTCATTAGAAAATATTTGACGTAAACTTTAAAAAAGAAGATAAGTACCGTACCATAGGCAGCCAGTACAGCATAGGTCCAATTGCATAGATCACTACAAGAATTAATACAGAAGAGATAAGGCAAGCCACCTAAAACAATAAACAAGAAAAGCGGATCATTGTCTAACAAAAACAAACAAAAAAAGAAATTAAAATGTGTGAAAAGGACTAATTATAAAATATTGTAGACAAAGTCAAGAATGAGATGTTAAAGACGGTAGCTATTAACATCTATGGATTGCAGAAGCATATAATTTCAGTTTTAATCTCTGGCAATTACCTTCAACCAGCTACAGTGAAAACATAGTAAGAGATCTCAGCATCTGTTCTTGACCCTGCTGACAGCACGCAGACATAGACCACAGTATCACTTACACCCTCAGTTATTAAATGGGGCTTGTGTGTGCAGTATCTCATCCCAGAAGTTTTGCAGCACCTACCATCATTCTGTAATATATTTATATCCAGGCACCCTATGTTGCACTAAATAACCTATCTGTCACAGCACTGAGCAAAAACTATGCACGGAGAACTGTGTCGTCACTTTTGCACAAGAGAAGAGTTCTAACTTCTTTTTCTGGGATCAACACCACAAGGAAATTTGTGTTAAGTCAGAAACCACCAATGATTTCATGTTAATATCAGTGGACTTTAGAATGTAGGAACAATTTCTTTTTACATATTAAAAATTAAAATTAAAGCAAGTGACAGGAATCCAGACAAATGTATGGTCTAAGAACATGTTTCTTCACAGTATTATATGGCATTAATCTCATAAAAAACTACAGTAAAATTGAAGTCTCCTACTCCACTCTGAGTGTTCACGAAGTAGAGTACTTCTGGTCTCATTAAGATAGCGTCCAGATTCACAGAAGGTTTTTGACGATAAGTAGACAGATGCTCACTTTATTTTTATATTGATAATATGTTTCTTTACCAAAATAATTAGGTTTCATTTTAAGAGACAAGTTGTTAAAAACAAAACCAGACAAGTTGTTAAAACACTAGAAAATTAAAGCCATGGTGTACTTAAAAATGCCATCAAGAAGTGTAGACAGAGTGTTTACAGAAAAAGGGACACAAAATCTGCTGGTAAAGTCACAAGCAACTTTTCCCTCTTTCTGCCTTCCCAAAAAGAAAAAAAAAAAAAAAAGCGTTGTTTCTATTTGAAGGACACTTGTAGCCCATGATACAGTCCCTCACTTCTATTTTCTCCCAGCAAAAGATATCACTGAAGAATAAATGACATCACTGAATCCCAGGTACAGTCTTTGGAGAAAAAAGGGCTGCGCTGAGCCATAGAAAGGCTCTTTGCATTTCTTTCACAGCATATGCAACCCCTCACTCTTCTTTTTGCCTATGATCTGACCAACATTTATTAGTGATGTTGTTCTCATATCCTCATTCTGCCTAGACAGCCCCCAAAGTAAAGGATTAGTTGGATGTGCTGCTTTACAAAAGGAAGGCAGGAGAGAGGATTTTATGTTTATTAAAGTACTCTCATAGTGTTAATGCATGGCCACATTCTAACTTTTGGATGTAGGCTCTGCTCTACGGTGAAACTAATGGATAAAACAAAACAGATACTTATTTTTACCACGTACATTCTACCTTGAAATCAAACTCTGGTGGTTTCTTTTCCCACTTCATATATTGAATAACCTTCTATCGGGGCCTTTGCCTACATGTAAAAAAGCCAAAGTGGTCAGATGTCCTATATGCCTTCAGGTTATATGTCTTCAGGTATAGGTTTCAGGTTACCTTAAAGCTTCCTTGGAAAAGCCATGATGTGGTACAACTGCAAACTGGACAGACAATACGTGAACAGGTAACAGAAGAGAATGTCTGTGAGGATGAGGGCACATGGTATGACAATGAATCTGACTCAAAAATATGCAATAGCTAATAGTAAAGTGGTAACTAAACTATTTGCATATAAATGCTCTTTAAGAGTATTTTTTGATAAATTATTCATTATATTTACCCAAGTTCAGAGTATTGCGTAGGCTAATTAGCAAGTAATTCACATGTAGAGTTTTGAATAAAGCCCTGTATAATTTCTTAGTGTATTGGTATCCGCATGAGAAATAATTGCAGGACATGGGTCAAGAAGAAACAGCACCTACAGACTGTACTTAGTATTGTTAGTTGTACCTCATTACCCTTTTCCTTGTAATTAATGTCCTTTATGCAGGCAAAATTAACAGTTATTTTTATAACTGCAATAGCAACAAACTCCAAAGGACATAACATTTATACCTCTTTTGTTCACGGGCATGGTTTGGACAGGTGACAGCCTTACAGGGTTACAATTAACGCTTTCATCAATTGCAGTTCCCTCTTTTCTGAGATACTGCAATAAGAACTTCTGGGGTTGGTTTTCAGCAGTAGGAAATAGGCCAAAAAGGCCACAAAAATCTGAGTGTCATCTCTGTAGGCTAAATGTATACTGAGGGACAGACAAGCACACCATGTCACAAGGCAGAAGTTGGGACATTGGATTCTTTAGCTGCAGCTTTTAAGATTAGTTTCACTTTATTTTGAAAATCAGATAGAAGCACTTAATCAAATCTGGGTTTTTTTCCAAAACTTCAGCTTAGCCTGTACCATTAAGTCCATTAAACACCATTAGAGGGCACTTTTGTTACAGCGCTAACAAATTCACATAAAACTGAAAGGGCTTGTGTGTAGTTTCCTGCAGTCTGAAAACACAACTCCTACTCTCCTTACTGCCACAGACTTTAGAGTTGTTACTGAATTAAACAGGTAAAAATAAACAAGTGGAACCGTTAGCTTTTCTTGTAAGACAGCTGCTGATCAGATGCAATTTCATTCAGATTGTTGAAAATTACAGGGCAGTCATTTCCCAGGACAGAGGAAAAGGGAGAACAGGGAAACAGAGTGGATAAATCAGTACATGTTCCAGTGAGCAGTATCATAGCCTTAATTCTCCTGTGTAATTCACTCTAACCCATTACCTGTGTTTTGGCACCTGTACTGTATAAAAGTGTTGTCCGTCCCATCGCTGCAGCACTTGGTATGCAAAAGAAAAATGAAGGAATCACGTTGCTGAGGCCATGAGCCAGAAATTCCTGCAAAGTTGTTAAATAGAATATGGTTTTTTCCTATTGTTCTGTCATTCAGTGCTTCTTGCCAACAAAGGACTCCCCTATACTAGCAATGACAAAGGATGGCCATAGTTTTGAGTGAAAAAAAATCACATATGTACATGATAAAAGATCTCCCAATATAATATATCTTCTCACAACTCAGAACTTATTTGAATGATAGAGCTGCTGAACCAGATTCATCAGAAGCAGGAGGCACATTTTGTTCACAGAATAAATGGTACTGCTAAGTTTTGAAGATTAAATTCAGCCAAAATATTTATATCTTGATCCACATCTGCTTTTTAACAGGCCAGATTCTCAAGTAGTGGGATCTGGACAGTGTCCAGGTTGTTTCTGGCTTATGACTCTACTGGAAAAAGACAGCCACTGATTTTTTTTCTTTTGGAGCATGCTGTAGTGAAAGTGAAGTATGGTAGCAATACTATCTGCATGCTGTCTTTCATTACAAATATATTTGGTGTTTATTCACAGTCAAAAAGCAGACACGTCTGAACAAAGATTTATGGAAGAAAAAGTGGGAGAGCCACCTTGTATCTGCAAGCTGAGCTAAACAGGGTTTTCTAAGAAAGCATCCCAGTTTGGCTACTCAGCATCAGTCTTCCCCAGACTATGAGGAGCTCATTCATCTGCTGAGGGCAATGTGTAAGAAAAGACTTCAATGGTATTGTATCCAGCCAGGGCAACACCTGATCATAAGTTTGTCTTCACAGCACAGGACAGCACCACTTTAAAGCTCCCCAGAGAGCCTTGTGCACCCACACGCCACCATGCAGAGCCCTATGCCTGCCCCCTGAATAAGATACAGCTACGCCACTGCATTGCCACTGTAGCCTCTGCTCTCATGGAGGTTTTGCTCTTTTGCTCCATTATTCGATGCAGACATACACAGTTTCCAACACCTCAGTAATTAAGCTGTGTAAGTTACAAGTATTCCAAAGGTGCAGAAAGACATACAGGTTGCTGTGCTCCATTTAGTGCTCTAGAGACAGCATATGACCATGAGCCTGACTTGTACTAAGCTCAGAGCATTTTCCCTCTGCTCCCTAGAAAACAGGGCTCTGAAGCATCAACATGAATTTATGGCACAGTGTATGAATTCTGAAAAAATTCTGAGACCTGAGTAGACAAGAACATTCCCACCATATTTTCCAATAACACGAAGAGTGGTAAAAGACATGCACTGATGTAGCAAGACTAACCTGTTTAGATAGGGTGTTGAGATAGACCTCCAGCTGCAAAACCAACTGTTCTTCATTCAGCCTTACATCATTTGTCCCAAACGACTTAAGAGAAAGGTGGAGGCAGCATTTTCATCACACAGCACTATTGCCAGTTATCTAAAATGGAGTGTTTCTCACCACAGTGCTTGAATAATTGCCTCCATGGATCTCCAGTTGGCTTGGAGTTACCAGCCTGCCATGACCAGCAGTGGGGTAGTTGAGAAAGTAAGCATCTCACTCTTACTTAAGCTTGCCCACTGTAAAGTGGAACTCTGCACAGAAAGCTTCTATGGCTGCAAATTTGGCAGCACTGTCTAAACCCACTCTGCTTCTTTTATACAAATAAACCTTTATTTCAGATGAGACTTCTACTATTTTATAGTAACAGATATGTCGTAGGGCTGTTAAGTACCTAATTCATCTTTAGAACTGCTTTCTTTCTTTAATCAGTGGCTGATTTAACATCTCAGCTGGTCTTTAAAAGCTCAGCTGCCAGAGGAGAAGTTGTCCTGTCTTAGAACACTGGAAAAATGCATTAACACCCAAACTGGCTGCTGGCTGCACCAAATGAAGTATTATGAGATTATCCTGGAGGATGCGTTTCCCCAGAAGAGGTCAACCAACTAGGGCGTTCTGCAGAGCTGATTTGGACTAGATTTGGGGTTTACTGTAATCACTGGAAGGCCTCACGATGCCATATGGAACTCACCCTTCCCTACTGGCTGTTCATCTATAATACATTTCCAGAATGATGAAGTAATTTCAAGGCCTATGGACAATAAGGAGAAAGAGCTTTACCTGGTTGTCATCCACAGTGTATTTAAACTTTTTAGCAGAGGCTTTGGCAAGAGCTAGTGATGCTACATAACCAACCAGTGCTACTCCAAAAGCTTCAGTGACTACTTCGGGCAGGATGTTCATGGGTGGTGTTTTTGGTGATGGTAACCTATAAAAAATAAAGACAGTCCTTTCTGCAAAGCCTGGAACATAACCTCGATATGCCTGCAGTTAATGAAAATATAACAGAAACAATCTTTGCATGCACAGCTGATTCTTTTAATATTTGTAAGGTGATGTTTTTCAATATTTTAGATTACTAAGATCTGTGAGGAACTGCGGGAGAGAATTCATACAGGAAGTTGAACCAGTTTCAGATGGAGTATTCAATTTGTATACTTCAATTGAGAAATTAGGAAGGGATCCTTCTAAATTAGCTCCCCCACTGACAGATAAATTCAGCAACCATTCCCTAATTTTATAATGTGCAATAAAAGAAACCCTACTGCATATTTTTTCTTTTTTTTATAGTTGGCTTTCCTGTGAAGTTTAAACCTTTTAAACAGGTTATTATTCCTGTAGCTTATGGACTGTATGGGCATATATTCCATCTAATGGATACTGCAATGAAATGCCTCAGTTAAGAACCGAATCACCCCATATTGTCTCTGTACTCCGTGAAAAGACTTCTGTCCCTCCAGAGCACAAATCACACTGCCAGAGAGCCAAACCGCACTCTGAAGGTTTCTAACGTTCTCCACTGACAAGGCAGTTAGTTAGATGTTTCAGGTAAGTGCCGGAAAATACATAGGAATGATCGAGACTTCTGCTTGTGTTTTTCAACACTACAGAGTGTTCTCCTGTGAGGTTAGAAAATAAACTCCTGATTAAAGATTCACCAATGCAGTTTAGCTGTTCATAATACATATCAAAAGGGGACACTTAGCCCTGTTTATTCTCAGATACATTACATGTAATAGCATGCCTAAATACTTAAAATAAATTTTTTTTCTCATTGACTTATTTTATTTCTATCAGTCCATGCTGCTACACATGCGCTCATGCTGTCTCAGACTCGTACTTTGTGAAGTTTAGGGAAATCTTGTGTCCTGGTTTTGACTGGGATAGAGTTAATTTTCTTCCCAGTAACTGGGACAGTTCTGTGTTTTGGATTTAATATGAGAATAATGTTGATAACACACTGATGTTTTAGTTGTTGTTGGTCAGCGCTTGCATTAAGTGAAGGACTTCTCAGCTTCTCATACCGCTCTGCCAGTGAGGAGGCTGGAGGTGCACAAGAAGCTGGGAAGGGACACAGCCAGGACAGCTGACCCAAACCGGTCAAAGGGATATTCCACACCATGTGACATCATGCCGAACAAGAAAACTAGGGGGGGGAGTTGGCCAGGGGGCAGCATTTGCTGCTTGGGGATGGGGTGGGCATTGGTCAGTGGGTGGTGAGCAATTGCATTGTGCATCACTTGCTTTGTATATTGTTTTATCATTATTATTTTCTCTTCCTTTTCTGCCCTCTTAAACTGCTTTTATCTCAACCCATGGGTTTTTCTTTTATTTCCTGATTCTTTTTTCTGATTTTTTCCACCAGGGATTGGGAGGGAGGGTGAGCGAGCGGCTGTGTGGAACTTAGTTGCCAGCTGGGTTTAAACCACGGCACACTGCAATTTCCAAAAGGGAGATTACACAACAGCTGTGCTATTCCATACCGACCCTTAGAGTTCAAAAAGTCTCTGTGACATCTAGTCCAAGTTCTCTTTCCAGCTAATTATACAGAATATTTTTTTTTCCTTCCCTTCAAGGTCATGGAGAAAAATGTATCACTATCTATAGTCAGAATGCTCTTTTCTAGATTAAGCATATCTAAATCCTTTACATTTCCTCAGAAACCACTTTTTCTCTAAGTGAGTGGAGAAAAACAAAGTGTAGTAATCTACAAGCCTCACCTCATTGCCGGCCCTTTCTACTACAATACCCAAGGCAACCCTCAAAAAGCAGGTTGCAATAATCTTGTAGAGTGTGCTCTGTCCTCCTGTCACACATCCATCAGACATCATCAGGTACTCAGTACCTACTTTTTATTCCATAAAGTAATGGAAAAGCTATGAAAATATATAAAAAGTAGTCTGCATTTTTACAATGATATCTATACAGATATACCTTGTTAACATGGGGTTGAACGATGAGAGAGTATTTGAGGAAGTTGGAAATGAACATAATAGATTTTTGCCATTTCTTGTTGCAGAAAACTACTTTGACCTCTCCAGAGGCTGTTCTCAGAAGTAAACATATTTAAAAGCCACAAGCTAATAAAAAACACATTACCCTTCAGGAATATGTCCCACAACTTCCAGCCCATAGACGTATTCCATATCAGCATAGTAGCAGGCAACGGATGTAGCAATTATCTATTGATTCAACACAGAGAAAGATGTTATGTTTCTATTGCGTTTAGCTTCTCACTTGCTCCTTATTATTGCCGTATCTAAGCACATGACAGTGTTCATGCATTTATCCTTAGATCAATCCAGTAAGACAGGGAAGTGTTATTATGGAAAATTTTGCAAATGTGGAAGAGTCAAAAGAAACTAAGATCTGGACACAATAATAAATTTAGAAAAGATGGCTGAAGAAGGACTATGGTGGAGTTTGGACATTCTATGTTAAAGAAAGGTAGCCGTACAAGTCTCTGTAAAGCTTCAGGGATATTGCCAATCAGTGTCTGAACTGCCTCAATGCAGCACGTGCCCCAGACCACTGCCGTTCATGTGAGCAGCTTAAAATAATTTGTAATTTAGGTGCTCCTGAGTGGTCTGGGTCAGCTGATGTTCTCCACGCACACCTAATCCAGACCAGCAGTAGAAGATGTGTCTGTCTCTTATTTTTTTTTTTTTTCCTGTAGGTGTAAGTGTTGCTGAGGGAATAGAAAGTTTGGCCCTGAGGAGGTCCAAACTCACTTCCAAAAATTTTTATGAGATAGACACACAAATCCCAATAGAACAGGCACAGGTTCCAGTCCATGATCCTCAGTTTGCTGGTACATTTTATCCAGTATTGTTTAAAAGGCAGCAGAGAAACAGATCTTAGAGCAGGGACCAGAACCACACTACCTTCTTTTCCAGCACTGTGCCCCCCAAAATGTATTCTTTTGTAAATAACTTTTTCCAACTGTCCTGGTTTTAGCTGGGATAGAGTTAATTTTCTTCACTGCAGCTGGCACAGTGCTGTGCTTGGACTTAGCATGAAAACAATGTTGGTAACACACCAACGTTTTGGTTGTTGCTGGGTAGTGCTTGCACTAGTCAGGGACTTTTCCAGCTTCCCATGCTCTGCTGGGTGCACAAGAAGCCGGGAGGGGAGGGGGCACAGCTAAGAGAGCTGATTCAAACTGGCCAAAGGGATATTCCATATCATGTGACATCATGTCCAGTATGTTAACTGGGAGGAGCTGGTCAGGGGGAGGGAGGCAGCAATCGCAGCTCGGGGACGGGCAGCGTCAGTCGGTGGGTGGTGAGTGGTTGTATCATTTGTCTTTCTGGTTTTTTTCCCTTTTTCCCTTTTCCTTTTTATTATATTATCATTATTGTTATTACTATAATAATCATCATTATTATCATTATTATCTTATTTTAATTATTAAACTGTTCTTATCTCAACCCATAATTTATTTTTTTTTGCTTTTGCTCTTCCAATACTCTCCCCCATCCCACAGGGGTGGGGGGAGTGAGGGAGCAGCTGCGTGGTGTTTAGTTGCTGACTGAAGCTGAACCACGACACCAGAAAAGGAAGAGTAACTGGGAACATCCACCCTGAAAAGCACCTGCCCTTCTTTTTTCTTTTCTTTTTTATTGTTTTCATTTTCTTTTAGAGGTCTAAAGAAAACCACAACTTTCTTTACAGGAAAACTGTAAGTAAAATTACAAAAAGCAATAGCTTAGGTATTCAACTTCATTTCAGATAAATAACAAGAAACATCTAAGCCACAACTACCCAGCACAAAACTTGCCTGGAGTTACAATGTGCCTGTTACATTTCATTTTCTATTTCAAACTTCTTACACTTTAGCTTTCTAGGATTCATGTTCTTGTGATTATGTAAAAAGTAGTAAACACATGAAAAATATTATACAAATTGGGAACGTATGTCACTTCTTTCTTAATTATTTAGCCAAACCATTTCCTGTTCTTACATGTAACATACAGCCATGAAAATTAGTTATCCATTTAATAAGTGGCAGGTGTGGCTGTGGGTAACTATAGAAAACACAGTAAACCTCAGCAGATTAGTTGAACCATTGAAAGCTTTGTATAGCAAAAAGTCTAATGTTTGATTTTGTACTTACCAAGACTAGATCGATGGGAAGAACAATTTTAATGTTTCTTTGAAATTTCTCATTCAGTTCTTTAACAAGAACAAGCACCACAATGCTCAGCAAGGAGAGAAGTAAAGCCTCCAACTGAACTGATCTGATATTCTCAAACACATAGGCATAAATCTGTAGTGAACAGCAAATAACAAACACAGAACAAAAAATATATAATTTTGAGTCATATGCTATGGCATATTCTACACAACTTCGGGCATCTCAAATAATCTGTGAGAGCTGAATCAATACTGCAGGAGCTGAGTCATCTGACAAACTGGCCTACACGTAAGATTTTGCAAGGAAGAAAATCACCAATTTATTATTGTTAAAAAACTGTGAAACTCAAAAATCCACAGTGAACATTTGTATATACGAATTTACGAATTTTTATTGTAGAAACAAGAAAATTTCAATAAATGTGATATGTACCTTTTTCTTATTCAGTCTCATTAAATTATGTGTGATAAATGAGTGTTGCACAAAAATGTTGGGAGAAGCTTACATGCGCAAAGATCTATTTTCACTGCCCATAGCTCATAACATCCATCAACTATAACAGTAGAAGTTACTTCTGAGGAAAAGGTTTAAAAGACAAAAGGGGAGGGAAAGAGAGGGAGAGAGAGGAAGATCAAAAAGGAGAGAAAAATGCAGTAGTGGCTGGATGGAAAGAGAACAGGAATCTTCACAGAAGATCATCCTCTCCAGGGCATCCTCTCCAGTGCATGAGGGGATCCATCAAAACACTTTTCCAGAGTAAGAGTATAGCTTCAGCAGGGTGCACTCAGTCTCTCTGTTGGTTGCTTTTGCCTGTTACACAAACAGTGCTCCATGGAGCATGCTTTGATCAGGTCCAGATGCTGCACACATTACTTAGCTTTCAAGCTTTACGTACGTACGTTATTGGCTAGTTAAATAACTAAAATTATCTACTAGGCCCTGTTTCTTTCCGCAGCATAAACTTATAAGTTAAAAGTTGCAAAGCAAGAGGTAAAGAGTAGGGGAAGAAGGGGTGATTCACACATCAGTGGCAAGTGCTTTCCAGGGCAAACTCTCCATGGCAAGGTGGGGGAACTGCAGGTGCAAGGGTGTGAGGGGTAGGGCACGCTGGACCATGAGGGTCAAAATCCTGCAGCAGTGGGCTCTGGGATGTTTGGGAGCGGCTACATCACCGCGCGTGAGAGGCAGACTGCAGGGTGAAAAGAGGAAAAGGAGGTTGGAGTAGAGCTATGGAGATGGAAACAGGAGGCCTTCAGCTTTTCAAAGGTTAAGGCATAGCGCAACATGCTGTAAAACATGGTTAGAAAAATATAGTTGTGTCTATGATGAAGAAAAGAAATACAGTGCTGAAAATAAGGAACATGTGGAATAGAAATACGGAATAGGACTAGAATGACCAGTGGTGATGAACAAGGATCTCTGATGAAGAATACAATGTTGTGACAAACACAGAAGAATGCAGTTGCCTTCACACCAGCACAGATGACACAGCTATCAGTGAACTGTAATTCCAGTCCTACTCTGAATTTGAGAGTCCAGAAAATGAGGCATAAATCAGTATCATAACAGATTAACAGAAAGTAATTAAAAAATTCACAACTTTACTGAATGGTTAGAAGGGTGGAAGAAAGTTAGAGGGGAACTTCTGTCCCAATAAACAAAGGAATAATCCTATCACAAGTTATTTTCAGGCCACATGAATAAAAGCAATAGTCTGTTGCCTGGAGGAACAAAGAGGCATCAAAATGGACATAATGCACATGCTTACTAAAGCTACAAGGGAAAAAAGGTGGACTCAGACCCTTGAATTCTGCATTTATATTCTGGGAATTATTGTGTAGCCTGAGATGTAAACCATATAGAGAACAGAAGTTAAAATCTAGGATCCAGATTTAGACTGCATCACAAGTAACTTCTTTTTAAACCACAACATTAAGGATAATAAAGTCAAGCAATGGAGGCTTAAAATGCTAATATAAAAAAGGTGTTTTCCCTGGCAACAGCTAAGATGGACACTAAAACAAATGAAAAGTGACACTTGTAGTTTTATCAAAATAAAGATTAGTAATTTTTTGTCCCAGAGAACCTATTCTCAAATACATGGATAATGCTAATAAGGCTTGACGTTTTGGAGCTCAAATATATGAATTTATACTGGACAGGAAAAAGTACTAGGAAAATTTTCTTAGGAAAGGACCTTGTTCTAGCAGAAAGGTGGTCACTATCACAATACAATTTTTTACCACTGTTCTGATTCTGTCACTCCTTGAAGAGGTAATGCTCATTTTGAAAAATGAGTAAATTATAAATTACTTCCTTATTCTTCCTCTCTCACCCTTTCTAAGAATATTTTCATAATCTTTAAGGGAAAAAAGAAACCAACTAAAAGTCCTCTAAAAATGGTTGCATTAAAAAAAAGACAAGATGTAATTTTCCTTGTAAAGAGGACAACTTAGTGTAGTCCTTTGAAATTTACCCTTGGACTTTTGATTAAGGATGCACAGTGCAACCCAGCACATAAGTTTCTCAGAACCCAGGAAAATATTTTAAAATCAACATGTTAAACAATTTGATATATATATGTCATAAATGTGAAAAATGGTAATGAAGCCACAGTTTTTAACCACGTGTTGTCCCACTGTGATCAGACAATGTGGATTGTGTCTTGAGTGGCATGGGACTAGTCTCTGTACCCATAATTTTCCAAGAATGCATTTTCAAGAGAGCACAGGAGTTGGCACAGTGCCCAAGCAGACACTGTGATTAATTAGGACACAAGGAGGCAATCTGGAAAACTATATTGCAAACTGGGCCCACAAACTCACCAAAGGCTGAGCTAGGTATAAGGTGAAGTGATAAGAAAAGGGAAGAAATGGATTCATTCCAAATTGTCGAAGTCAAAGAGATGTGGGCGTATTTTGAAACGAACAGTATCTATTGAAGTGTCAGCATTAGCTATCTGTGTTTATGGTGTTGAATATCATTTTCCTAGATAAAGTGAGACATAGGGTTGGGTGAATCAATATAATTTTAATGAATGATTCAAAGAAATATTTCAAAAGAAATATTTATAAATGTTTTCATCTCAAATATCATGATGAATTCAGTATTTTACATATTTTGATGATGCACTTACTGAAACAATTTAGAAATTCTGTAGCAGAATTGTTTGATATTGCAGTGTACAAAGCAATTGTGTCATTATATAATTAACAAAATTTTTAAATACAGCAATAATACATTAATTGAGATGTTTGTCTCCTGTTTTTTGTTTTTATTGCTAGCTTTGTGTAAAAATTTTTAATGGAAATGATCTGGCAGTATTATGAGGAACCAGTGAACATTTTGGCAATCAATGTAAATTTGCACGTAAGTGGAAAAAAGCAATGTTTTAACTTTGCACACACATATATGCAGACACTGAATGTCCCTGGTCTCATGGGAAATTAATGGCTTTGAGTTCTACTATATTTTCACATACTTGCATAGGGTAATGATGAAGATTGTCATGTTTTATATTCTAGAAAGAATATGTATTCTTATGCAACAATGAAATCCTCCAAGTTCTTTTTTTTAAATGTATACAAGAAAACCCAAGGGATTAGCTCTAAAATGAGCATACAGGCTGAAGCAAACAAAAGAATTAAAGGAACATATTAGTTAAAACACTTAATACAGTTTAACAGTAGATGACCTCATTGCATTTTCAAAACCGTTTCATTCTGATGTTTGTTAGAAAAATATAACTGGGGGGAAAAAGTACAGGCAACTATTGTGAGCTGTATAGGGAACAAACTTGAAAAAAGAAAGGAAATAAAAGGACTGATAGTGGGAACATGAAGGTTTTCAGCCAACTGCAGCACAACCACAAGGATTTTGCAACAAACTTGCAACACAACCACAAAAGACCCCATTTTGCAAAGTAGGTTTCTTATGTTGCAGGAGTTCATTTTGCAGTGCTGTATAGTCTCAGAAACTTGTGGAAGGATAAATATATCTACACATGGATAAAGAGCAAATAAAGATATGTTTTTCTGTTTTCAGATACTAAGTAAAACCTGATGACACTTTTCTTGTCCCTTGTAAAAATCAGATCTCACATATAGTCTTCCCTCACCATTTTTCTTCTTCCCCTTTACCTTGCTCTACCCATTTGTAAAATACCAACTGATGCTGCAATGTGCAGTTCTATTGCAGTGTTACAAACCATGTACATGGAAAATTAAATTTAATAAATTACATAAACCACGTGTAAACACAAAAATCTCATAGGCCTAACGCCAGTGTAGTGGATTTGTTCTCCACATACAAAGCTCATTTTTACATATTTAATCATGATCTCACTTGCTATAAAGAATCCGTTTCACTGGCTTGCTTTACTTTCAACTCTCTTATCACACTTTATTAAACATTCTTATTCTTGCTTTGCCAACCCAAAGGCTGCCTGAGGCGAAGCAATTGGCTTTGTGAGTGGGAGGTGTTTTGGAGCGGAGAAAGAAAAAAAATGTAAGCAAAAATACCAGTCTTTGGGTTTCAAGAACACGTCCAGAGAGACACGCCAAATTTGCCTTTCACTCTCGAGTTACATATGCACACTAGCATATATCTAATGAGTATAATTTTCATATAAAACTACCACCACAGGAAAAAAAATATTGTTAAAAACTAAATCTGGTGCTTCTGACTGAGATACTTGACCTTCTTAAAGCAACCCATAAGTCTGCACAGACACCAGAAACCTTTCAAAATATTTGTATGGTAAAATTGTTCCTTCTAAATATGGAGATTTTTTAAATTATTCTTTTAAGTTGTACAGTTGTATTCTTTAAAGTTATTTTTCGTTTGATCATTTGTTTTCATATAATTCTACTGAGCAATTCAGAACCATAAAAAAAAATCAGGAAAAATTTTCTTTGGAAAATGTTCAAGGGAGTTTGATTTCAAAAATGAAGTGAAGGGCAAAGGACTTGTTTCAGATACATTAAAAAATACAAGGGATAAGGGAATCGAGTTCTTTCAGAGCATTTGAATGACCTCACTTATGATATCATCAGCACACCAACGTGGAAATATTTCTTTGTATCACTGCTGTTCTTTATTATTGCTTATAATGTATGTTTTGATTATGTCTTGGCTGGGGTACTTAACACCAGTCATCTCTACAAGATGACAATATTCCTATATGTAAGTATAGTCTCCATGGAAACGCCATGAAAAAGAGGCTAGCCACATTTTATATTAAGAAGTATTTATGAAAAGGTTTTTAAAGAATTAAAAAATGTTTTAACATATAATGAATCATTTGTAATAGTATGACAGGCTGCCTGACTGCTCATAGAAATGGCTATGACACTTTTAGTTATGTCTTTACAAGATAAATTACTTGTGTTTATTACATGGCCCTAATTTTCATTAATGGTTCGATCCTCTAAAAACCTTACCAATGGATTATCCATACGAAATATTATCGCACTTATGAAATACTATGACATAACATTCTGAAAAGCAACATCTTCTTATGACAGAGTTCACATTAACAAACATCCCAAAATAATAGGAAAAAATAAAGAGCAGCGCAGAGCAAGAAAATGCAGCCAATGCTTTTAAATAAGGTGTCCTAACTGAGTGACTAACTAGACGAAGCCTCACTTCATCTAGTAATCAATTCATTTATGGCTATCAGTGCACTGTAAATATCACCTCAGCAAGTAAATAAAGTTTTATTTTGAGCAAAATATCATTTTGACAGGTACTACTGTAACACTACTAATGCTTATGCCAAGAGGTTATGCTTACAGCACCTAAATTCAGGGTTTTCTGGAATAAGTTACTGTAAAGAATATGTTCTCATATCTTTTATGCAATAAGATTATACAGCTTCGCCCTTTAAGGTTTCAGCCAACAATTTGTACTTTCCAAAGGGAGTAACCATGATACTGTATGAAAGGCTGTATGCATTTTATAAAAATTACCTTAAAGCTGTACACTTGCTGTGTTTATGGCAAAGCATAAAGCAATAAGTAACCTATCTAGGGTAATTTTTGCATAGGAGATCCACAAACCATGGGTCATTTTCCTTTTACCACAATGATGGTCAAGTTTGGTTCAGCAAAATATGAATAAAATATGTTTAGAATGATATTTGGATATATTCCTCCCACATGCTAATCCAGAAAGAGTTAACCCTCCCTGTAAAAGTGTGTAATTTCTCAGGATAATAAATGGAACTACTGATGCTGTGATACACATATTTTTAATTGATTACTGAATCCTTTCAAAATAAGACCCATTCCTGATAATTCTTTATCAAGTTTTCCTAAAAAACACACCTCGCAAGGTGAAGGTTTTGGTATTATATTTTCTGTTCATTCATATGCATGCGTAATGATTTTCTTACACTTACCTATAGCCGAAAAGCATAGTATTTAAGAAAATGTTAGCTAATGGAATTTACTGAACTCACATGAAAAAATCCCAGCGGCCCCGATATATACGGCATTTTCATTCCCAACAGATACTTGACTTGTGAAGTCACAACGTGTGTAGCTGCTCCTGTTGTCATCGCACTTATCACTGGTTCTGTTAACAAGAAAGTGGCACTGCCCAGCTGCAGCATAAACATCGCTACCTGAAAAGCAAAGGTGTAAGTATCAGTAATTATAATAAAATGCAGATTCCTGGCGATAGGACAATGAGGCAGGGGCCTTTCAATAAACTGTAAGATAATGAGACAAAGATAAAAAGCAAAAGCCCTTTGAAGGACAATTATAGCAGAAAATGGAACCCATTGAAACCCTGTGGGTTTACCTGCACCACCTTACTCACATCACTAGTTTACCAGACTCTTATTAGTTTAGTAACAAAAGCTGACTCAGGGAAACTGTCTTCATGCAAAGTTAAGTATTCTCTCCCGCTCAAATACATGAGCACAATAAACACTATAAGAACATCAACTCAGCACAGAAGCATGAAGTAAAGTAAACTCAAAAAGTGAGGGTGGTGCTAAGACTCATTCCTGCCCCACTGCTGTTCAGCCTGAGTAGGCAAAGGGCCGTATCTTGGTCCATCTTACCAATTGCCAACACGTTAATATCAGGATTCCCAACGTTAGTAATTCCAACACCTACCAAATTAATTAGGTCCTAAAACTACAGACAGCTGAGTCCCATGGTGAGAGCTCTGTCATCCCGCGGAGGCCCGCCCTGTCCCCAGGCTGCTGCACCATCAGATTTCTCTTCCCATGCAGTCACGCAACCACTTTGCTCCTCCAGCAGACCCTTAGCCTCCTGATATCCCACTCACCCTGCGCATACGGTTCAATATACCATGGTATTTGGTGCTCTCATGCTACAATGTCATAATATCAAATACGTCAGATACCACCAGTCCACTACCAGTAGTTACATCTGCTTCATATGTTGAGGAGGGTATAAAAATACTTCAGATGACAGAGGGTTTAAAAATACTTCTTTACAGAGAAACAGGGATGTTTATATATAGTTATGTGTTCTGTATGAACAAAAATAAAAGTAAAGACCTTTAAAACTACTTCCCTTATATTTCAGAAATGCTTGAATTAATTTAAAGTAGAATATATGTATACAATAAGAAAATTTAAAGCAGGAAGAAAAATTCAACATCCATTTTCACAAAAACACTCCTATATACAAACTAAATTTCTCTGCAAGAAAAAGGAGTATGGTTTGGCTCAGCAATATTTGACCTTGAATACTATTTCAGCTTTGTTGCAACTTTTGCAGAAGTTATTTCAGAGAACAGGTATATAATGGAAGAATAATATTCCTCTCTAATCCAGGAATCTGGACTACAGATTAATCTACAACTATTGTAGATATTTTGTGGGAATATAGGTTAAATACCCAAAGTCTTATTGGGTATTACTGCGTTTTCTCCCCTTATTCCACACTGCGATCACTCTTTTCCTCTGAAAATGAGATTTGACAGCTCTTAGTTCTTTGAACAAGGTTATTATATACCTACAGATGCTACTGTGGTTAGAATAACACTTAATCATTTTCTGATCAATATTAAGATATCAGCTTATGTTTGAATTATCTCCCCATACAGTATGTTCTGCAGATTCATTAGATAAAAAAATAGTTTCTTCTATAATCTTTTTCATTTCCTATTCTTCTGCCTGAAAAGTTACATATTCTTGGTACAGAGTTGTTTGTTAAAATAGTTTCCAAGAGGATTATTTTGTGTCTACCATATTAAATATCATCCTTTGGGAATATATTACAGCCTCCTTTGCTTTATTTTGTTTTGTTCTGAAGCTAAAATAATAATTTCCAAATGTTATCATTCTTTACGCTTGAACACCATTTATTTTTTCACCAATCTCACCTGTATGCAGTGAGCTATGAGTATAATAGCACAAAAGAAAGAAAAATACCAAAGTGAGTGGCTTTTAATTTATCACAAAAACCTCTAGTGAACAATTTCCTCTTCCGTCTGAGGGATTAAATCTGAGATTTTTTTTTCCTATTTCCCCCTATTAGCCTGTGGACAGCTCTATACTACAATCAGAACATTGATTGCCATTCAAGATTGGAGCCCAATAACAATAATTACTGTGTATCCTCAGTGAATAGCAATTTAGTCAGGCCTGAAACCAGTAATAACTAACTTCAGATATTTTGTTTAGCTGTTAGTACAAACAGCCTATTCGTATATTTAAAACATTGTTCACAGTAGCAAAGTTCAATAAGACTTAAATTCTCTCTTCCCTAGTGAATTTTGGGGTTTTTTTTCTAAGATCAGTTTGTATTGTATGAATGTGAAATTTCTAACTGTGTAATAGCCTAGTTTCCAGAGAATGAGATGAATGTTTATTTAGCTGTGGAATCAAAACCACAGAGACAATTCTGTGAGCTACATAGTATCACAGAGAAATATTAGTTAATATTAGCATTTCAGAGAAAGTTATTACAGTGAATTACATGGAAATGGTGTCATCATTGCAGAACTTCACAAATTCAGCATCACTCTCTTTTTACTTTAATTTTTTAACTTTAAATCTTCAGCATATTAGGGGGATGCTTCACAGATAGTAATTAAAAGGTAACATTTCAGCTGTACTTTCTATTGTTTATTTATAACCGTGGGTTATGTAAAATACATCCAAACCACGAATATGGTTTCAGAGAGACAATTTCTGTAGCCGCTCAGTTAAACAACCAGCAGCCTACACTTCGTCCCTCGTCTCTTACTGCAGAAGGTAGCTCAGGACTTCCAGAAACAAAGGCAATGTTTCATCAGCATGTACATCCTACTCTTTCTTTACATTATAGTTAAATAAATGTAATGTGCATCCATATATCTTCCATGGTGAAGATCTAAAACTGAAGCAATGAGAACAGAAAGCATCCGGGGAGGAGGGCATAATTTTCAGCACAAGCTGGTAAGGGAAACTCCTGCTGTCCTTGCAATATGAGTAATGTACAGAAACTCTTTAGGTAAAGAGGGAGTAAAAAGGTGTTTTAAAACAAGCCTCCCAAATCTAGTTGCATGTGAGTGTTTTTGACAGATATACTTAAAATTTTTAGCATTTATACAGGTCCAGATCAACTTTCCAGTTAAGCCTCCATGCTGGGCAACAGGCATATAGCTTGGCTGCTTTTTGGAAAAACATCATTTGAAACTCAGATGAGCTGACAGTGCACAATTTCATCACGTTGCATTATGTCATAAAATCTGTCACCTACTAAGCAATAACCAAAATGTAGAAAGTTAAACATTCTTAAAGAAATTTCTAAAAATCTACATTATCTTCGATGTGTTTGTGATACTCATTTTTGCGGGTTTCCCATCTTATTTTTGGATATATTGTATAATTTTTCTTCCTTCTTGATCAGACAAACTACAGGCAAAACTGACAGTGAAATGTCATAACAGCAAGAAATAAAATACAAAAAAATGCCAAAGGCAAATAGATTTATCTTTCCATTATTTGTACTAATACTGGGCTTTTCTTAAACTGTAAAAGGAACAAAATTTTCACATATTTTAGGATTGTCTCCAGAATTTTTAATTTTTCAAAATTTAGTTCTTAAGGGGTGAAGGAATATTTCAGAGACAACAATCACAGTCACAATAATGGTTTGAAAGGCACGTGGCTCTACTTTCTTTGTGCAGCTTTTTCAGTATATCACACTATGTAAAAAAGATCATTAAGAAGTAAATTTTCTGAGATGAATTTTGCTTTCACCAGGTATACATTCTTGATTAAATTCATGCAAATGAAACCAGGAGCTGTCAGAGAAAGGAAAAAAACCACAGAAGCAAGGGAGAGAGAGCAGCCTTGAGATAATGCGCAGTAAAGGAGAAAAGATCTTGGAAACAAGTTATTAAACCAAGTGGTTGAAGGCAGGACTTCTAAAAAACATCGTGGAGAAAAAATGAAAAGTACAAATCAGAATGGAAGATAATGCAAAGGAACCTCTTATTGCAGCTGTCTTTACTGCTCCATAATTTTACTCTGACAAGCAGACGAAGAGAATGGGGATTTAGCCAGGAGAAGAGAAAGAAGTAATTTCAAAAAGCAAAGCCCTCTATGTTCATTAATTCAAGTCCTTTTGGTTCTTGTCCACTTTCAATACTTTCTTCCCATGACAACACGCTCAGTTTATTATTGTTAAAATTCCACTCTCACTGTGTAGTCAACCTAACTGTATGGCCAGTAAAAATTTTGATCATGTAACAGCACTTTGGAAATCACTAATCTTAAAACTTCTGTCCACAGTAACTGAAAGGCTGATATCATGTTACCTGCTGCATGAATTCAGTTTTGGAGAATGAATTTTAAACCCCTCAAAATTCCACATTCTGGAGGGTGCTCGTTTATTTCACGGTTAAACTGAACAAAAAGCAGTGGTACTCTTTCTGATCATTTGCTGCATGGGCTGAGAGGACAAGGTGAGCCGTGAGGAATATATCTTGGAAGAAAACAGTACAGATTGTGAGCCTCTCATTTACTGTGTTGCATTGGTTATCTCAAAATCAGAGGTTGCAAAAGTGAAGACATCTATGGTCCGTCTGGAGATGTCTGTCTGGAGACAGCTGTCAGACACAGGCAGTTCAGTTTGACTGAGTTGTCAATTTAAAACTCTTCTGGCCTTTTTCAATAGACATTGTAATTGGCAGCTTTGGGTCTTTTGAATTGCAGCTCTTAAGTTCATTATGTTTAGTAGCTTCTGATGGTGTGTGGAGTGAGCTTTCCTTGCTCCAGGACCTGAACAACACTTCTTTCTGTGGTCTTTCTGGACTAACACATAGCACGCTGTACTGTAATTGCAGGAACCAGGACTCACACCCAGCCAGTTGTACAGAATATAAGCCTGCAAGAAGTTATTTCCATTGTGAAATCAAAATGAACTCTTTTCCGTGATTATCACTGTATAATAAAGGCTCATGTTTGTACCTCATGAAAAACTATGTATAACATAAAATAGTGCAGCATGATTTTCCCTACAGGGAAACAAAACTTTGGACAAGAATATTAACCTTACAAAACCACACTTCATATTCAAACATGCTCCTCTGTTATTAAGCAAACTGATAATAGACCATGTAAATTTGTTGTCCTGATAACCAGAAACATTTTTTATTTCCAATACTGTACGTCAGCAACTAATTATTTGTAAGTCTTTAAAATACAGTCATTGAAAAACTTGCTAGTAAAAATGTAGAAGACTGGGATGAAATAACCACTATTTCTCATTTACAGAACAGTAGCACAAGTGAAGTCTGTAGGACTGTGGTCCTGAAGAGAATAAAGCTTTTTTCTAGGATAAAAGTTATTTTTTCTCTCACTTTGAAATGCAAGCAGCTTTCCTCTATTTATTCAGCAAATTTAATATTGAATTTCAGTTTAGTATGTTGAGGTTTTTTTACGGACGCATATTTATGCAAGCAGTCTTGCACACATACTATACTAATAGGAAAAAAAAAATCTTACCCAAAATAATTTTTTGAGGATTTTTGATGCTATAAAGGCATCATCCAATTCTAATTACAAAATTATTTCATAGGCATCTGTTATGTTCCATCATTTCCTCTCCCCATCAATACCTCTGAGGTATTTAATATCAGGAAATAATTCCATTAACTTGATTAGCTTTCCCTGCCCTGATTATCTTTATAGAGTAGCAGTTACACAAACATTAAAAATCCACATTATACCTTGTGTTCTGCTTTTAAATATGAAATAGTCTCTGTGAATGCATTATATTAAATGTTTTTAGTAATTACAGTTTTTATTTTGTTATTTATTTTCTGCTTTAACGCTACATTATGTTCATTAGAATGCCTCTTAAGATAACTAAAAATCTTCCCTCTTTTATGAACAGTCCCTCAATCATTAGATTTAAAAAGAAGTTTAGGAATCTGAAATTTATTATTTGAAAAAAAATTTAGCCAGCTAAGCCCCAGATTTCATGTCTTACAAGCTCTACCTATTGTCTGATGATCAGAAATCCGTTCGAAGTTATTTCATGTCTAGATGGCACTAAGATTCACAAAGCCTGCTCAGAGTTTGCCTCACACACAAATGCACACTTATGGTCTTCACAAAACACAAAGCAGCCAACAGCAGTTCATCTCAAAAGCATACTTCTTCCCTTTGCCTTCCCTGCATGACTCATTATTTTGTATGTTTTTTGCTTTTTCTTCTTTAATGTTATTTGCTGATTAGTGTGCTTAGCCCCGCTACTGGAAAAACAGTATGAAGTTCCTTTTCTGGCCAAGGATGTTCAGGTCTTTACCTACTATTTCTAAGATGGAACCAGCTGTTTTGGAGAAAGATGCTTCATTCTTCATGTGGAAGCTGCCCAAGGTATGGAATAGTCATAACATCAATAGTTTTTGTGTAATTAGTGGCTGGTTAGAGCACTGCATTTTGACTACTTTATAAAGAAACGGTCTTAGAGTAGACACCATAGCCTAGGTCTGCTCCCTTCCCAGAGAAGCACCATCCCAACTACCAACTGCACTCATAATTCCACTTCTTTTAGTATTTCAGGATGTCTTCAATGGGAAAGTGTTGCCTCAAAATGCATCATCTTGTCCCAGAGTACGTCATCTATTCCAAGCTATTCATTATTTTCTAGTTTAATCTGATAAGTAGAAGCAGGTCACTGACTTAGCCCTCCATTACCAGCAAGATGTGCCCTGTCACCTTATCTGGGAATTGCAGCAACTGTTAGCTAGGAGACTGGAATCATGATGAGAAATGTGGATTCCCACTTTTAACAGCACCTGGCATGATGGCAAAGTTTAATCACAGCCTTGATCCAGACTTTCACTTGTATACAGCATATCAGTAGCTTCAAGGCACTCCTCTAGGAAATAAGTATTTTAATCTGGTCTTTAACCATTAAACTCACATGAAGGACTAGTGGTAGCCCTACAATCACCAGCTATATTAGTATGGCTATAATGCAAGTGACTTTACTGACTTGGGAGAGGAGCCCATGCACATAGCACAGTTCCCTATCAGACCTCCTTTGAAGATGCAGGCAGAGGATTTTCTAGTTCTTCTCATTCTAAACAGGCTTAAACAGGACATAGGCTGCAATAAGTCAGCTGGTGTGGTTGAAGGTATATGAAAAAGCAGAACTTTTCAGAATGAAAGAGGTTTACACATCTAATGGGATTCTGCAGCAGCTAAGCAAAAAATTTCTACGTGAGATTTTGAAGTTAGATCAAATGCAGGCACCAACTTCCTGCTTGAGGCATTTCAGCCTCTCTGGGGACGACGTAGGAGATTATCAGGCTGTGAGCACAGCAACCCGCATGAAGAGCTCTGTGCGTGCTCAAAGGACTTTGCTGTTAGAAGCACCCTGCACATGATGCAGTGTTATGTTGCACACACTAGTGCAAAGGCCACGCATGCAGCAGCCAGGCACATCAGCATCAGCTCTACTCCACATGTTGTCTGTAGGGTTTCCCTCACTCATGCTACTCCTCCAAGTCATAATTTTGTAACCAATAAACCAACAAAAGAATTTAAAATGCAACAGAAAACCATGCTTCTTGATATATCCTACCGACTAACATAAGCACATGCCCTAGTTTCTGCTAGGTGTGCAGGGCGCTGGAGATCCCATTCCACGCTCCTTCACTCATCCTTTGCATGGTAGAGGAATCCAAAGCAGCAAGCACAGGGGTCCGAGTTTCTTTCAGGAGGCCAGGTACCCAGGAGGTGTTGCAATGTTGAATGTTGGAACATTTCTTCCCTTTTAATATTTACAAGGAAAGAGGGAAGCCTTCTTTGAAGACCTAAGTAACTGGCAATGGATAAAGGAACTCAGCACTTGTGGTCAGAATAGGAAAAGAGAAAAAATTTAAAAGACCTCTGATCATTTGAATAAGCTTTGGAGAATCATTTGAAGACATCTGTTTTACTAATTTATTTCACTTTAACAATGGGTGTGTGAACTCTAAAGAGAATTTAAAGATGTTTTCCCTACTGTTTTTAATTATTGAATATTGTATAGTATTTCTTTTCAAGCCAAGAGCAATAAAAAACCTCAGGAATATGTCAATGCTTACCAGGAGCTGATTCATGTTTTGTCTCTGAAGGAGAAGGAAAGGGAGTACCACCAACAACTGAATATTATATTAGAGCTGACTGAATGTGGTTTTACTTCATATTGCAACACCCTAGGAGCATGTATACAGACAATTACTACATCTCAACAAAGGAGCAGCAAGTTCTTAAAACACATTAATTTCATTATCCACAAACATTGGACCAGACCCATGGTCCGTTTTTCTCAGAGAAGTAAAAAAAAAAATGTGTTACAACAGTCATAGCTATCAGTAACATACAGAATATGTGTTCATAACCAACCTGAATGATTCCTCCTAGAAATGAAACTGCTGCTGCAACTCCAATCCTCTGCATTTCAAACTCCGATAGGCCCAAAAATCCTGAATTATTGTTTGTAGTGAAATTCATGGTGACCGAAGGAACAAGGCGCTCAACTGCGTTGGCAGATATTAAGGAAGTTAAAGCAAAAGTTCCTATAAAAAAAGCCGCACATTAGTCACCTATAATTCTATATCTGTCTGTACTTATGACTCACAGTTTCTTTTTTAAAATTTGGACATTATGAGTAAAAGTGTCATTTGTGAATTTCTATCATGCTAAGAATAATATTTAAGGTAATCTTTTTATGTAACACACATTTCTTCATATAAAATACCATTTATACATGTGAACTAAATGTTGTGAGTTTTTTCTGAGCATATTCATTTAGACATGGTAACAAAAGAAATTCAAACACAACAATTCACAATGATTTCAAGTTAGCAGAAAGGCTTTTAACTCACCCTGGGTGTGATGAAACAGCTTTTTGTCTGAAGATCCCAAAAGTTCACCATTCAAATTTCTAGGGCAATTAATGCACGCTGTATACATAGTACCTAGCCTATTATAGCTAGCAGATGTGTGTGTTTAAAAACTCAGCTATCTGCACTCTAATATATGGAGGCAGATTATGAGAGAAACATTTATTTGCTGAGAGAGGTAAAGCAACTTTTATGACACACAGATAAATAAGGATGATAATTCAATATTAAAAACCACAAATACATCATGCAGAGCTCTGAGAGCATAAGAAATGCCCTACTATGTCAGAACAATGCTCCACCTTGCACAGTACTCTGCCTCCAGCTGTGGCAATCGGAGGTGTTACCCAGAGAAAGCACACAAGCCTGGCCACTTTCTGCAGGTCATTCCTCTCCTAATCCGCTGGCATCTATGCCTCGTGTTAGGGAAGCACATCCTTATCTGGCCCTTTTAGATTTCGTTTACAGACCAGTATTCATGAATTTGTCAAATCTTTGTTTGAACCCGCTTGTATTTTCTGCCTCCACAATGTCCTCTGGGAGCAGGTTCCAGAAGTTGGGTTCAGTGTGTATTCAGTTCCATCTGCTGTAGTATTTTCTTTAATCTACACTTTAAAAGTCTTTTAAAGTGATCTCTCACCAGTTTCACTGACCTCTCTATTTCTATTGTTGCAGGACCTGGTAAACAGTTTTACCCTCACCTTGGGTTTCACAGAGTAAACCTCCCAGCATGAATTCCTTTGAAACTACCAGGATCACCTCCACCTTGAAAAAGGACCACTAAGTCCTACCTTTTGCTTCTTATCCTTTAACCTGTTAATAATTAATAAAAGAACTTTTCTTCTATCACAAACGCAACTTAGTTTCTTTAGTAACCTTTAGAGTGGAACATTATCAGTAGCTGTTTGACCATTCTGACATCTTGTTCAAAGCATTTCCTTTTCCATGTGCTTACTGACACTCATACAGTACTCTAGGACATTAGCAAGGCAGGATTTTTCTTTACAGGAGTCACATTAACCCCTTTCCAACAGACTCTGATTATGCATATCTTTCAGTGATCTTATTTTTTAATTATAGTCTATAATAATACGGGTGCAAGACAGGTCTGCACTTCCCAGGATTCCATCCAGAGCCCTACTGACAGACGAAATTACACTAGTAACTTGACAGTCCTGTGTCCATGTCAGAAACGTGTCCCACCAGTTTCTTCCCTGGCTTCCTGATTTTGATGTATTTAAAGAACATTTAACTACCGGTTTGATCGCCCCCTCCATGGCACTCTTCAAATTCCTTTTTTTAGCCTTCTAAACTTACTGCATATGTTTGACCTACTGAATTTCATGGCTTTCCTGCTTACCTCATTTGGTCAAGCTTTCTGTTTTTCAAGTGGCAAACTCTTCCCTGTGACAGTCCCCTTAGTTTTCCAATTGAGCCATGAGGGGTTTTTTTGGATCACATTTTCTTTTTTGAATCATGATACACATTTTACCTGAGCCTAAAATACAGTTTGCTTGAAGCAACATTCAGGATACTTGTAGGCATCTTGCTTTTCAAATTGCTCCTTTTTCTTTTAAACCTGTTCCCTCCTTTTCACTTTTTTTCCTGCCATAAAATTGTATTTGAAACAGTGTACATAAAATTCTGTCTGAAATCAAAGGTCTATGTGTAGTACGATGACAGATGAAGCTGTCTCAGAGGATCCATCCAAGATCAATTATATCAAAAGTAGTCAAGAAGATCTGACAGAAAGTGCTGGTAGGAGAAGAGAGAGTCACCAATGTACGTGAGGAATTATGGAGCGTTTAGGATTCTGAGGCAGGTGGTATAGCTCCAGTTCAGCCTGCACACCATAACGCCTTAACGGAGGCTGGTGGGATGAGTGCATGAGACATTTCTACTGAAAGGATCAACAGCACATGTCACACACATTTATTTTAAAAAATCATCACGATAGCAAGAGAACTGTTTTGTTTCCTTTTTTTCTTAAGATTAAATTCTGGAATAGACACCTGTGAAAGGAACAGTTTTCTACACCAGGAAGTGTGCAGCAATCTGCAGCCACGGCACTGCAGGACTCAGCAAATCATTCTCTGAACAGTATTACCTCCCAAGGATAAAACATCAGACTTAACTGTTTGTACTTACTCATTTTATCATCTGTTTTTGTTACTAGAATTTATGTCAGCCAGATACTTATTTATTTACTTTCCCACATATGATCATATGATGGATTTTTGTCTTCCTAATAATCTTACACTAACAAACTACTGACAATACACTGCTAAATTATTCATTTTTAATATAAGTTCCTGTTTTAATATATTTAATGAAAAAGTTCAAAAAAGTATACTAATCTATAATAACTCAAGTGTCAAAATTATTTTCCAAATTCTAAATTTTCATCTTTTTTTGAATGCTTCTGTTTCTTACATGAGCTGAGTACATGCCATCATTCATTACAGCATCAAGTCACTAACAGCATCCACAGATCATTCTCAGACATCAAAAGGCTCAAATACTTTCTGTGCTTTTAGGGAAAGCAAACTTCCAGCTTTCTTTTTGCTATAAGACAATTCATAACTGTCCAGCAATTTTGAATTTAACTGAATATTTTTGAATAAAAACGGTCCTCGAAATATGTCACTAACTTCTTACTGAAACATTTGTCAGTGCATACACTTGAGCAATCAGATTCTGTGGAGTTCGTTTTGTGTGTGATTCCCCAGAACCATCTTTCCTCTTTTCAGGAGTTTTTCTCCTCCACAAGGAAAACATACCTCCTCCCTGCTTAAGTCTCCTGATGACCACAGAGGCTGCTTCTCTTTACCCAGTCCTACCATGCTTTACTACTGGGCCTGTCTCATCCTTCCTGAAAACCTCAGAGGCCACAAAGTGCCCACTTCTACACAACAAACAACTTGTGGTTCTACCTCTTGAGTATTATTTCCAACTTTGGTCTGAAAGTTGGGTTCTTTGGAGTCAGAAACAGAGCATTTGCCAACTTATTAGGAGGTCAAAGTCACTCAACTCTTGCAGCTGCTGTTGACTCTGTTGAGGGTAAACAAGTAACTCAACTACTAGAAGAGTCACGAGAGAGCACCTTTCTTGTACTGAACTCATTGGGAGAATCTCTAGCTTTAATTCTATAGCAGGTAATAGGCACAGAAAGATTTTTTTCTGAGAAATGCAGAGTTTGTGTTTTAGATCTGTGAGAAGTAGTGTGTGTTTTCTTGGCTTAAGAGGCAATCAAGCCTTTTTCATTCCTGTTTGCATATATCTTGTTGGCTAAGCCCTTTGTTAAACTCTTAGCCTGAAGCAGATTTCTAAAGTAGAGTTAAAATACAAAAGCCCTTAGTAAACTACATTTACAAAGGAAGTGTCAATGTAATATTAAATTATAATGGCAGGAGTAACTCCAATATGTTCTTAATGAGGCTCTTTAAAGTGCTTAAATGGGCAAACAATAGTTGTAAAAAGAAGCACAAAAACATATTTCTGTTTAGTCTTAGGTTTCCTTCCATTGATCTTATAACAAAAAAAAAAGTTCAATTTCTAATTCCTTATTTCTGAAAATGTTTTTAGCAAATGGACACTTACCTGTCGCAACATGATGTCCCATTCCAAATATGGCATAAATAATGACAGGAAAGAAAGAGCCATATAAACCAAAAACTGGATGGACTGAAGACAGAACCGCAAAGGCCAGCCCTGTAGAAAGTTAAATGGAATTACTTCACTGTATGAAGATAAAACTGTTCTGCATTCTGTTTTGGTTTTGGGTTTTTGTGCTTTGTTTTGTTTTTTTTTTTAAATGAGGAAACATCTGCAATTTTATTAAGAGCAGGCAAAAACCCACCTTCATTTACAAAAACCTATAGCATAAGCCAACTACTGCACAACAAGGATCAGGAAGAACTGTGGAAGGTTTTTCATCTATTGTAAGTCATCAAAATCCACACTTTCTTCTGAGTCTTGGTCACCAGCAGAAACAAATGGGCCACAGATACAACCTATGGCACCAGCTACCATGTTTCCAGTTTATCTCCATCAATGGTCCCAAATAATTTTTTAATAGACAATCCTCACAGGAGAAGGCAGCACCATTTCACCCCCACCCTTCACAGACATGAGACTGGGGCTGCCAGGGCTCCAGGCAGTCAGATAGTTATTTCTTACAAACAATTCAAAACCTATAATTTTGATTTGGATGGAGCCCGTTCAGTCTGCTTTCTTCTAATTCCTTAAACAAAAAAATATTCCAGAGTTCATGGTCTTTAAGTGCCTGCATTTTTCATCCTATAGATATTGTTGTGGTTTAACCTGGAAGGCAGATAAACACCACACAGCCATTCACTTACTCCCCTCAGCAGTGGGATGGGGGACAGAATCGGGGGAAAAAAAAAAGTAAAATTCGTGGGTTGAGATAAAGACAGTTTAATAGGACAGAAAAGGAAGGGGGAATAATAATAATAATAATGACAGAATATACAAAATAAGTGATGCACAATGCAATTTCTCACCACCCGCCAACCAATGCCCAGCCAGTCCCTGAGCAGCAGTCCCTGCCCCCCGGTCAGCACCCCCCAGCTTATATACTGAGCATGATATCATATGGACATCATACGGTATGGAATGTCCCTTTGGCAAATTTGGGCAAGCTGTCCTGGTTGTGCCCCCTCCCAGCTTGTCGTGCACCTGGCAGAGCATGGGAAGCTGAAGTCCTTGACTTAATATAAGCACTACTTAGCAACAACTAAAACATCAGTGTGTATCAACATTATTCTCATACTAAATCTAAAACACAGCACTATGCCAGCTACTAGGAAGAAGATTAACTCTCTCCTAGCCAAAACCAGGAGAGATATTAACTTTTTTGTTGTTGTTATGTAAATCTCTTGGCCTGGAAACAGAAAGTATTTTACTTTCATGTTGAGATGGAGAATGAACTGAATTGGTTAGGATTTAACTTCACAGACTTACTAGTTCCCTTCACTGTTTAGCTATAGAGGGCAGTATCCATCCTATTCTTAGAAAGTCTCAGAATATGCCAAGAAATCATCTTTTAACAGAGACATTCCTGCAAAGCAGAGCTTTGGTTGCTGTTCAACTTCAGATACCTAAGTCTGCACTGACTTCTTAAAAGTCATCGGATAGAGAAATTCCGCAGACTACACTTCAGACCGGCAGCCTCTACTGCCATTTCTCAGTTTTTTCTCCTAGAAACTAAGCATAGGAGAAATTGCCTGGCAGTGTTGCTCTGTAAATCTTGCTGTATACCTTGTCTTGCAGTAGAGAAGACAGGATTGGCCTGTGTAGCACACAAGGTGCCTTTCTGAAGTCCACCTTCAATCTGAGCTGAAGTATATATGTGTGTATTGGGAGAATGACCGTGCATGAGCTGTGACAGAGGTGATTCAGATCTATGAAACAGAGTTGCCTTCTGTGCATATTTGAAATGCCCAAAGAGAATTAAATTTGTAGGACTAATTGTTCTCACCAAACTTTCCTGACTGCTCCAGAGAACATTTTTTACCTGAAATGTTTCAGGTGTATGGTGTTTTAATAATATGAAGAATGCCAAAGACTATCTTTGCTTATAGGCTTTCAGTGGCAATACCGAACATTTGGATTCAAGAGCTCTCTTCTTGAATTTGCATTTGAGTCTGTAACAAAGAGCACATGATGGGGGGAGGAAATAAAAGGCCAAAAGGCCAAAAGTGTCAAGTTCTCTGTGAGGCAGACAAGGCCTAGCAGTTCACCTGTTCTTAGAAAAACATCATGGTGAAGATTTTGCTGAGACAGATCTTACGTGGATCATCTTCATCCACACAGCACTCAGCAAAGTAGCACTATCAGTTATGACTTGGAGAGGAGATATTTTAAAACATGTCTCTCTTAAAATTTTTAAACAGAAATGGACATCCTTTCTCTTTTGCCTTTTCATTAGTATATCTACTGATCATCACTTCTGGATTTTTCTCTTAGCACACCATTATCAGGAACCAGAAAGATCTCTGAAATTATAGTTCTACATCCATGTTCATGTGTATCATGCAATAGATGTAAAAGAGTCTGACCCAACAGTGACACAGAAGGATGTGTCTGAGGAGAAGAAAAACCTCACATAAGAGAACTGCATGACCCTCTCCAGACAAAAGTGAGCATGGGGGGAAAAAAACTACAGAAAAGGAGAAAGAAATATTTAAGGTTTGTTCAACACTGAAAAGCTCTTCCATTATAATCATTTTATGAACTAAACCAAAAACAAACAAACATTTTGTAATTAATAGATGGTATACACATAACAGACTGGTAGAATACCACTCACACAGATATCCCCATCTTGAAAAGAAAGCAGTATGCAAGGCTAATCTATTTTAATCTTCAAAAAGTAAAGGAACCAGCAAAATCAGTATAACTTCAGCCACGCTTTAAATATAACAACATAATTAAACTGAAGTGACCTCTCTGTGTGGACAAACATAAGGGAAATACACAAGACGCAGTACTAAATGCTGAGCCACGTATGTACTTTACAAGCACTATTAGAAGAGGTCTATAAATCCTGGTTAAGATGACCTGCAAAATTCTCTGTGTTTAAGATGCTCATTAAATGAAAGGAATTCTTTAATGCTAAACCAGAGAATTACAAATATAGAATATTTTAATCTGAAAAGATTCCAACTTCCAAAAATTCCTATTCATACACTGCAGAACACAATGCATAGAGAACTCACTTTGGTGAGTTCCTTTGCATGCTCTCCTCCTTGCATTTTTTTTCCAGGTGTTTGTACTCCATGAGTTATTACAAGGGAAGAACAAAAACTCCCTCTTTGCTAAGAAAGTTTTGAAAGAATGTTTTGAAATATCAAGTTCATTTTGCAGAAAATGAAGATTATGTTCATATTTTTAAGTTTGTGCTTCAGTTGTGTTAACTTTAGACTTTGATATTTTCCTTATAAAACCTACACAGTTCACTTTTAATAGGTTTTCACCGTAAGTATCTTTATCACTCAGTTCAAGAGAAGGTTAGCTTAGAAGTTGTACAAAAAAACCTGAAGGGTACAGTAATACACTGCAGGCTAAATATTTCCAGAAGAGGGACTACTAGTTCTTCTACTATTCAGTATTTCCAATTAATCCAGGATTAAGAACAGTATAAATTGTTCTTTCCTCTCAACATTTACAGGGAAAACAAGGGCTCAGCTGCCGCAAAATAATCTGTCACCATCTGGCTGTAAAAGCCAATTGTCCTTTCTTTACATGTGTTTACTTTGTTTTTAGGTTTCCTAAAACATTCTGGATCCGAAACATTTTACAATTACAGGCTGACTGTGTTTGATTCAACATAAACTGTACATGTTGTGGGTAGAGCACAAGAAGCTTAACCCAGCTGTAGATCATGCACAGACAAACTGTGTCAGCACCTCAGTTCAGCTCTCTGAACAAGGCTGAGGGGAACAGAGAGGCACAACCTGAATGAACCCTTACTTCCAGAAGAACTGGTCAACAGAAATCTGGCAGGAGACTTGTTAAACTGTGGAAAAGGGGTTGCCTCGCCCAGCAAACCCCTGGCACTCAAGTGGAATTTTGCTTTACTCTCAGACTTGCCTCTGAGAAATATCTCCTGTTTACAGGCAGATAATATAAATCTGGCCCTTGTTTTTATCCTTTCACGGTGTTTTTGTATTAAGTTTCTAGAAGCAGTGTCTCATTCTTTTCATGGTGAGGTCATGGCAGTCAGGACAGAGCTAAAATTACCAGCCTTTGACTCTGTCCTGGCTCTCTTTCTTAGCTTTTTGTTCCTATGACTGAAGCGTGTCAATCATGTGCAAGAGCAGAGTTGCATTATAAAATAGAATTAGTAAAGACTTCAGGCTTTCTGATTAGGTATATAATGTTCAAAGGTTCAAATACTTTAAATGATATAATCAGTAGTATATTTCAGCTCACTTCATTAATTTTCATATTAAACTTTGCTACAATGCATTCCATATGCTCAAGAACTAGTCAAAAGACAGGAAACATTACTTAATTTTTTTTAAAATTCCAAACGGTAATAATACTCAAAAGAAACAGGTCATAAAATAAGGATCCCACATAATCTTCACTGGTAAAATGGAGAAGCCTCCATGGCAGTGACATTAAGAACATAAATTCCATGGGAAAAAATGCAAACAAAGAATGAACCGTAAGCTAGGACACAGTACATTAATACCATGGCTCTCTATTTTAACTACCTCCTTATCATAAGATAACATTGTACAACAGAGTGTCATTGGAAACCATGCTTTCTGACCAGCACCGGATGCATAACAATACTCTGCCATGCCACACTGAAAAAAGAGATGGTGCACTGCTGTTGGTAAATTCAAATGCAGATAACTACCAAATAAAAGCATGATACAAATAGAAAAAAGGCCATGTCCTACCACATGAGAAAGGTCTCAGTTTGTTAAGTTGATAGTTTCTGCTAATGAGGCTAGTGCAAAAACTACAGAAATAAAAAAATATTTTCCATAGAAAGAGCTATGAATCATGAGAGTACGGTCAACTAGTTAACAATTTTCTGCATCTGGAAATGAGCTTATGAGACATACATGTGTTCTGATGAAAGCTATACCATGCCTTCTGGAAATATACCCAAGCCAGAAATTTAAATGAAGAAGCAGGAAAAGCAGTAAATCTATAATTGATCTGAGGAGTTTCAAAATTTGTATCATTTATTATTTACACTGAAAGCTATAAATTTCAAAGTTTTTCTGGTATCATATATATTCAAATAGATTTTGTTACTGTAACCTTTTATTCTTAAATGTGACTATATTAAGATTGTCAATCCCCAAGTTTGGGGAACACAAAATAACACTAATACATCTTATCCCACTCAAAATGCTATCTGCAGTTGTGGTCACTCTCTGGTGTTTCAGAAAAAGAAAATTTCTCCCTTTGTTCACAAAGCTGAAATATATATATATTTCCTGTAGATGCCCTAAAACATAGAATTAACACATATTTAATTAGCGTCCTATCAAACCCACTTGGAGAACTAAAAAATCAGACACCCAATGATTCATATCGCAGCTTTTAATTTCTAATTCCAAGATAGCTAACTTTTACTGAAGAAAAAAAGCCACTGCAGAAAACATTTTTAATATTACATTTCATAACAATTTTCCTACACAAACCTACAGTTCTGGAAGATTCTTTGACTCTGGCTTGTTAAGAGCTATTAACACAAAATGATCCTTTGGAAATAATGTCATTTACCTCTGAAACCTGGAAAGCTCAGTATCAATCCTCTTAATGGTGTACAGACACACTTCATGCTTGCAAGATCTGTGTTTCCTAATGGCATCATTTGCTAGGGCTACACATGTGGATTGTACCTTCTGTCTGACTTATTTAAAGACAAAGTACAAAGAGCTTAAAATCATTCCTTAGTTCTGTGATTCAAATCCTGAGGCAAATTAAGAATGTAAAAGCAAGATGGGAGGACAGATTATGCAAAATGTACCATAAATCTTTCAGAGACCACAGAATGTTGAGTTAGCAACCATTCTCTTTTTTGAAGGATGTTTCAGTGTCGTTTCTTCCCATGCAACTGTCTCCTTCAGTCTGGTGAGAATTAAGCATCTCAGCTGTATTAGTTGTACAGTATCTGAAATGCAGCTCTGCCAGTGTACCATCTGATAACTGCATCAAAGGTATATTTGTGAAAGCACTGCCTATTCCGCCACTTTGCAAATTTCCAGGTACTGACACTTGTATCTTGATGTTCAAAAGAAAGAATATTCAAGTATTATGGTAGAAGAAACAAATGAACAATGTGATCCATTAATTAATTCTCTATTCAAGATAGCTTGACCCTTCTGTACCTAATAAAGCTATATCTATTTGAGATGGCTTGACCCTTCTGTACATTTTGGATTTACCCAAAAACAGACAGAAAAAAAAATAAATCTAGTATTTTATTTTCTTTTAATGGATCTCCTGGAAAAAAGTTATGACTATTGAGAGATAATCAGAGATTCAATGTTTAGACCTCTTTAAGATGGATTTGATACAATATCTAAACACCATAGATAATTTATAAACTATTATACACAGAATTCTATGAACTATTCCACAATGGTCAGCCATAATACCTGAAGAATCTGGCCCCCTCCAAAATAACACGAAAGAGGCATTTTGAAAGTGGATTAAAGGGAAATTCCTTTGCATCTCAATAAGAATAAACACAGAATGAAACCCATAAGAAGTTTCTGGCAAGCAGGTAACTATGAGATAATCTTCTGAGAAGCACCAATGCTGTGGAGAAACAAAGACCAGTCGTGACTGCTGACAGGCCTTAATTAAGATGAACTGGACTTTTGAAATCCGTTAAAAGGGCATCCATTTTGACAGATTGCTGGCCAAGGATCTCAGCACTAAAAGCTGACCCAGAATATTATAGGTGAAGTAATTTCTTCGTCTTCTTCCTTCAGGGAATCAACATTTCCTGGGTTTGTCAGTCTCTGTCCATGGTGCTCAGGCACCCCCCAGGCGCAGGGATCCGACATCTGCGCAGCTCATCTGGTCGTACTAAGAAAAGTGTACCTGGACATTAGGCTCCAAAGGATTCAGAGGTCATTCAGAAGCCGAATTCACATTTCTAATAGTCTGTCAGACAGGTCTGTATTAGCACATGTGTAACTTGGAAGAATTCTAGTAGGCATCAGAAATGAAATATTGCATGCACAGCAGCATCAGTGCCTTTCTTCTCTGCTGGAAAGTGGTATAAATATGAAACAATGCCCTACATTTACTTACTAACATGTTACATTTCATGATCAGCTTACATCACTATTCTTTGTATAGGAGAACTATAACAGAGTTCAGCTGGACACTTCCACAAATCATTTATGATTTATATCATTTATATCATGGATTCTCCAATGCACTCTCCAGGAGATTTTTCTGGCTCAGTTTCCAAATGTGCTTATTCAATTTCATCTATACATGCTATTTGTATGCCAGATGTATATTTACAAGACAGCTCTACCCCTTAATAAAATTATTAGCTCCAGTTAGTCTGCTCAGAGTGTATTTATGTCTACATATATGGTCAGAACCTGAAAAAAAATCCCCAGCAACCATAACCCTTGAGAAGACACAGCTGGGGTTCCTCCATGAAAAGCTAAAAAAAAAAAAAATATGTATAAGTTTTTGGCATCATGCCTTCCAAAACTCTGGGCACCAGTTCTGGAATGCATGAAGGCAGTATCGTTCATTTTTTTAATGGCAAGGTCTCCAGCCAGTGTTAAGGAATTAGTTGTTCAGCAATAAATCCAGCTCAAAATTAAATTAACTTTAATTAAAACATACAAAACACACCAATCCTCAGTGAGTTATTACTGGGCTTGCAGAATGAAAAAAGAAGTTGGCAGGAATAACAATACTGATTTCATCAGATGCCATCTACATATTTCACTTTTAGAGGAAATGTGTCTCAAGGGCCCTCCACCCCCCCAAAAAACAGCCCACCAAAACCCATTTGAGCCAAACTTGTTCACAATAGGTCATAGGAAAGGCAGCTAAAGTATAACACTACATATGAATTCCATACGAAGTATATCCATGTGCTAGCTGACTACAAAAAAATATATTTTTAAAAATTTACAAACACTGCCATAGTCCCAAATCTGATAAATTTGAAAGTCCAAAACTTACACCCTCATGCTTCCACATGGGCAGCTTTTGAGTATATGCAGTATAACACATGGACAGATGTTTATTTCAAAACAAATAGCATAATGTTTATGATTCCAGCCAAATACCAGGAATGTAGCAAAATAAAGATTGAATCCAGAAATACAGTGAAAGTATCATAGTTTGAAAGAAACACCACATTTTCCTTAACTTATTAATAGATACAACTCAGTTCAAAACTTCCCAGTTTTTCTGAGCAGCAACAGATATTGAAAGGAAACATAAACTTGTGAAGGAACCCCTTTGTGCCCTGTGTTCCATTCTCTCTAATGACAGGAAAACAGGTAATTTAGTACACCTATGAATGGAATTATATGGTAAGGAGATACATCTTCTTATCCCAATATTTTAATGGAATATTTTTAGAACTACTTCCAATTTTAAGTCTAAAAATATTCATGGCACTTTATACTCATTTGTTCATGTGCTGCAACTGTCTTTTACTTTAAATGCCTTTCCTGATAAGGAAACACCTTCTCAGGCTTTAATTAACCTGTTCAAGATTTTTAAGTCTTCTCCCAGGTATAATCTTTCCTTTTTTTTTTTTTTTCCTGATCCTTCTCCTAGCCTTTTCTTCTTCTACTGAGGTTTGAAATCATCTTCCATGAACAGAGGCAACCAAAATTACACACTATATTTCAGATAATAGATCAACAGTCAGCACTACCTGGGGTCATCGGCTTCTTTGCAGCTCCTAATCCACCTAACAACCCATTCTTTTCAAGGAGGCTAATTAATTTCCAGCAGATCGCTAAAACTACCCCTACTTGAGAGCATCAGCAGAGTTGTCTTTAGAATGCATACATAAATCTGAAGGAAAACCTACTAGCTGTCCTAGAGCTTTGCTTCAGAATTGGGTAGCACAACCAACCACTCTGATATCCTTTAATGCTATACATGCAAATATTATTTTATTATCTTTAAAGGGAAATACACCTCTATTGCTTGCATCCGGTCCAGTCCCTCCTCTGCGATGCAGACTTGTAACTTGGATACTCACTATTATCTGATCGTAGAATATAACTCCAGATTTGACATATTCATCAGAGGTACTTGTTACTGGATCTGCAATGTCAGTTACCTATTCTTTCAGAATTTTGAGATGACAATTACCCATTCAGCCCTTTATCTGAGTGTGTTTTATTTTCTGTGTTTACTCTCAATTACATATCCATGCACTTGACTAGTTCCCACATGGGCAAAGTCATCATCCTTCAGGAAAACTGAGACAAAGTACTAATTTTGTACTTCAGCTTCAATTTAGACCAAATACTTAAGCAGAAAGTACCATGTCTTTGTTTTGACCTCTTTTCTTCTAAGGTTGAAGAAACATTTGTGGGTTTGGGTTTTTTTGGAAGGGTCTAACTGAGTTGTAATGTTGGACATTTGTATTAATAGCAAATAACTGAAACCTGTATTAATTGCACCATAAACTGTCAATACAGTATTGCATGAGTCATGTCTGTGTTTCAAGAAAAAGCACTTTTGTGTTTCTAATTGCCCTCCCCATATACTTTTCTATTACTGGACAGTGTAAAGAGCTCCAAGATGCTATAATGAAAAGTGCAGGGTGCAAGTATTATCATCACCCAGTGAATAACAAAACAGAAATTAAGTCATGTATTCGTCCAAGCAGGAGTTTGTCTGGTCATTAGTGGCTTGCAGAAGAGGATTATAATTATCTAAACCTCAAGTGATTTCTTGGAAGAAGCTTGGGGGAAAGGGTTGACGTTGTCTGAAGTTAGGTATCTACATTAGGAATTTACATCAAGAAAGAGTAAGGTAACTTCAGATATTAAGCAGAGCACTTGATTTTCATTTTATAATGTCCTAACCAAAATACTTCAGATACATTTGTGCCCCCTAACTGTATAGAGAAATGACATACATAAATAAATAATGTATACTACTATACATATTCTGGCAGACTAACTTTGGGGATAATTTCTCTGGCGATGAACTCCGCTGTGTGACAGAGGGTGTATTTGCATAGACTTTTTCAAACTCAGACTTCCTTTTTTACAGCCCATGATGGTCAGAGAAACTTAGTGATGGATTGCAGCATTACCTACATGACTTCTAGATGCCAGTCTTTTTGGCCAGTATTTATAGTTCTGCCCAGGAAAAAAAAACTATAAAAACAAACAAAGAAACAACAACAACAACAAAATCACAAAGAAACACATTCTAAATAACAATCCAAAAGCAAATACTGAGATGTGATGTACTGACCAACATACATTGCATAATTTAAATCCTTAGAGAAGGCACAAAGCTAGTTTTGAAAAGACAAGACTGGATGAAGGCTAGCAAAATGGATTAATGAGAGACAGATCAACAGCCTGGTAATGAATAAATGATGCCAAGAAAGATTACCTCTGAAAGGCCTTGAAAGTAAAGGTGAATAATTTGCTTGATGCAATAAAAAGTTACCACAGACTGTGAAAATGAGTTAAGCAGCTGCATTCTGAAGAGGTATGAAGGGGCTACAGCATGTGTTCAGAAGGCTACAGAAAAAAACCAAAATGACGGCTTTATGAGATTTAGCTACATGGAAGGACTGCATCATAATGCATCTTAATATTATCATGGAAGGAAACTGAGTAAAATTCAGACACAGCTTGATCAAAGTATGCTTCTCGTGTCCAGTAGGTTGTGTCTAGGTCACATGAAAAAGCCACAAAGAGAATTCTGATATTATTACAAAAGGTCAATGGATGAGTTACAGGAAAAAAAACAAACAGTAAGACCTGCCTTTAACAATGTGGAATATGAACTGTTTATTACCCACAATGCCACAGATATAATGGCTGAGACACACCTCACCTAAATATTATGTCTACATCATCAGTGTCTACACCTGAGCCAGTCCTGTGTTACACTCAACGGAAATCTTGCCAATATAATCAATCAGCCTTAACTAAGTAGATGGTTAGATTTAGTCTGTTGAATCGCTTCTGTGGTGGGTTGATCCTGGCCAGCAGTTAAGCAGCCACCCAGCCACTTACTCTCTCTCCCTGAAAGGATGGAGGAGAGAACCAGAAAAGCAAAAGTGAGAAAATTCATGGATCAAGATAAAGACAGTTTAATAAGTGAATGAAAGAAAAAGAAAAAAAAAAAGTAATGTAAAGACAGTCATTCACCATCTCCCACAGCAGACTGAACACCATAAAATTCACTAACTCTTATCAGCTAGATCTCCATTGACTAATAAGAAACCTAAAAGCAGCTTGCTGAGAACTAGATACCTACACTGCACAACCTTTGTTTTATTAGGACAACCTCAATTTGGATTTAAAAAAAAAAACAGATTAGGGATTTATGAGCCATCTACATGGATCTAGCAATTGAATTTTTGTGTATAGGTGAGGAACACAGAACTAAATGGAAAGAAAAATCTTCATATGATGACTATTGATGAGATATTAATAAGTTTTAAAGGGAAAGGGAAAAGAGCAATGAAGTGTTAATCCAAGAAGCAAATTAAGGATTTACTTGTTAATTTAGAGTCATCTTGCTCTAGATGACTATCTAGATGTCTATCAATAACAGATTTTTGAGAAACACAGATAAATGAGGTAGTGGTTACCAAAACATGAAAGCTCAAATTTCTTAACTGTTGGTGAAAGTATATAGCAAACTTCAAGACTGGATGACAAAGTTCATTTTAGATTCAAAGGTTATTTTTCAACCTTATGTATCAGAGTAAGAATAAGGATTCTGCATCAGAAAAACCGGGTGTTGGGCTCTATATTGTTAAATGATAGCTGGAACTAATGAAGCCTAGTTTCTTCTACTGGTTTTGACATGTGGCTGACTGACTTTGCAGTCAGATAGTCAAGCTCCAATGGAATCTTTCTTTTTGGTGTGTTTGAAAGAACTACACAGATTATCTAATGCCCAACAAGGTATGAGTTTCTATTATCACTTTTTAGAACTTGTAGGGTCTGTTTCCTCTGGCCATTTTCATGAAATTTGTAGAAACACAATTATCTTTGACACTTCCTTCTCCACCTTCTGTGAAATTAGCTAAAAGACTCTAAAATTAAAGAACATACACAGAGACCATACAAGTAGAGTCTCAATAGGTGAATAGGACGAAAGAGCTCAACACTGAATTTTGGGACTCATGAATTAGGATTAACTTGGCATTTTTAGCAGACAATGAAACAAATATAGAAACACCTGAAGAATGACTGCTTGGTTTCATCAATGACTCTTTCATCACAAATGCCAAGCAGTACATCATGCTAATTCCATGCCTTTCCTTCCCATCTCCCTACACTCCTTGGTCTCCTCTCTCCCAACCCACTACTGGATCCATTTGTTGTACTGCACGCTACTGTTCAATGGATTCCCTCTGAATGGTCAAATATGACTTGGGCATGTTTTGAAAATGTTTCAAAGCATTTGAAAAGTAACATTAGAAGATTCACTTTCTGCAGAAATTATTACATAATTTCATATGGATTCTTTGATAGTTATTATACTCTTTATTATATAACATTGTCAGAGAGTAAGGATAACACCTTAAGCACAGAGGCATATGGTTTTACCTTAGCTCAGTGTTAGGTAAGGTAACACCTTACCTTCTAAAGATCCATTTCTTCTACACTGTACATGGAAGTAAAGACAATTAAATTAACAAAAAAAAAAAAGGTAAAAAGGTAGCATGCCTTTCTTGTACACCATTCCTAGACTCTGTCACCATAGGACTTTTAGTTTCTAATTTAAGTGTGTCATGATGGAAGACATTCAAACCTAAACTGATATATGAGCTCAAGTGTTTCCATTTTCAAGTAGCGGATTTGAAGGTATCTTACAGGAGTTTGAAGGCTTAAGTCACATTTAGAAACTAATAATTTTGACCCTGAAAATCAGAAGATGAATGGTACTAGCTCCTTATAACTTTATCCAAAATAAAAGATGGCATAAAAACCATTATTCTGAACTACATTATACCTTTATAAAAGACCTTTTGGGAGTAAACATTATCTGCATGCACTGATTGCTGATATTTCTACTAATTTGCTTTTTGGTTTTTTTTTTTTTTTTCACTTATAAGGCAGACACCAAAACCTGCTTTTGCATAGGAATTCTCCAGAAAAAACTTCTGAAAATTCTGTGAGGAGCAGTTATGAGCACTATCTTTGTTGCATTCACTACAACACACTAAGGACAGTGACTTTCCTCTTTCCTTTCTTCCTTTACAAAGGCAAGCCAGCTATATAATCTAAAATTTAGATTAGAGGTTGGAACACAAACACGTTACACCAGATCAGAGGAGCTGCCAATCTGAATAGTCTGAGCAAGGCCAATGCCAGATGAGTAAGAAATCCCACAGTAAGAAATTGTGAAAAACACAGCTCATTTGGAAGATCTTAATTATTCTCAGGCTACTGGACTGCTCTCTACCCTGGAGTATGCAACCTTCATCACTCAGAAGATTGTTGCATGCAAATACAACTGCAGAGTTTTCCATATACTTCCATAACTCAAGTTTATTTCCATATACTTGAATTTACTTAAACATGTTGCTGCAACACCAAATGACACTGTGCTCTGCATGTCACTTTTCACTGGTTACTAATTTTTTCCTACCATTGTCAGAATTTCTGCTTTCCATTTCATTACAAAACTTATTGTTTTATTTTGTGAGTGGAAAGAAACAGACACTGTAAGTCCTCTCAAAATGTAGGGTCTTTTCTCTTCATGTTATATGTCAAATGGGACTTTTTATTTTCTTGCATAACCCTCTCTGTAAAACCATTAAAGGATATTTCTGGTCACTTACAACACTATGAAAAGAGCTACTGCAAGCAGAGTCTAAATAAATACGTTGTGTTCAAGTTAAAGCACCACAAACATGATAAAATGCTTTGGTATTTAATTCTTTTTTTTTGTCCCCTAAAATCTTTCTGAAATCTTGAGAAGCAGTGAGGAGAGAGAAAGGGAAAACAGGTCGGCAGGAGGGAAGAGTTTCAATGTATTTGTTTTTAAACAGCATAAAATAAGGATAAAATTATTTCTAGGTACTTAAAATAATCCAGAAAAGAAACGCCAGTATTTTCTGTCTTAACTAGATCTTCTTAAATTTATTTGTTACATTAAATTACTTCTTGGTACAAGATTCAAACAAGAAAATCCTGGCTAAAACTACCAGCAGTGCAGAACTGCTGTTTAACTTAATAATTTTGATGAATTTCAACAGACTGTTATTAGAAGCATTTTAACTACAATTGTTGTATATGCACATACCAGTGAAATTAGATCCTTTGCAGTGTTACGGTATTAAGGTTCTTAAAGTTAAAGCATGTCAATGCAGATGTTCCTAATTACTTTAAAAGCAAAAATACTTACACAAATCAGTTGTTTCCAGTTCCAGCATAATTCAGTTAAAGGAGTGCTTATGATTTAACAGCATGAATGACAGTTAAACATAGCTAATATGGGAAATCGTTAAGAAATAATATATATATTTTACATAAGGGAAGGAGTTAAAGTCCAACTGAGGCAGATAAGAAACTGTGATTTGCCTGGGACAAATATAAAATATTGCCAAAAGAAGGTGACACTATCAAAGACACATTAAAAGAACCTGACAAAAGCATTTATTCCCCAGTACCAATCACTTTACAAACCCGGACTACTGGGGCATTAGGTTACTGCAGGTCATTGTGCAGGCTTTTGTATTTGGGATGTTTTCCATTTTCTTTTTCTTTTTTTTTTTTTCTTTCTTCCATGTTTTTTTTTTTAAGCTGCCAAATGGAGCCTAGCTCCACCCCTACTTTGTATTGCTGCTTGAAAAGACACATGATAGGTAGTGTAATACAGCATTAAATCAATACAGAAGCCGAAGTACACAAGCTGCGGATGCAGGCAGATCCTCTCCGTGCGTATTGTCTCTGGCAGGAGCACCCCTTATGTACAGAAAGTTGTTAATTTTTCCTACTGTGCTCCGGGCTTCCACAGGTAATCGCATAATGCCAATGTTTCTTTCAGAGCAGCATCTCTTACAATGCAATTATCATGCACACATATTTTGTTTTCCATATGGAATAGGGAAAAAGGTGGTCATTTACCTGATAAAACATTGCATATAACCGTACGCTGTGTGAAGAGAGTTACTGCTCTCTTATCTTCTACATTAAGTCTTTGAAAAATTGTCAAAGGGGTGGGATACATAGTATCCCACCCATAGTAAAGTTCCAACTCACAGAAATCAGCTACAATAACAGAAAGCATTTCTATGCACATTTTCACATCCACTAACACATAAGAGTTAAGACTATATATTTTTTCCTTGTATATTTTAGATTAAATCAACATTAGATATATCAGCATGTCTTTGTTTTAACCAAAGCTTTAAGATAATATTAAACAAGAAAGGAAAAAAAAAAGAAAAAAACAGAAGAAAGACCAGACCAATTCAGCATGACCAGATTTCAAAATATGAATCCGAAATGAGTTAACTGTACCTTGAGTCACCTGTTGGATGGCTAGCATCATCCCAGAAATTGTATCAGGAATCAAATTTTCTTTCCAGTTGTAGACAGGCACCCAGTTCAAGATGGGCAGCCTTCTCATACACCAGACTTTGATATCTTCAAAGCGAACAGCCTGGATCTTCCTCCAGGCTGCACTTTTCCTTTTTGCCCCTGTCATCGTTCCCACCCCGCAAAAGCAGTTCCTTTTTCAGAAGAGCAGAGAGTTGAGGAATTAACTTGATCTGTGTCAGATATGTGAGATTTTGCAGTTCCAAAACTACAGAAAAAAAAAAGAATGAACAGAAGCACTTAAGATTTCTGCAGCTGCTCTCTAACTATACTCAATAAAAACACTTATTAAACACTTCAGTCATATAAACAGCGACATGAAACACAAGAACCTTTTATAGCAAAGGTCACATTTTCTGCTCTTTGCAAAAACTTGCTCTAGTCTCACATTAGTTTGTGATTCTTTCCAGTAACATCCCGCTTTATATTCCCTGTAATGCTCGTGCTTTTGGCCTCAGTCCAGTGGCAAAATGAGGTATTACTGGGTGTGTGTACGATATAGGCTGGGCTATGCTAATATGAGTGGGAAGTGCCCAACAGAACACGCATCTCCCTGCCAAGCCCAAGACAGCAGCCTTTGCTTGTTTTACTCCATCACTGATTTGTATTCTAAATGAGAGTAAAAAGCTTATTTATGTAAAAAATTCAGAACATCAGGTAGTAATAAGTCCTGCTGAAAAGATATACAGATTCTGTCCAGAGGCTGAAGTCTCAGACTAAAGTGTAGCAAGCTCAAAGCGCAGTGAAGGTCTGCAAGCTATCAGCTCCACAAGGGAAATGCCAAAAACTCTTGGGATGATCATTCTTCCCCAAAGCTACCCCTTTCTGCTCCTAGCAGTCCACCCAGGAAATGCTCTCTCAGTGAAGACAGTTCACCAATTAACTTTGATCTTGTAATAACTTCATCTACCTTGTGCATGATACAAAGTGCTCAGATACAAAGCGATGAGAGCATGGTAGAGACATTTAAATGTCTTATCCACTATGGAGTAAGGACACAGTGGCATTCATCTAAGTTTTTTATATCTCTGGATGGGAAAGAAATTTAAGTTAGAGTGTAAGATCCATCACATGGGTGAAGTGTCTTCCCAGTCACTGATCTGCAGTAGGCAATAAAAATAAATATTCTTTTCTTACTATTTCAGTCTCATTTATATACATTAATTTACATTTTATTGTTTAGATTAAGATGAAGAAAGTTGAAGCGTGGTCCACTCAAAACAATTTTAGGAAAATGAGACTTTGTTTCCAAATGCAATGGGGAGAAAATCACAAGGGTAAATGCCCAGCAGTTCATTCTAGCAAATGACAATCAGGTGGTGTCCACTGCTGTATGCCTTAGAAGTGCAAAGGGAAAAAAGAAAAAAAGAAATAGCAGGAAAAGATTGCTTCAGACAGGCCTTCACTTTTAACTATTGCGACGTTCTTATTCTTTGCCCAGCCTTTTTTTTTTTTTTTTTTTTTTTTGTTTGTGTGTAGTTTGGGGGTTTAGTGTGTGTGCGTGTGTGTGTGTCCCTGATTTTAGCTTGAAGATGCAGTTAAACGGCTTCATAATCAAGGCTTTTATGGCTGCCAAGTGTTTCACAACACAGACCTTTCCCTGCTTTCAATTGTCAAAAGTGGACAGCAATCCTTCAAGCTACAGAAAGAGTTACTCAGCTGGCATGGGCTGCTTAGCTTCAATAAAATGTTCAGTACTTCTAATTTTAATACCATTTACTGGGGAAAAAAATCAAAATATATTTCTACACATAGATATATATGTATGTATAAATGTACCCAGATTCGGGTACTTGTGTAATAGAGACTAATCCCATTTTTTTAAAAAAAATCATGGTTCACTACAAGATCTCAATATTGTGAAAAAGTGAAAAAAAAAAAGAGAACTATGAAATCAAAGAACTATCACTAACCACACAAGAACATATTCTCCATTCTTCAAACTTCTTGCATCAAAATGATGCAGCTGTTTGAAAAAATCTGTAATTGAGATTTTCCCTTCTATTGTGATTTAGCCCCAGTCAGTAACCAAGCACCACACAGCCACTCACTCGCTCCCCTCACAGTGGGACGGGGGAGAGAATAGGAAGAGTAAAAGTGAGGAGACCCGTAGGTTGAGATAAAGACAGTTTAATAGGCAAAGCAAAGGCCACTCACACAAGCAAAGCAAAACAAGGAATTCATTCACTACTGCCCATGGGCAGGCAGGTGCTCAGCCATCTCCAGGAAAGCAGGGCTCCATCACATGTAACGGTTACTTGGGAAGACAAACGCCATCGCTCCAAATGTCCTTCCCCTTCCTTCTCCTTCCCCCAGCTTTGTACACTGAGCATGACACCCTGTGGTACGGGATATCCCTTTGGTCAGTTGGGGTCAGCTGTCCCAGCTGTGTCCCCTCCCAGCTTCTGGTGCACCCAGCAGATCATCAGAAGCTCAAAAAGTCTTTGACTAGTGCAAGAACAACTTAGCAACAACTAGAACATCTGCATTACCAGCACTGTTTCCAGCACAAATCCAAAACACAGCCCCATACTAGCTACTACAAAGAAAATTAATTCTATCCTAGCCAAGACCAGGACACCTCCTCATATTTGCAAAGTAAGTAAATTTTGACAGTTTTCATCAATCCCACATTACTCTCTGAACTCCTAGGATTAGCTGTATCAACAGGCCTTTGTCCATCACCAATAACAAGGGCTGGTTTCTCTCTATGGATGTGTGCATCCATGAGTGCGAATATGTTACAACAAATACTTGAAAATAAGCCCTTTTAGTTAGGCACAAGCAGAACTTTTCATGCAAAGTCTCTGGGATGTCCATACTGATGTGGAATTTCTGAGGATATTTTGTTTTATTCCAACAATTACTTTGATGTGTAAAAAAAATTACATCATTATTAAATTTGAAGTTGATAAACATCATCACTAGTCTTGAAAAACATTGTTCCTTGTTCTAACTTTGAAATTAATAAAGCACTCTTAGTTAACAATAACACAAAGCAACTTATCATTTACAACCCCCTCAGAAAAGAAATAAAAATTTTTAAGGGAAAACAGATGTACAGGTATGCATAACAGCAAACCTACATCTCACTGTGCAGTAGTCTAACATTTGAATATTTTAAAAAATCAAAAAAAGACTTTCTTAACTGAAATACATACTGTATCACACACATGATATTTAAACATTTTCCCATCAGGTGGCTTTCATTAACCTATAAACCTACAATTTATAAACCCCCCCAATCTATACAGGCTTGTCATACTTCAAACTGTACCACGATGTACATGAGCTACCAGGATTGTCAGACCCTCTCCTTTCCTGAAACAGGTGTGCAAAACTTAGTTTTATGGACTAACAAAGGATAAGCGTGAAGAACCTCTCTTTTTATGTTTTTAAGTCAGTGTATTCATATACATACAGTTGTAAAATTAGATCATTTACAATTCGCTCTTTTGATGACCTTATGTAAGTAAAGCCTATTTGTGTTGGGTTTTGGTGTGTGGCTTTTTTTCTGGAAAATACCCAATAGTATGACTTTAATAGTGTATATAAGTCCAACGTTAAAAAGATAAGTCGAATTTCAACATACAGATAGTACATAAAAGGAAAGAATTATTGCATTGTAGATCAGATTGGGCTTTTCAAACTTGATTTATAATAGGTTCACTGAAAAATGAGGTAACTTCTGTGGGGACAGTTTCTATCTTCATCAGTTCCTCTAATATTTACATACATTGAATATTAATATACGCAATGGATACATGGAGTTAGAAGGCTTGATTCTCTGGCTCTGGCCTCAAAGGATGAAAAAAAAAATCTAATACCTTACTCCAACCTAGACCTCAAAAAGAAAAATTTCTGGCAAACTCTGAGATAGAAGTCCTGATCCCCACCTCATGCGGAAGCAGCTTTTCTAGGAAATCACTGAACTTTTGCATGAGAACTCCTTTTAGTCTTCATATAAATTGACAGAAAAGTTCAAGAACAATAACTGTGTTTCCATATGCTCACAGTTACAGTTAAATGAAGTTATTCACACCTTAGGCAGACATAGATGCCATGATGGAAATAATATTACTTGTTTTTGTAATTTTTCTCAGGAAGACAGATCACTTATTAAATATTTGCAAACATCCAATATTAAACCAATTTGGACTACCTAAACCTGTATTCATAGAATCATCAAATCACAGAATCTTAGAATGGTTTGGGTTGGAAGGGACCTTTAAAGGTCATCTAGTTCCAGTCCCCCTGCCATAGGCAGGGACACCTTCCACTAGACCAGGTTGCTCAAAGCTCTGTCCAGCCTGGCTTTGAACAATTCCAGGGATGGGGCACCCACAACTGCTCTGGGCAACCTGTTCCAGTGTCTAACCATGCTCACAGTAAAGAATTTCTTCCTAATATCTAACTTAAACCTACTCTCTTCCAGTTTAAAACTGTTACCCCTCATCCTATCACTATACTCCCTGATAACGAGTCCTTCCCCATCTTTCTGTAGGCTCCCTTTAAGTAGCGGAAGGCTGTAATAAGGTCTCCCTGGAACGTTCTCTTCTCAGGCTAAACCACCCCAAACTCTCTCAGTCTTTCCTCATAGGGGAGGTGCTCCAGCCCTTGGATCATCTTCATGGCCCTCCTCCGGACCTGCTCGAGTAGGTCCATGTCTTATGCTTGGGGCCCCAGAGCTGGACACAGTATGCCAGGTGGGATCTCATGAGAACAGAGTAGAGGGGCAGAATCACCTCCCTCAACCTGCTGATCACACTTCTTTTTACAGAGCCCAGGATACAGTTAGATTTCTGGGCTGCAAGTGCACATTGCCATCTTATATTCAGTTTTTCATCCACAAGTACCCCCAAGTCCTTCTCCACAGGGCTGCTCTCAATCCACTCACCGCCCAGCCTGTATCAATGTTTGGGATTGCCTCAAGCCATGCGCAAGACCTTGAGCTTGGCCTTGTTAAACTTCATGAGGTTTGCACCGGCCCACCTCTCTAGCCTGTAGAGGTCCCTCTGGATGGCATCCGTTCCCTCTGCAGTATCAACCACACCACTCAGTGTGGTGTCATCCTGCTGTATTCTTGCTGATTTACATTATTTATTCCCCAAGAACATCCAGTTCATTCAAGTCACTTCCCCACGTTCTCTCATATACCCTCACTGGGCAAGGGAAAGTGCATGCTATCATTAATCCAAAGCTACATGCATCCTTCTGGTTGGTTGGCTGCTGCCCAACTGAATATATAATGATTGAGCTCTCCTCAACTTCTCCGTTGAGTTCTGTAACAAATTTCCATTCATCTTTGTCCTCTTATCCTGACCAACGATTTCTATGAACTCAGTTTTGATGCTGCTATCTTTCTGCCAAATGCAGATAAAAAGGCTAAAGGTTTCAGAGGATATTAGTTGAAAGACTTGAGAAAAAAAGACAGGTAAAAACCTGGTCACACAAAGACTGTGCCTTTAGGAAAGGTGGCTAAAATCCCAAGAGGATTTATATGAAAAATTCCAAGTACGTTTGACAAAACAAAGCTGGATGGGAATGAAAGTCAGTTCGAACTAGATACTGCTGCAGACAGACCAAGCTGTGCAGTCCACATGTCCCAGAACACAGCACATGAGAATATTATATAAGCTACTGGAATAAGAGCGTGACAAAAAAAGGACCAACACAAAAACGGTGACAAAAATCCACACCTTCAACAAAGCATTCCTGAATTTTGACAATTTGTAAAAACATAAGTTGTCAATCACATGTATTATATAAGGCCACAGAAGTTGCATACCTTTAAGTATGAGAATTATTTACTACTGAATTTGAAGGAATTCTGCCTCTGAAACTCTGGTGCATCAAAACCAAACATAACTCTCAAACTCCAAAGCTTCCCAATAAATCTTCCAAAGTTGGATGCAATGCATCTATTTTCAGCAATACCTAACTTTAAAAGTACACCTGATTTCAATCATTAAATACTTAAATGTGGACATAAATTGAAAAATATATGATTCTTGCCCTTATAAAGACAGATTAAGGTAAAATCTGCATCCCTGCATCATACAGCACATTTAGGAGCCTCTATGGCTTGACACTAACACCTCCTTCGCCACAGAGTAATCAGAATTATCACAAGATAAAGATGAAAATCCAGGCAACACAGAAGTCAGACCCTGACTCAAATGGCTTGGGCTCGACTTAAACATTTTCGCTGCAAATGGGGGTTTCAGCACCGTTGATGATGCTGTGCTGCACAAAACTGTGTGAAGCAACACTGACATCGAGTGGCTTCACTTGGTATTTTTATTTGGGTATTGCAGGGTCCAAGAGCACCGTCTAGATCTGCGACTGCCTCATGACATGGTGGTATTTGAACTGGACAGTGTTAACTACGTAGTTTAATAACACAGTACGTTAAAAATCAAAGATCTGTAGCATCAATACAAGGTTTATTTGCTACATTTCAAATGTATTTACTGGTCAGAAATTTAAGACAGGAGGTTGACTGATAGATTAGCAAGGCACTGAACCATGGGTGTTGCTAATGCTCCGGTACAGTCTGCTCTCAGCTTATCTAACAAATGAGAAATACAAGTGCAGAACAGACAAAAAAAAATCTGATAATGCAACCATCCTTTTAAAGTCTGTTCCTGTTGTGATACTTACAGCTGTCTGTTAATAAATTACCACACATTTGCTAATTAATAAAAAAAAATAAAATTATTGGAAAGTATATTAAATTATTTTAGCACACCTAAAATGAGCATGAGAAACCTAACAATGTCCACCTCTTAGGGAAAACATCTGTAAAGAAAATCGCATTTTCTTATTCTCTTTTAAGATTGTTTCTAGCAGCTGTTTGAGGGTCAGCTTACCTTCAAATTAGTAAAAAAAGGTTAATTTTTTTCTTTTTAAACTAGGGATAAGTGTTGCAGGATGGGCTGAAAACTGAGATTTATGAACTCGTACATTTGAGAACACATCTTCATAGCCAAAATACATAAATATCTATACACATACACTGACATTAAACACAGAAATATTTTGTGGTAACCCTTAGCCTTGACACAGATTCATATGTCCAAGACAGATGCTGTTTAAGGTCTCAACATCAAAAATGCGTGTTGAAAATATGTCTAAATCACAAGCATCGGTTTCTGCATATTATTTTCCTTATCCAAATTTTATGGCAGAATGCATAAACCAGATTTTTCTGATTATTGAGTGCACAAACCAGCCTGTAAGCCATGCAAAGAAAGGAGACTATTTTAACTTTGGAAACCAACAGGTCCAAGCTCAAGTGACCCCCTCCCCGTGCATACTTTATGGGCTGGTTGGTGCTCAGCAGCCTGTGGAGCTGCTGCATTGCAGAAGCAGCTCTTTTCCAGTTTTGATTCTCAAACTCGGTTTTGATTCTCAGCTGCTGGAGAATGAGGTTCAAAACCTCTACTCACTCCACATCTCCACCATTTCAAATCAGTGGGTACTGAACTTTTAAACACACCTTGAAGAATTATCTATCCTTGTGTCTGAGAACTGATCTGTAAATGACATTGCTGAGACTTGGCCCACCAAAGGCTGTGGGACACTGAGGTGCTGATGCAGCTGAGAAGACCAAACCTGACCTCCCATGATAGGGCTCCAGTTTTCCTGGAATTCAGGTGCGACAGCCTTGCAAGTTAGACAAACAGCAGCTAGGTCTAAAATGTAACTATGTTCAAAAAGTGCTACCTACTGTTCCCAAGCCACCAGACTGTTCATACATCAAGTTACTTTTTACCTGAATTAAAACAATGTTCTCATTAACCACAGAACATGTAGGTGCTCACTGATTACGGCTTGTCTAATGAGAGAATTATTTGGGAACAACTATAATGAAAAAAGCATTCCTGAAGAATTATTTCTCCAGATATCCTTAGAATCATAGAACAGTTTAAGAGGGGACGGACCTCTGAAGATCACCTCATCCGAACACTTACCCAAAGAATTGATAACTTCCAAGCTAGATCAAGTCGATCAGGACCTTGCTCAGGACTGTTTTGCAGACCTCCAGGGGTGGAGATCCCACAAGCCCTGGGGACAAACTATTCTTGTGCTTACCTCCCCTCGCTGCATTTTTTTCCCCTCTATGTATTCAATCAGAATACAAAGAGAAAGTAGTCCCTTGCTACTCCTTGTGAACGTTGCCTCTTGTCCTTCTGCTATGCAACTCTGACAACAGGCTGGTTCTGCTTTCTTTATTACCTTCCTTTACTTCTTCCTTAGAAATGAGAGCCTCTTGCTTCAGTTAATTTCACTTTCAAGTGGACTCAAAAAATACGGCAGTCCTATTAGAAAAATGAGCACACATGAAGCTAACCAAAATGGTAATCGACTTTTTTATCAATAGACAACATAAGTTGATTCCAAGCCTTCAGACACAGAAAGTATATTAAAAGTAAGTGCAACGAAATTCACTTTAGTGGAGCAGTAGCAATGTGTGACTAAAAAGAAAGCCATCTCTGTGCCACAGTAACTCTACTGCCTGTGAGTATGTTGAAAACAGGAAAACCTTAGCTACCATCAGGATCATGAAAAAGAAGTTTTAATACTCATACAACAGATCAATAAAACAAATGCCAGGTAAGAGGAAAAGAATCCTGAGATGTGATATCACTGTCCTTTTGCTCTGAAAGTGGTGTATGAAGAATCACTTTCCTGTAGCATCTTCCGGCTTACCATTTCTTCCCAAAAACATACACTACATTAAACACTGTGGGCAATGGAGAAAGTTTTTCACATTCTCTCTCAAGTGTTACATCTTATGGCAGCGGAACAGATACTAAATCAAAGACTATCCCAGTTTATGTAGCCTTCCTTCAACAGTAAGTTTTTGTTCTGACGTTCTTACAGAGAGAAGACATCACTATCTGAATAATCAGCAATACTCTGCCTCCAGACTTTTCAGCAGATAAAATCCCTTCTTCTGCATTACACAATATTATCATACTCCTTTTTCTCTGTGTGAAAGCTCTAAATGCCTTGTTTCTACCCACTCTTACTATGCACTGTGGTGCTACTGAATATTTTACAGAGATTCATCATTCCATGCAAGTGTTAAGTTACAAAGCCTTGCAACTTAGAGTTTATAGTTTACTCATTGGTTTAATTTCATCCAGCTGAAGTGGATAGTTAATCACCTCACTGAGGAAACCAAGTTAAGAATGTATTTATAAAGCAGGATACTAATCCAGACCTGTAGGCTGTCATAATATAAATTACAATGATAATAGATTTTACAACGTAAAACAGAAAATTTGGCTATTCAGAAAGGAAAGCCTATGAAGTGTAATAATTAAAATTTAGTAATTAAATAGCTAGTGTGTGCTGGCCTTGGAGACAGCAAAAGGATGGAATTCCAGAGGCGCAGCCAAGCAATTCCATGAAGCCTGCAGGACAGCTAAAATAATTCCTGAAAAATCCAACCTGAAAGAATTAACAATTTCACATAATCCTTTGTTTCCTCATTTTAATTTAATATATCTGAAAATGTATTTTATGAGACTACTGCCCTGTAGTCTGTGTACTTTACAAAAAGTTTCACATGAAGAATGTACAGTACATGCTAAGTAAAAAAGGGTTTACTTTTCCAACATGAGCCCAAGAGGACTTAAAAGCTTTCCCCCCCCACAATTATTGTTTGCCAAACTGACTTAATGATCATCAGCAAGTACACATGAAAATCCTATGTATTGTACACAATGCTGTCCTAGTGGCTAAGAATTTAGGAGTCAAAAACTTCTGTGCTAATAATAAACTGAATTGTAACATCATCTTTTACGGGTTCCAGGAATAAGCCTGAAAAATATATAGAGGCATAAGAGCATTATTTTTTCTAAACAACTTTACTACTAAAAAGGTTAGTAACCTTGGAAAACTCATAAAATAAACACTTGTCCTGAACTATCTTGCTTGCTTCAATAAAAAGTCTCAACCTTACTTGGGACTTAGTGAACTAGACACACACAAAATACTTAAGTTTGAAAGAAAGTATTTTAAAATACCCTATACATACATCCAGAGCTTATAAAAAAATTTAATTCCAAATACCAACAATTTAGAAATAAGTCTAGCTAAATCCCCCAGTATACTTGCCAACTTCTTTGAAATCAGGAACCTTGTTGCTACTTCTCCAGCACTTTCTTCCAAAGCATCAGGAACAAAAACAATCTGCCTACAGTAACTCAGAACACCGTGACTCGCATGCCAGGTCCTTAAGAATCCATGAAAACACATTAAAAAAAAAAGAGATTTCTCATTCAAAGACGCCACCCAAGACAAGTCCATATTTTTTATTCAAAGTTCCCACTACAGAGATGCATATTCACCATTTCCGAAGCCACGGTCCACTTTAATTTGCATAAAAATACTGAATAATTGAGATGAGAAGCCAACAAAATGCAGCTACTTGCACATTCTGTGTAAAGGTGTACATTTTATACCACTGATTATGTAAGAAAATAATTCCTTGTATGTTCAGAATTCATTGCCTGGACTCATCATTTGGAGAGTTTTGCCCCAGTTGTTGCTAGTCTATCATTACTGCAGAAAAATCTGTTCTAGGTGATCTTGAGCAATGCATTCTGTCTTTATATCACTGCTCCACAGGCTAATTAAGATATACTCCTATTCTCTTATATGATTGCTAATGGCCTCATTGATGAAGAAAAGGCTGTCATTTTGCTGCTTTCTTACAAATCGTCTGTTACTTAGATTAGACAATTTAACATTAGATAGTAGTAAATTACATAGTCTCAGTAAAGGCCTTATGGCTTTTAAACATGATCCCTTTCCTGGGGTTCTAGGGAAATGATCTACATCGCACAACACAGTGTATGTTGTGTTTCCTAGGAATAAGAAAATGGCATCAACTGGAGAGTGGAGAACAGCTGATAAAGGTGGGACGATGTGCTTGGCATGGCTGTGGTGTGCAGCATTCAGTCCTGCTTGAGAGAGTGGGGAGGAAGGAGAAGACATCAGAGGGAAATTTTTCACACTGAGGACAGTCACCCATTGGAATAATCTCCCCAGGGAAGTAGTTGACTCGGCCACATTGGACACCTTTAAGAGTCGTCCGGACAGGGTGCTGGGCCATCTTGTTTAGACTCTGCTCTTCCTAGAAAGGTTGGACTAGGTGATCCCTGAGGTCCCTTCCAACCTGGGATTCTGGGATTCTATGTGACCTTTGGCCACAATCCACTAAAAAGAAATGGCTAATTCATTATCATGGCTGAATTGTGCACACATTAATTAAATCACACTTATAAGATGTTTGAAAAATTTGTTTGAAATGTGCTTGTCAGGGCAAGAGAAACACACCACAGCTACTGGACAACTGTTGCAGAACTTCAGGTTTTTTCCGAAATTATCACTGAATGCCCTAGACAGCTCCAAATCTTATGAAACTGCCACCCCTCCCTTATCACAGTGAGGGAGCTCAGACAACTCAGATCATTCCATGCCAGTGCTCTCTCTTAAATACTTTTAAAGCTATATTTTAAAGATGTATTGCCAAAACACAAAACCATCAATTGATTATATGCAAATTTTTCAAATACATTTTGGAAAGTAATCAGCAAGACTGTGCTTTTCAGTGTATATGTATTTAAAATTATGCATATAAACTTTAAATCATTCAAATAATTTTTTTATCATTTTGTCAGCCTCATTTCCTGTAATCCCATAAACAATGGAGACACAAAACCTGTGTCTTACTGAATTAAAAAAAAAATAATAGAAAAAGCTAAGGGATTAAGCTATTTCTCATAGCAGTTATGGAAAGATTTCTCCTGACCCCAGTGATTGCTTAATTGACTGTGGGATTCTTAGTTAAATAAAAATGCACTTGAGCATACGGCTGGATAGTTTGCTGATTCAGGTGCTTAGCAGTTGCTTTTGTTGGGTTCCTTATTTTCACAAGTGACACAAACCACTTTCTTTTGCTTTTTCCCCTCATAGTTCCTTTTCTATTGCCACTTTTGAAATTTAGACTTTTTAGCTCTAGTGTTGATTTTGCCTTCTCTTCCCACTGGCTTGCTGTTCATTTTCCTCCTCTTATGCAAGACTGATATGTTCTGACTCTCATACTCCATACAGACATTTCTCTTCTGCCGGGTTAAAACATGTCCTGTGCCCCCTGCTCTGGGTGTGCCTGCTCAAGCAGGGGGGTTGGACAAGATGATCTCCAGAGGTCCCTTCCAACCCCTATCATCCTGTGATTCTGTGATTCCTTTACAGACTGTAAAGAACTAACAAGAAGTAAAGGGAACCTACACTGGGAGACTAAAGTTTTGGGCAGCTGTTAGAGCTAGTACCCATTTTGCAGTGACTTCATTTTCCAACTCCTCTTTTACCTCCTGTGTCTGACAAATGAGGGCCCTGTCTGCCATCAAAGACTAATTTTATCTGCATTTATAATTAATATCTAACATTTTGATGTTGCCTTATTTGCATTTGTGTGTTTATTTGTAAAGTGTGTTATTTGAAGAGCCAACAACTTAAAACAATGTCACTATAACATCATACAGGAAACACGGTGAAACTTGGTGCTGCAATGAAGCTGCTTTTGAAGAAAAAAATGGGACAAACATTTCAGTGTGAATTAGAATATCTACATTTAACAATAAAACCTGTACAAGACAGGAGTTGTTTTTTTGTATACAAATTACAGAGAATCTGAAAAGTTCTACAAAATCCTCTGTGGATATATATTTTCCCAAAGTTTCTAAATTATAAACCTGTATGTATGGATATCTTCCTACATATAGACAAAGTTTGTGCAAGTGCCCACATGGACATCTGCTCTGTGACAGCACTTGTGTAAGCTTCAGTAATATATTTTTCTTCTCATCATAAATGGATTTTGTTTTATGCCCTACCCAAAGGAAAAGCACTATGTACATTACATAGACTAGTTGAATGTAAAAAATGAAATCTGCGTAGGTTCTCTTTAAATTTTTGAAGTAATTGGCTTTTATATGATGCATAATGTTATATCTTAGACTAGCAGCCATGAAAGTAGCCTGACTCTGATATTCTTGTATTTGGAAATACAATCTGATTGTACATAAAACATCTTTCTAAAGAGCTTAAAGGTCCCTGACCAACTTCGGTTTTGTCATTTCCATACCTTTGGGCACATCCTATAGCCTTCTTAACATCCTCTTAATGTGATAAGGACATGAATTTAGTATGCCATGTTTACATTTTTACCCTACCTCAAAATCAGAAAAGAATTCAGTGCTTTTAAACCACCCTTTTGCAGAAATGTTCAAATTCAGGAAGGCATCAGAATATTTGGAACATTACCAAGATACCCTTCACAGTTTGCACAGCAGTATAAAAGAAGTTCATTGTCTCTCAGCCATTCACACTGTTCAAAGAGAAAAGATCATGCCAAAAGTCTCCATTGGCTCCATCATGGAGCCAAAAGTCTCCAGAAAGCCATCCTTTCTTCTAAGCAGCAAACCTATAGAGAAAAATCTGCACCTGCTTATAGAACTTTTATTTACTTATTCTTTAAGCCTTGCAAGTATCTACTGTAGGAGTAGTAGAACTAGTAGTATTATTTCAAAATAAGTAACTTTGGACTACTTGAAGAAGCTTACTAAGCACATTCTTAAATTCAAGCACATTAAGAATCCCACTGAAATTACTGACTGATTATGTACTTAATGTTTAGGAATACGTTTCCTGAATCAGCTTTGTCTTTGTAACACCATGATCATTTCAAAAGAGTGATAAATAACGAACAATTGTAATTTCAGGGGAGAGAAATTACATGAATGCTCAGATTCTTAGCATAAAAGAAAGTAATAATAATCTTGTTTCCACATGAATTCATTGGTAGAAATAAAAACCAAGGCAGAGTATAAATATAGAACTTCTAAAGATAAAATAATTAATGCTTTCTCAGCATCTTCCATGAGGTATAAGAGCCTTTAAACTTTAAGTTTAAATTTATTCCAGGGAAAAAAAAATATCTCCAAACATTTCAAATCTAATCTTTTTTCTTCATTTTTAAGAATGTATCTGTTTCTATATTAAGACATCTATACCTGAAACTTTAAAAGCCAATTTCAAAATTTCAGAAAAGTAGGACTTACAATGAAAATGCTGAAACATGTTAGAAGTAACACTTTATCCACATCCAAACATTTTGTGCAACTTTAAAATTTGAACTCAAACAAAATTGTTGATCACAATATCACATTAAAATACATGGAAGAAGCCAGTCAAAAGCAATCATATATCAATTGTTTATGGTTTGCCCAATAAAACCCTGAATAATGTTTAAACAATGTCATCTGCTTCATCTATCTGTTGCTGGAGTTTAAACAGCCAAAACCACCACGATTACAGAGTTACAAGGAATAATTACGTATATGAATAGATTACTACTTCAGAATTAATTTTCTCTCCATCTGGTGTACATTTTATTTTGACCACAAATGAGGTACTATCCTAGGAAACTAATTAACAATTACTGTAAACAATACCAAAGAGAGCAATCTGATTGATCTACAGAGTGCATTCCTTGCTTGTTGTATGGCACAGCAACAGCAACAGCAACAGCCCATGACCACAGTGGGTAGGAGCGCTGCACCGTCCCTATAGGTAGCAGGGGTACATCTCAGCTTATTTTCATTTTCTTCTGAAAAAAAGATATGTTGTGCATACTTTTTTAAGAAAAGCTGTAACACCAATATTTCAAAATCACTTTCCATAAATTTGTACCACAAAACTGCTGAATCCTTATTATCTCAAATATCCTGTAAATAGTGTTAGTTTTTTCAAACTGTTTACAAGGCACAGAAGCTTCCAAGGGCATGGTTTAAGCTCATATTCTATATTGCCTTCAAGACTAATATTTAAATTTAAAGATCTTTAGGACAGGGACCACTATTATCTTCTGTGTCGTATGCAACACTAAGCAAGGAGTGGACAGTAATAGTGCTGCTGAAAACAGAAGTTTTCTGAGACCTCAAAAGCAGTTAGATTATTTTTAATCTAGGAAGAAGGAATTAATTTATTATTTGTACAGCAGTACAGTAGTAACTGGGATTGGACTTCATGGAAAACATCCACACCATTAAATAACAGAGGGCCAGAAAATGAACTTATGCATCAGACCCTTCAGTGCTAAACACAGCTTCATTTTTCGCTCGCTCCCTGGATCTTTTGGGCTGCTCCAAGTAAGTGAAGAAAATTCAGAGGATTCACTCAAAAAAACAAGCCACAGCCAAAAGGCAGTGTGGTGTGGATAAGGTTACATCAGTTCTGTCTTTTTCTGCATACCCAGTCCTTCAATACTATATCCTAGAGGTTTTTCCATTCTTACAAACATCTAAAATTCCTCATGCTGTGCTCTAAAATGTGCATACATACCTTTACTTCCATTCTGTAAAAACATTGCCTTGGTGAGCTGGACCAATTGCTCTCAGTTTATTTCATAAACTTTAAAATGAAAGGAGCACACAAAGAATAATGGCTGTTTCTTAGAGCCACGGGCACACCATGTGGGGTCCAGCAGAGAGCCAAAGCCAACTGCTGTGCCACGCAGCATCGGACAGGCTGCTGTGAAGAGCATCACAGACACCAGTCAACCTGTGCTACTTGGCTTCACTGCCCGGGGCTGACTACCCATATAAATAGAGGCAGTTTCAATCCTGAACAGCCTAAGGCTGAAGAGACAGGACTGACAGACACTCAGAGTGGCAACAGAGGAACACCTCCCTGACTCCTGGCAGTGGACTGCAGCAGCCTTCTGCCCTGCTTTCCCCATCAAGGTCCAGCTGTGTGCTGCATCCAGCAGACTAGTAATTCCTCAATTCAAAATTCAGGATACTGTTAATATTTTTCCCTATCCAACATTCAGTTTAACATTTTAAAAACCTAACTCCATTTCTATCCATAGGTCACATTCCAAGAGATTTCAGTTGCCTAAGCAGGGGGTTACACTGGATGATCTCAGGAGATCCCTTTCAACCAAGAAGATTCTGCATTTCTCCAGCTCCATGAATCATAGAATCATAGAATCATTAAGGTTGGAAAAGACCTCTGGGATTATCAAGTCCAACCATCAACGCAACACCACCAGGCCTCCTAAACCATGCCCTGAAGTGCCGCATCTACACATCTTTTAAATACCTCCAGGGATGGTGACTCTACCACCTTGCTGGGCAGCCTGTTCCAATGCCTGACCACTCTTTCAGTGAAGGAATTTTTCCTAATATCCAATCTAAACCTCCCCTGATGCAGCTTGAGGCCATTTTCTCTCGTTCTATCGCTTGTAACTTGGGAGAAGAGACCAACACCCACCTCGCTACAACCTCCTTTCAGGTAGTTGTGGAGAGCGATAACGTCTCCCCTCAGCCTCTACTCCAGAATAAACAGCCCCAGTTCCCTCAGCTGTTCCTCTTAAGTCTTGTTCTCCAGACCCTTTACCAGCTTCATTGCCCTTCTCTGGACACACTCCAGCAACCTGATGTCCTTCTTGTACTGAGGGGCCCAAAGCTGAACACAATATTCAAGGTGTGGCCTCACCAGTGCTGAGTACAGGGGCACAATCACTTCCCTGCTCCTGCTGGCCACACGATTCCTGATACAAGCCAGGATGCCATTGGCCTTCTTCGCCACCTGGGCACACTGCTGGCTCGTGTTCAGCCAGCTGCCAACCAACACCCCCAGGTCCTTCTCACCAGGCAGCTCCCCAGCCACTCCTCCCCAAGCCTGTAGCGTTGCATGGGGTTGTTGTGACCCAAGTGCAGGACCCAGCACTTGGCCTTGTTAAACCTCATACAGTTGGTCTTGGCCCATTGATCCAGCCTGTCCAGGTCCCTCTCCAGAGCCTTCCTACCCTCAGGCAGATCAATGCTCCCACCCAACTTGGCGTTGCCTGCAAACTTACTGAGGGTGCACTTGATCCCCTCATCCAGATCATTGATAAAGATATTAAACAAGACTGGCCCTAACACTGAGCCCTGGGGAACACCACTTGTGACCAGCCACCAACTGGATGTAGCTCAGTTCACCACAACTCTTTGGGCTTGGCCATCCAGCCAGTTTTTTACCCAGTGAAGAGTACACCTGTCCAAGCCATGAGCAGCCAGTTGCTCTAGGAGGATGCTGTGGGAGACAGTGTCAAAGGTTTTACTAAAGTCCAGGTAGACAACATCCACAGCCTTTCCCTCATCAACTAGGCCGGTCACCCTGTGTCATAGAAACAGATCAGCTTGGTTCATGAAGCCATGCTGGCTGGGCCTGATCCCCTGGTTGCCCTGCACTTGCCTAGTGAGCTCACTCAAGATGAACATACCCTAACCTTCCCTGGTTCCAAGGCCAGACTGTCAGGCCTTTATTTCTCCAGATCCTCCTTACGGCCCTTCTTGTAGATGGGCGTCACATTGGCAAGCCTCCAGTCGTCTGGGACCTCCCCTGTTAAACAGGACTGCTGGTAAATGATGGAGAATGTCTTGGTGAGCTCCTCTGCCAGCTTCCTCAGTACTCTCGGGTGGATCCCATCCGGACCCATAGATTTGTGAGTGTCCAGGTGGAGCAGCAGGTCGTAACCAGCTTCCTCTTGGATTATGGCAGGTTTATTCCGTTCCCCATCCCTGCCTTCCAGCTTATGGGCCTGAATACCCTGGGGATAACTGATCTTACTGTTAAAGACTGAGGCAAAGAAGGCATTTAGTACCTCAGTCTTTTCCTCATCCTCAGTTGCAATGATCCCCCCATGTCCAATAGAGGATGGAGATTCTCTTTGATTTTCTTTTTGTTGATAATATATTTGTAAAAACATTTTTTGTTATCCTTACAGCAGTGGCCAGGTTGAGTTCTAGCTGGGCTTTTGCTTGCCTAATTTTCTCCCTGCAAGACCTAATGAGGTCTCTGTACTCTTCCTGTGTTACATGCCCCTTCTTCCAAAAGCAGTAGACTCTCCTTTTTTTCCTGAGTGTCATCAGAAGCTCCCTGCTCAGCCAGGCCAGCCATCTTCCCCACCAGTTCGTCTTGCAGCACTTAGGGACAGCCTGCTCCTGTGCCTGCAAGACTTCCTTCTTGAAGGAAGCCCAGCCTTCCTGGACTCCTTTGCCCTCCAGGACTGCCTCCCAAGGGACTTTCCCAACCAGTCCCTGAACAGGCCAAAGTCTGTCCTCTGGAAGTCCATGGTAGTGGTTCTGCTGACCCCTCTTCTTACTTCGCCAAGAATCGAGGACTCAATCATATCATGGTCACTATGCCCAAGATAGCCTCCGACCACCACACCTCCCACCAGTCCTTCTCTGTGAACAGGAGGTCAAGCAAGGCACCTCCCCATGTAGGTTCACCAAAATGGATGACTCACTGGTAATAATGAAGTAAGCACTATAGACATGCTGTAAACTGATCCTCAAGTTTCTCACTCTTTTTTTATAATGTTACCTGTATCTACACAGGGAACAGAAGCAACATCCAGCTGAGAAATTGTTTAAGCTGTTGCAAAATCCATCTGTTACTGTTGGCTGGGAGGAGTTCCACTTTCAAATGGCTCTTAAGAGATTTGCTTTTCTGAGGTGTTGAGCATCTTCAACCCTCATTTCCATCACCTACATTGGGACCCAAAATGCATTCATATTCAATATCTTGAAAATCCTTTGAAAACCTATAAATAATAAAACGGAGTAAGGCAACTGCAGATTAGACAACTGTATAAGAAACCAACCAAATATTAAGTCCTGCAAGTAAAAGTACTGTAAGTCCTCTTATCTAGGATCATCCAGAACCAGATAAACAGTGGAGCTTTAAAATACAAATACTCCAGACACTTTAAAATCCTTTTACTTCCAAAAAAAATTGTATACTCATGATGAATAGCGCACATTCAGGATTTCCTGTGTCTCAGTATTGCACATCCAAATGCTTCCTAGAGATTTACAATTCCATCTCAAATTTTTCATTCCACATCCATGTATAACCCAATTCTCTTTCCTGTTGTATGATTCATCACATTACAGACAAACCATTTAACCTCTATGACCTTTTCTACCATAGCAAATCAGTGGCCTGTATAATGAGCACAAAGATACACCTGTGTTCAACTGATAGCATTGAAAGACAATTATTGAAAGACATGGAAAGACAACCATTAATTCACAACACCTCATAAAAATTAGGCTTGCGTAATAGCACATCCTTTACAGCTCAGTCATAAGCAAAGACGCAGGGTAACTGCAAATAGGTTATTGAATCAGGCCTTTGTTTTGAAGACATTTGCTTTTTCCTGTATTCACTGGCATACAGAACGTAAGTGCTAGTGTCCTTAAGTGGCTGTGTAGCCATGACTTAAAGAGCCAGCTGTGTTCTGTTTGAAATCCTGGATTAAGGTAGTGCTCCAAGTTGTTACAGAATGTCAAACAATGACCAAAACAAAAATTTAAAAACGTATGGATTTTCTCTTCCTCTAAATTTTAGGTTTGAATTACCAATTCTTTTTTTTTTTTTAATGAAATTGCTCGTTTGATTTCCAGTATGGAGTGCTTAAAAAATTTAACAAACTGACAAGCCCATCTCACAAAATGATGCTTTGTCCCGAAGGCCAAATTGAAAAGAAAGACGTTGTTGGCAGATGAAATTATTTCATTTTATGCTGAAGTGCTTGAAAATATCCTGATAAGTATAAATGCTGTACATTTTATCTAAATAATAATTATCTTCAAATGGAAAAGGTAGATGAACACATAATTTGATTTTTCTGTTATTAAAAAGATTCCCAGTTCCTGTCTCCACCGCACTGACTTCCCTCAGATGAGAAAAGATAGGAAGAAAAACACCTGAACAAAAATGACAGAATCATATTTAAACCCCCCTGACAAACAGTGAAGTGCTCTTGCTTGCTGCTTTGCTTCCATGAGGTATCAGAAGAATTTCAAGGCTGGATGTATTTCTTAACCTAAAATCTTAGCACATTCCAATGCAGCTCTCCAAATGAAATAAAATATGGTGTATTTACTGTTACGAAATATCTGAAATATCTGTTTTGCTTGAACACATCCACAGCAGGACCACTCATAGCTAGATGGAAGGATTTTCACATTGGTTTTTAGTACCTAAATAAATTACAATAACATATATTAAACAGTAAAAAACCTACTTTCCCCATTGTCTAGCTTAATTATCAAGCTTAGCTGCTTTTCATTGACTTCATTCTATCTAACCTGGTGAGGTAATTTTAGCTTGCATGGTATAAATCATTGGCAAGATTAACAATACATATTAAGATGATGTATGTTTTATTGCTGCTCAGCTAAACATGTCAGCTAAAGTAATTATGGCTATGAAACTGCATTTATTTTTCCATAATGGGACCCTTTAAGTCACACACATTCGGAATGAAGCATATGCACTTCAGTCTCTTTCAAGAGTAGTTTTTAACTGCATTACATCATTTAATATGGGGTTGAAAGTTCATTATCCAACACACAAATCGTTTACTCCCAAAACTCCATAACTTTAAGAGGATCTAGGGAAAAGCTAAGATTATCGGCACTACAGAAGGTAAATATATATGAAAGTGTGCCTTGAGGACTGGATGTCTGAGGGAGATGGCAATGGAATTTAGGACCTTCCATTTCCAAGTCACTCTCTTCATTATGTACTCTATGAGTAATAATCAAGAGTCGTTACTACAAACTATTTGACATTAGCTCCTTGGCCTGAATCCAGATACTCATGGATGGAGTCCAGATTTTGAAAAAAAAAAAAAAATCATATGGTTGGACTCTTGCTGACAGTCATGGCAAAGGCCGCAAAAACTGCATTGCAGAGAAATCATTACCTACTCTGAGATGGAAAAGTCCTTGCAAAAGAAGCAAAAGGCACATGAAATGAGTGATTTCTGTGTAACAATTGGTGTAGTTTATGTCCAAATAAGTAGTTGATGCAGAGTAACAAAGTCTGCCAGAAACACTTCATACTTGTTGGCACTGGTGCTTCATGACGTAGATAGGCTCAGGGTGAATTTTTGCATCAAAAAGGGCATCGCCAGCAGAGAGAAAGAAGTCATTATCCCACTCTATTCAGCTCTTGTCAGGCCACACCTGGAGTTCTGTGTACAGTTCTGGTCCCCGCTATACAAAAAGGATGTGGAAAGGCTGGAAGGGGTCCAGAGAAGGGCCACCAAGATGATCAAAGGACTGGGAAGCCTGCCATACGAGGATAGGCTGGGAGACCAGGGTTTGTTCAGCCTTGAGAAAAGGAGGCTCAGAGGGGATCTCATCACCATGTACCAGGACTTAAGGGGTAGCTTCAAAGAAGTGGGAGACTCCCTTTTTACATGGAGTCACATGGAGAGGACAAGGGGGAATGGACCCAAGTTGCTCTTGGGGAGATTCTGATTGGACACCAGAGGGAAATTTTTCACACTGAGGACAGTCACCATTGGAATAATCTCCCCAGGGAAGTGGTTGACTCGGCCACGTTGGACACCTTCAAGAGTCGTCTGGACAGGGTGCTGGGCCATCTTGTCTAAACTGCACTCTTCCTAGAAAGGTTGGACTAGATGGTCCCTGAGGTCCCTTCCAACCTGGGATTCTGTGATTCTGTGTGAATTACAAAGGGGCAAAGCATCTGCTGAGATAGCTAATGCTGTGTGACAAAGTCCATTACTTCTGTCCAGTCCAGTCTTATGTAGCTTACATTTAATGAGGTGCAAGTAGTAGAAAATGCTTTCATGAGATGTGCAGCAGCTGCTAAATTGAAAGGAGGTGCAATCATAGAAAGATCATTGGAAATACAGATGAAAAACAACAAACTGAAATTCAAGTGGACAACGAAGAGTCCGTTGTTCACCATCTGCCCAAATGTGGTAAGACAACCTCCATGGTATATGGGTGAGAGCTCCAGGAGTCTCAAGCGAGGACTGACGTCGAACAGGTGAAGTTCTTCAGTAACAACTACAACAGTTCCCAGCCCCAGCAGAAAGAGACTACAATCTGGCACTGCAATGCCGAACTATTTTCCAGTAAGATGGTTTATCTGAAAAGCCCTAAGTATGATAGCTCATATGAGGAATGCACAGCTAAGGATAAGAATGGAGTGGAAGACTTGTCTAAAGGAATAAGCATCAGGTGAATTAATCCTACTGCATATAATACACCAGCATCATAAATAGGCTGAATAACCAGAAATACCTTTAAGGCTGTTCTAGTCTGTCAGCTGGCTCTATCAATCACAGACAAATGTGAGCAGAAAACCCCAAACAAATTTCTCCCTCGCTCAACTAGCTCCCTAGCAACAACCTAGGAGACTAAACATGAAGAAGCTGTAAAACTCAGATCAAACTGAGGAAAATCTCAGTTAAAGAATTTCTGAGAAATGTGGTCCCTTTGACCAGCCTGGCCTCAGCAACAAGGGATCTGCAGCCTGAAGCAAACACACAGAACAGGCATTTCTTTTCTGTCCACATCTACAGAGTTCTCAGTAGCCTTTCTTCCCCTTTTTTCACATATAGAATGATGGTGCTCATAAAGTAAAAGACAGAATAATCAGATCTATCTGAAGTTAGTACTGCTCTGAGCTGGATGGACCTCTGGAGGACCACCAGAGATCCCTTCAAAACTAAAATATTTTACAAAAATTGTGTTTTGTATTTGCTCATCTCTTTTGCACTGCATTTTAGAAAAGTGTGATCAAATTTTGACATTTTGCAAACCAACTGTTGGAAGGTTCTCGGTCAGGTTTATAATAAGGTGCGTTACTAAGGCCACTGATAAACTTGTCAATAATTTTTTGCCCAACTTCGAGACCCACATTCTAACCCCACATTCCATCACCTTGCGTTTTGATTTATGCTCTTTCAAAAGCTATGCTATTTTAAAGAGATAAAAAGTGAAGGATATTTAATAACACATATCTCTAATCTTGGTGTACCATCCTTCAAATACTTGGTTAAACTATCCTTGAAGCCATTAATTGAATTAACAGATTGTCACGTGCTTTGTGTGCCAGTAATACATTCAGCACTGACTCCAGAAATTTGCTTAACTATTATTTTACTGTAGAAAATAAACTGACAAAGAAAAGAAGCACCAAATATGTGGAATATATATTTTTAAAATATTTCTATATACTTTATATGTCCATGGGCAGATGAGCAACATGCAGAATCATAGTTTCATAATATAAAATATAATTTGAGTTACTCAGTATAGTTATGGGTTACCTGTATCCAGGCTTCCATATTTCAAAAGCAAATGTGAGACGTACTATATGCAAAATTAGAAGTGAAGTTGATTCTATAATTTTTAAGGCTCTTGAATGAAGATTTACTGACAGTTTTGTTCTTGATGATATATAATTAATTTGTACAGTGCTTTCAGAAACAATTTGTCAAATTTCATTTGAAAAATTGGAAGCAAGAAGTGTTTCACTGCTGAGAGTCTACTATTAAAACTGCTCTGTGATTTGCACTGAAACACTTTTAGATAACAAAATTAAAGTATATCTAAAATCAGTCAAGTAGAAGACACTTTTATGTGTTAATCTCAGATATTCTGGTCGCCTTTTGGGTCCTTAATGGGCTGAGAGTGACAACTTCTAGTTCTCCAGTAAACTGTCACTCAAGTGGCAAGATTAATCTAGAAGAGCAAATGAGGATTAGCTGTCTGATTAAAATATGAGAATTATTTATTAGGAGCATGAGAGGACTATGTGCTCCTAAATTTTTGCAAAGGAAAATGAGCTTTAACTTAGCATACCACATGGAGCATCTCTCTTTATTTCTTTATCCTTAAATAGCTTTTTAATTTGTAAAACAGTTGATGTAAAATGAAGCAGCAAAACTGCTTAATTATTAACTGTAACAAACTATTCTGTTGAAATAAAGGGAGGACGTCAGGTTAAGGGAATTATGCTGTAAGAATAATGCACTGCTTTATAAACAACCATCAGTATAATTTTGAACGAGATCAGTGCTCTGAAGACTAGTAACGAGATAATCCAAATATTCCATTTGCTATAACTGACATCGTCCAAACCCAACTATTTAAAGGAATTCTTCAATAATACAGAGCATTTCAAGAAACTTCAGATTATCTTTTTTATTGGTGTACTTCTGTGCTATCTTTTCTGATGATGCTCACTCACCTGATTAGCAGGAACGCATCCACGTATAGAGCAGAGACATGCGTAGACTACTGGATGGAGGTTCATTTTCTCATAATTCTAAAGGTGCATTTTGCATCATTTTTGTTGTACTGTTATCAGTTACAGATATTTTTTTCTTAAACCTATTGGTGTAAATGAAATCAAAGATATTGTGTCAGTGCTTTGTGAGAAACAAAGAATAAGGTCTGACAGATGGGCAAATGGCTTTAGAGAACTTTGCTAAGTTCCTTTCAAAATTTAATTATAGAAACTCCAGAAATTACTTTTCTAGTTAATATTATACCCTAATTATGGCATCCTATTTAAGGTGATGGTTTTAATGAGCTAAAATAACTCTCAGCCCACAAAATGAAGAGGAGGCTGAGGGGAGACGTTATCGCTCTCCACAACTACCTGAAAGGAGGTTGTAGCGAGGTGGGTGTTGGTCTCTTCTCCCAAGTTACAAGCGATAGAACGAGAGGAAATGGCCTCAAGCTGCATCAGGGGAGGTTTAGATTGGATATTAGGAAAAATTCCTTCACTGAAAGAGTGGTCAGGCATTGGCACAGGCTGCCCAGCAAGGTGGTAGAGTCACCATCCCTGGAGGTATTTAAAAGATGTGTAGATGCAGCACTTCAGGGCATGGTTTAGGAGGCCTGGTGGTGTTGCGTTGATGGTTGGACTTGATAATCCTAGAGGTCTTTTCCAACCTTAATGATTCTATGATTCTATCTTATGCATAAGTAATTATGCATAAGAAATTCTGCTAAAAAAATTACACTTACACACTTAACAGGTATCCTGTTCTCTTCTTGGCCTGTTTACTTAGTTTCTATTATAATAGTAGTCAGCAATTCTCATCTCTTTTTACAGTGCACAGAACAGGGTAGGATTTTTTCCCCTTACTAAAATGCGTGTTTGATTACAGTCCTTGAAATTTTCTTTTATAAGTGCTCTGATCTGGAAAATGTTGCATACCGATGCAGCTGACATTCATAAAGACTATTTCAAGACTCTTAAATCATGTAACATTTGTTATCAGTTTTGGAAAGCCCACTTTTTGAAGGAAATACCTTAGTTTGTGCATCTGGCAGACTGAGATGCTACATGCATCATTGTGATACATACCATACATTGCGTGAAGTAAGTGAGAATACAAGAAAGCCTCTGCTGAGACCTGGTTTCACCTGTTGTACAAGTAGGCTATCCTGTGTGTTCTTAAAATACATAAATAAATTTTGCAGGGAAAAGATACTGGGTTTCATACACAGGATTTAATGGAGACTTCAGAATCAAATGTATTTACTAAGCAATAGTTTTCAAATTTAGCCTGCTTTGTCTTATTTTTAGATTAAGGCTCTGGAGTTGGCCAGGGAACTTGAACTGTGCAAAAAGACCACTGTTAGTAAAATCAGTAAAAATATGTTGGTTGGTGTATCGCAGGCACCCACCGCAACGTGCCCCACACAGGCCACCCCCCTGATCCTGACCCATAAGCTACGAACAGACCTGCCACCTGTCCCACAGCTGAGCACTAAGCTAAACCTCTCCTCCTCACCTTCCCAGCCTGTCCTTCCTAAAGAGTTTGTATCCATCCAATGCACTGCTCCAGCCACGCAAGCTATTCCACATTTCTTTTTATTCCCAGTGATGTTCTAGATCTGCAACAGTCCATGGACTTCCAGCTCTAGTGCCAAAACTCTGTAGCTAAGAAGTTTTTCCCAAAGGGACTATCATGTGGGACTAGTCAGCACATAACCTACAGTGCAGAACATATTGGTATACAGATTTTAAATACACAGTTTGCTCAATACGCCCACATAGTGCCCAATGTCTCAGTTCAATTATTACTGATTTCAGGAAAGCAATCTGTGTCCTTCTTGTCCCCGCTCAAGATCCCCACCATCAAAGGCACTTTTTTAAATTAAAAAAACTGAACAGCACTACTCTTACACACAGCATCAAGGATGTTTTACAAAAAAATTTTAGAAGTTCAAAATGGTTGTACTGGTTTTGGCTGGGGTGGAGTTAATTTTCTTCATAGTAGCTGGTAAGGGGCTGTGTTTTGGATTTGTGCTGAAAACAGTGGTGATAACACAGGGATGTTTTCATTACTGCTGAGCAGCGCTTACACAGTAAAGGCCTTTTCTGCTTCTCACCCACCCCACCAGCGAGCAGGCTGGGGTGCACCAGGAGCTGGGAGGGGGCACAGCCAGGACAGATGACCCCAGCTGACCAAAGGGATACCCCGTACCACAGGGTGTCATGCTCAGTATACAAAGCTGGGGGAAGAAGGAGGAAGGGGGGGATGTTTGGAGTGATGGCATTTGTCTTCCCAAGTAACCGTTACATGTGATGGAGCCCTGCTTTCCTGGAGATGGCTGAACTCCTGCCTGCCCATGGGAAGTAGTGGATGAATGCCTTGTTTTGCTTTGCTTTTGCACGTGGCTTTTGCTTTACCTATTAATCTGTCTTTATCTCAACCTACGGGTCTCCTCACTTTTACTCTTCCTATTCTCTCCCCCGTCCCACTGTGAGGGGAGCGAGCGAGTGGCTGCGTGGGGCTGAGCTGCTGACTGGGGTTAAACTATGACAATGGTTTAACTAGAAAAAGATGCTTATTGTAATTTTTGTAACACGTCCTTGCACTAGCCGGGATATCACTTGTTATGTTGGGGAAAGCTACCTTTCTTTTAGAAATAACAGAATCTGCAAAACCTGAGTACACTCTCAGAGGTGTAACACCCAGTTTCTTCTGTATTAAAAACAAACAAACAAAACTTTTACTTGATTGTCACAACTAAAACATAAAAACTAAAATGTAAAGGTTTGAAATATTATCAGGGTCATTTTCCTTAAGAATCTTTTCATTATTGTTGTTACCAAACAACACAGTTTTTCAAGATGGATTTAAAGCATTCTTTCACTACATTCTCCAGCTTCTTGTCCCATGTAGGTTTTCTGAAAGATCTCTATGTCGACTCTCAGTCTGCAGTTGTCTGCAAAAATTGTAATAAAACATTCAGAAGCAGATGGATAACATAAGCAGCAGATCAAGCAGACAGCAAATACCGCAACTAAATCAGTGACATAAAACACAGTATGTCAAATACTGATAAATATATCAGAGCTTAACATAAATTAAAGTTTCTAAAATCAATTGAAGTAACCTACAGTTCTACCAACCAGGGAAGAAGGTGCAATGAAGGCTGCCAGTGACGCTACAAAACAGCTCTCTTTCGGGGAGCTCACCTAACCCCGAACGTTTGAGGCTGCTGGTTATACAGTGCGATTCTTCAGAAGCACATGAGGTGTAAAGACAAATGCAAGACCTGCACAAAGATGTATATTGATATTTTCATATTATTAAATAAATTATGAGCTAGAAAAAGCAGCAAATATTTACCTTCTCTTCTTTCCCCTTTCAGAAACATATTTTAGCATAACAACAGATCCCACAGAGTCACACACAATCCATCCGTGTTTTGTTTCTGGAAAACAGGCTACTAGCTTAGTGTGCCATCTCTCTGCTTGGCTACTCCTCTAGCTATTCTAGCCCTCACGTAGTATTCTCTCTCACCTCACTGTTCTTAGCCCGGCTATTTTTGTGCATTTCATTCAGGCATCCCCAGTAAGCACCAACTCTCCCTATTCTGCTTCTGGCTTTTTGAGCTCCTGCATACAGTTAAGAGAAAAGGGGTTCTTCATTAGATATGCCATCTTTTCTCCCTTACTCTTTCCCAACTCGAAGGAGCCTTATTCAGTTTTAACAATGAACTATCACCTATTTAGACTGCTGAGGTTTCATTAATATTTTGAGTTTTATAGAATACATATGTATTATATGTACATGTAAGGATTATTTGTTTAAAATCTCCATGTCCTCAGCTTCCTTGAAAAGAGTATTCAAATACCTTCCATACTGCAATTATTAAAGTGCATCCTCATTAATCACATAATAATTTCAAAAAAGATATCTTGCTCAAATGTTTTCATATTATTCTTCAAAAGAAAAAAAAAGGCACTTTAAAAATAAAACTGTTCTTTACATCTGGAAGGTTTTCGGTTTTGGACAAGCACATCATCTTCAGACTCTTCATGTATCTATCCTCTTCAGATACCATGACAAAGTATTTGCAGGACTGATGAGGTTCAGGGTGCCTTTGCAGAAAATGTGGCGTGCTCGGAATATTTTTATCTTGTTACTATTTAAGCTCATGAACTCCAATTTTTCTAACTTTTCAACTGAAACCTTAATGTGTTCATTCGATCTGTAACATAAAGACTACATCAGTGTACTTTGAATTTTACAAAACATTTTTTTTGTGTGACAATTATTTTTATGATACACCTGTTTTATAACATACAGAGGCAGTTGCTCACGATTTTAGTTGTATTCAAAAGTATGTGTACCATATGCCTCTAGTCATTACCCATAACCCATCTGCTGCCTTTATTAGTCTCTCAAAACAAAGGAATTGGTGGGTTAGTGTTCTTACTGGAGCCAAGGAAAAGAGAAAATGCCTTCTATATTTCAGATCCTATTTTTAAGTCTGCTCAGCTACTTACACAGATTAAGTAATCAACTCAGGCTGCTTGTCATTCATAAATACAGCCCAGGAGATCAGCTGAGAGACAGAGGAGGGCACATTGTGTCTTGAGGACTGAAAACATTAAGTTGTACTTGCAACAATTCCATGGCCTACGAAAGACGATGGCCCAAAGCGTTGCCTTGTCTACCCAGATGATGCAGACGGGGCCTTCTGACGCCCACTCTCGCCACAGCCTTCAGGGTATCTCTGGGGCATTCAGCATTCGCTCCTTTGGCTTGGAGGCTGTTGCACCCCTGATGATACCACTTAGCCAGCACACCTCTGCAGCATGTCTGACCAGGACTTCCCAGAACATACACCACGGCTTGTCTGCACTGCAACCACCCATGTCGTCTACGAAAGAGACGCTGCCTCTCTCCACTTATTCAACTGTCACATTAATGAATTCATAAGCTGCAAGGCAACCAGCGCTGGTGAAGAAGGAAGGTTGGAGTACCGGGCAAAATCCATAGGCTCAATACCAACCACAAGAGGCAGCGCCCCTACCCCATCTGCTCCCAGCGCATTTAGCTATGATAATTCTCACTTTTGTAATGCATAACAATATTACACTCAAGCATAACACAGCAGGGGTGGGGGCCACCATCGCACAGCATCCGATCTGCCCAGTCACACTGCTGACAGCACCCCTTGCTCCTTGAGCCGGAGTAGGAGCAGGCGGGATGTGCTCGGCCCAGATCCAAAGTTTCAGCCTTGTCTTTTTTTCCTGGGGCCTGTCAAAACTCCTGTTGAACTGCCTGTTAAAAAGAGGAGATGGGAAGGACAGAGCATGGCTAGGAGGCATAAAGTGCCTTTACGACAATTTTTCCTGGAGGCAAGTGGTTGTGAAACAAATTCCCCTCTTCACTGTGTTTCAGCTTTGGTGTAATATTTTAATATATATAAACACAACAGGTTATGAGAATTGTACAAATGCACACAAGGAACATTAGTGCTTCATTGCATTTTATATTATTTCTTTTAAAAAATAAATCCTTAAAGTCATGGAATATTTAAATAATTTATGAAAGCCCCACCAGCGACGGCGCCACTTGTTACCGCTGCAACAGCTCAGCGCCAGTTGACACCAGCCCCTGGGAGCGCCGTGGCCCAGGGCGCTTGCTCCATGCCACTCCAGAGATTCCTCGGGACTTAGGGCCTACCTCTGCACCCATTGCTTTCAGCAGCAAAGAAGTTCTTCCCTTTAAGAATATTGTACACAATTTATTGCAGACCACTAGACAGTTTCCCTCCCATTCACACGAGCGTTCCTACTGGAAACTAATCTCAATTAATCTTGCAAAAAGGTTACCTAACAGCTCTTAAAAGAAACAGTGGCTGAAGAAACTGATGTCAATGATTGCAGTTAAAAGCAAGAAAAGCTACTCAAATACATATAAACTCAAAATAAGTAGTGCTATTTTGCAGAGAAAATGTAATCTGGCAAAGAAGTTAAAAGCTAAATTCTGAAAAAAACCCTCTCAGTTTCACTTGGTTGTTTTTATGTAAGGAGAAGTTCAATAGTATTTTCAAATACAGCTTTTCAGAAGAGTTCAACTGCTAAAATGCTGAGGATAAGTTTTCTTTAAAAACAACTTCATTTCATAAAGAGTAAAGCTTTGCCTGCTTGAATAGGAATAGTCAGTTGTTGGTGAATTCATCATACAGCAGAACCCTAAAGCCATAAAAATTAGATGAGTAAACTTATTAATACTAGGAATTAAGAAGCGGACAATCTAAGGACAAAATAAAAAGTGACCGCAACAAGGTTTGCCACAAATAAACCCATTTATTACTTCTGGCAAGTCCCATACAGCATGAGCAAGGATCTTTCTCTCACTGTCGTAAAACATTATTTTGCTTCATACAAACTGTACACATTTTCAACAAGACAAACTGTTGGTAGAGGCATCCCATGATTCTGGCATCTTTGCTCTGTCAGTTAATCAAACAAGAATGAAAACCCAATAAACCAAAGAACGTTTTTCACATGGTATCTATAAAATGCAGCATGTGCGTTTCATATCACATCAGTTCTAAGCAAAACAGAGAAGAGTATTTCTGATTATCATTTTTAGTGAAATTCATAGTGGTATTATGAATAGAGACACTTTTTCCATACTGTTGTATCCAATTTTTTGTTTGAAATTAAAAGCACCGTTTTATACAATCAAGGTAGTAAACCAAATTCTACAGTAATTTAGTTGCCGACTGAGGCTGAACCACCACAAACAACTGCTACAAATGCAGCTATAGTTGCTACACTGTAGCAGATAAATAAGGATGTAAGAAATCCGGATCTGGTTAAAACTTTGTTTCCTGGTAGGCACAAGGCTAAAGAAGTCATAATTCAAGTTCTGCTTGTCCAAACCCCCCTGCTCTAATTGTCTGGGGTTTTTTTCCCCTCCCTCTCTCTCGAAGTGCTTAAATCAGACATAATTTGATCCATAAAGTGAACATTTTTGTCCTTCTTAAGTAAGAGCAGATTTTATTTCCTAATTTAGAAGTCCCAGGAATGTCAATCTGCTGGTGAGCTTTACCAAAGGGCTACAAGAAGCACAGTTAGCTCATAATCCTCAAATCAGGTCAAAGGTGTTTAAACTCAACATAAACTGCTTCTTCCCAAACCAAGCCATCAGCACTAAAATAGATAATTATGTTATTGATTAAGGCTTTTTTTAAAAAAATCACTTCTATTGTTAAAAAACAATCACATTACAACTTTGGTTTCATTATGCTGCTAATTTTGGAGTTACATTTACAGTGACTTAAACATAAAAATCTATGTTTCCGATGTAAAAAGTCAAGCCATATCAAAAAAACCCTCACCCTTCAAGTCTCTGTCCATCATCAGGAGCAATGAAAGTAAACTTATCTCCTCTGCAGATCACCTTTAAAGTTACTGACAAAACCCACGGTGGTTATTTTCACACTTGTATGCAACCGTCTGTTTTAAGCATTATAAAACATGACGCTTTAGATCAAAGTGCTTAGATCATCACATCCATAAATGGTGAGTTCAGATGAGTTTCACTACCTGAAGTGAGGACACTGAGGAGCTTTTTGTTTGCAAGATTTCTGTATCATCGAAATGCACAGAGGAAAGTCTATGAAGGCTGAGCAGCACAGTAAAACTCACATCAATGTTATCACGTACAGTCATAAAGAACAATGCTCTTCCTACAGATTCACTACTAGGAACAGCATAAAGCATTCAGGTCCTATTGTCAATGGGGGTTGGGAGGAAGTGAAGTCCTCAAACCGTGGTAAAAATCTTAGATGAAAGTCTTTAAAATAAAGAGATTGCGCACTTCCTTTGGCCAAGCAAGATTTGCCTCCGGCTCTTCCCTGCCCAAATAAAGAAGGGGATCCCTACTACAGTGTTAGAGCTAGATCCTGACAGAACTAAAGAACACTGTGGAGGATATTCCATCAGTCAAAATAAAATAAATTATATTAAATGCCTTAACTCTTCCAGGATCATCAAAATTTGCCAGAAATAATGTAACAGGAACCTTCAGGTAACCTGAATTCTTCACAGAAATGCAGATTAACCAACATTTACTACTCAGTATTTTCACTGCAGCATGGGATGAAGCCCTGTTAAAAATTCTGATCCACACAGCCACCATTTTAGAGAAGATCATCTAAACATGATTAATGCCAACAAATTCAAAATACTGTCATGTAGTTTTGGTTTGGTTTTGTTTTAAATCAAGAGTTATTTCTGATTTATAGTCAAAACTTGTATGTCTCTCTTCTTTTCAATCCATTCCTTTTAGTTTTACTTTCCAGTCTGTCTGGGAATTGTCTGGAGCCCAACACATCAAGATGCAACTGTTTGCCACGTGGATTTATGACTTTTGTATGCTAGCTGCCATTTTCTGTAGCAGCATCTGTTAGAAGTTTCACAGAATTGTAATGCTCTCCTAATCCATAGGCATGCCTCATATACCTAAAAGAAGAAGTCAGAGAATTCATGTTCAGCTTAACTAAAAGTACACACCATGCCAAACATAACATGGAAGATATGTTTATATAAGCTGGAAGACACCTTAAATAAATTCAAGTTTTAGCACGGAAAATATATATGGTCAATTAAATAGGAGAGTATTAATAAAGGCAGTCTTTAATTCTGGTGACTTCCAGGCACAGATTGACATAAACTTTGGAGAGGAAAAAAAAAAAAGGTTCCTGCTGCATCTTGTATCAATTTCACTATTATTTTGTAATTATATGACAGGTAAAATGACTTTGTAGTATTCTATAAAGCAGTGACTAAATCACACTTCAGACTGATTGACAGTATTTTAAGAACCCTAATTACAACATCTTTAAACTGTGTCAATAGCAAACCTAATTCCTGACCTGCAAGATCATTATTCAAGCAGCGTTTCGACATCAGATACATTACAGAAAACAAAAGAGCAGGTGAGAACCAAAGCTGAGCCCTCTGCTCTTGAAGTGAGTGCACTAATTTTAAGAAGGGATAGAAATGACATACTTACACAAGTATTATTGGTTTTCCGGAATATTCTTCACCAACAATAATGGGAGGGGAATCCATTTGCACTACTTCAATGGGTGTTTGCAAAATGTGTGACAAAGCCCTTAGCTTTAAGGCATAAAAACAATTCAATAATAGGATTAAATCCAGTGTAGCGAGGAAAGAGGAAGACACGGCATTTAGTTTTAGCCAACATGAATTCGGGCATAACATTCCAAATATTGTCAGAAAATAAACGTTATTAAAATAAGCAAAATTATTTTAACTTTTTAAACTTTAATTGAAAACAGGTTGCCTTAAATTAATCATTGATGATACAACACAGGTAACATTGGGCTAGTTGCAGTAATTTGGTAACTACTTTTCCATAAAACATTAAATAAGACAAACTAAAATAAATACAGAGTTTCTCAAGCTCAAGTTCTGGCTTACATTGCAAAAATCTAACATTGTTCCACTCTAGTCAGTTTTGCTGCCATTTAAGTCTGCATAATAAAATGCTTTCCCCTTAGAAAGTCTTCCCCCTCCCATACTGTCAGTCTTTCTAACGATATTTAGAACTACTGAATTCATTAACTTGCATGTCATCAAATACATCAGAACAGACGTGCACCATCAGAAAAACTCCTAGTTTGGGAAAACAATTTATAACCATAGAAGAAAGTTCTTGATAAACTATGACTATGTCCCCTTATGCCTTCAGGTATTCTTTCTTAAGAAGCCCTTTTTGGAAGGTATATTCATCCACTTCAGAATTTCACAAATAAAAATTATCAATACAAGACTTACTTCCAGCTGACCACCCCATGCAGCTGTATTTGCTATATCATCACAGTATTTTTCAAATTCCTCTGCAGGGAAAGAAAAGACAACTTCTATTACTTCTCTTACTTGAGAACAAGCAACTGAGGAAAAATACTGATTGCACAGTGAAGAATTAGAACCTGAAAAGTCCAAATACATTATATAGGAAAATACATAGGTTAACTGAAGAGAAAGAAAGAAAAAGAAAGGAAAAACACCAGAGGCCATAAAAAAACCCCATAACTGTTCTAGAAAGAAACATTAAGACTGAAGACAGGAATAAAGACAAGTATGGGAATAAAAAGAAGTACAGGTTTGTATTTTAAACTTTTTATTCAGGGAACTGTTAACAACAAGCATGAAACTGCATACAGTTTTCTTCCTGTTAAGTTTCCGAGGGTGTTGTTTTAAGACTCTAGAAGACAATGTGATAGCAAGCGGTATGCTTAGTTCTTATATTAAGTAGGTGTCAAGTATGTTTTTAAAAATCTTGTAACAGTATATAGTTCAATTGCTGGGTTTTTTTTTTGAACTTCCAAATTAGCTGCCTCGTTTTTAGCCTCCAAACTATTTATTCCCAATAGTTCCTTTGTTAACAGCTAAACAAACCTTTTGCTGATCATGTTCTACAGAAACCAATGTTTCAAATTGATGAACTGCAACAATTTAGGCTTCTGAACTCTATGAATAGATTCTGATGAAGAAGGAACAGATTTTCTGAAGACTGCTCAAAACTGGTTTTCATACATTCCCCTTATAACAGGCTTAAGAGACATAAGAAAACCACAACTCCCTGTTGCTCTGGAGAACTTCATTCGGTCTTCTCTTGGGGCACAATTATCCTATGGCAATTATCTCTGTCAACATGGGAAAGACACCTCCTACTTCAGAACGGCCCCCACTCACCAAATGAAATCCACAGGAGAAACTGTTAAATGAATGTAGCAGGAAGTTAAAAAGAAAAAAAAAATATTATAAAGTCATTGGAAGGCATTCCAGACACACAGTAAGAAATTAATAAACCATGTATTGCTCAAATAAGTACATAAATTCCATTTAATTGCATTTACTCAGCCTACAGCATTGTTCCACACTAAATGCCTTATAGTTTTTAGTTTAGCCTGTTTATAAGAAAGGACTCCAAAAGACCTAATGTAAACAGTGAAAATAAAGGGTAGAATAAGAAAAAGCAGATATGCAAACTATTCTAAAATTTACTTGAATTTCACCCTCATTTTCAACAGCTTTCCTATGAAACTGAAAACACCAATATAAAAGCTAAAAAAAAAAATCATCCCTAACTTGGTAGACAAGCTGTTTATAACAACTTAAATCACATCCCGGAACACGATTACCACCTAGTAATCAGCAAGTTCTGTAGGTTTGTTTTTTTTTTTTTTTAAGATGGGCAATAATGTTACACCCCAATTCAGCTGTAACTAAGATCAAGAATTATCAGGAATAGTTATAACAGTGTTTTAAGTCTCTTAAGCCACAAGTCTTACCTCTGCTATACATGTCTCCAGTACTAGGGTTTGTTAGAAATGGCAAGAAGTCATCAAAGTGACTTTGCATATACTTCGCTGTTTGGTTCCTCAGAGTTGTAACAGTCCAGGAATTCTGGTGATCCTTGAGCTGATCTTCAATAGCTCTGTACATGCAATGGCCATCTGAAGGGATCTGTTTGATCTCTAAGTGCCTTGCTGCCAATAGGGAGGTAAGTTTCTGACTTTCGAGATGCCTAGCACCTGTTAAATTTTCTATCTCAGCTTCAGCTATCCTTTCTTCTCTTTCTTTCTCCAAGGCAGCTTTCTTTTCCTTAGATTAAAAACACACAAAAATTACATCAAACGTTAAAACGTAGAAGGTACCTGTACAGTTCTTAGCTTAGTGCTTGCTTCTAACTCTTCAAATGTTTCTCAGTACATTCATATCTGTGCAATGTTCTCCCCTATCAGTACTACCAAATCTTAGAGACCTCCTAAACCCAAATGATAAGTGACCAATATAACCAAACCTCCTCTAACACCACACCTGAAATTATGTGACAGACAAAATCTTCATATCAACATGCAAAATAGCACTTTACGGGGCCTGTACAAAGGATATTAATAGCCATTTCTTCAGGATGACTTATTTCACCACACTGGCAAACAATTTAAGTATGAGAATTCTAATTAAAAAACAGAAAATATTGCTCTTTCATAATAAGTGTGAGATCTACCACTTACACGTACGATTGCATAATGGAGCTCATGTCACAAAACTGAAACTCCCTCAGGCTAGGTACTATACATCATTAAAGACTGCTCCTAACCTAAAGGACAGATAAGAACGCAAACAGAGAACACTAGAGGGAATGTAACAATACGTAACAAACAAGACTTTTATAGAATGCTTCTTAAGTTTACACTTAAGTTAACAAAGGATTAAGTCAAAGTAAACGAGCAAAAAAAGGAAGCAGTACAGAGAACGTTCTTTTCACTTGCACACTTGAAATTCACCACAAATCAAGATCAGGCTGGCTTAGGCGATGACAACATAGGAAAACTAGACTACAGAGTTTCTAGTTTGCCTACACATGGTGCAATGAATTAATAACATCCTTTTATCATGTTTGTTACAAGGCAGCTCTGCAGTAGCAATCATGTAACAGGGGATGGACTCTGCAATAAAGCAGCACTCCTCTGCCCCTGAGCCAACATTTCTGCAGGTGCAATGTGAATGTTAATCCATCGCAATTTAACATCTGAAGCTTAACAAGATTTAACTGTAATGGCCAGGACACCAGGTAGTGTGTCTTAACTCAAAAATTTACAAGAATTTCAGTATTAATGTTCTTTTGTTAAATGTGTTAAGTTCTATTACTTGCATATTTTCCACATAGTATTTCACATTATCTTAATTCAATTACTGTATTTCTTTATTAATGTTTTTAGTTAAAATCTTTTTAGATCATTTGCTTTATATCATTTGTTTTTCTGGCTCCCATCTCCTGACCTATTCTGATTTCCAGCTCATGGCTGACGGTGTCCTGGTTTTAGCTGGGATAGAGTTAATTTTCTTCACTGTAGCGGGTACAGTGCTCTGCTTTGGACTTAGGATGACGATAATGTTGATAACACACCAATGTTTTGGTTGTTGCTGTGTAGTGCTTGTACTAGTCAAGGACTTTTCTAGCTTCCCATGCTCCGCCAGGTGCACAAGAAGCCGGGAGGGGAGGGGGAACAGCCAAGAGCGGATTCAAAGTGGCCAAAGGGATATTCCGTGTCATGTGATGTCATGCCCAGTATACTAACTGGGGGGAGCTGGCCGGGGCGGGGGCAGCATTCACGGCTTGGGGACCAGCAGCATCAGTCGGTGGGTGGTAAGCGGTTACATCACTTGTTGTTTGTGTTTTTTTCCCCTCCTCTCAAGGTTTCACCTCTTTCATTATTTTTCTTTTTCATTATATTATTGTTATTACTGTTTTTTTTTTAATTATTAAACTGTTTTTATCTCAACCCATGAGTTTTCTTACTTTGGCCCTTCTGATTCTCTCCCCCATCCCACTGGGGTGGGGGGAGTGAGCGAGCAGCTGTGTGGTGTTTAGTTGTGCTGTTTACCGACAGACAGTAAAAAAGTGCAGCTATTTATAAAATGCTTACATATCTCTAGGTAGCAGTGTTACAGATTTCCAGGGTACCCAGTAGGTACAGCATCAATACTGAACTAGCCAGGTAATGTCCCCTGCAAAATTGTTTAAGTTAAGTTTCAGTGAATATAACTTCAATCGAATATTTGTAAAATTTTTAAATGATAAGTCATACCCGCCTCTTCTGTGCTTTTGATATTCGAGGATGCTGAATGTGTTGCTCTACTCCTTCAAGCTCTAAATTTGCAACCCCATCAGCTGTAGAATCTGTCTAGAGAGAAAAGAAATGTTAAATGTTCTTATTAGTAAAAATGATAACTGAGATGTGCACCTCCTGAAACAGTTTCTGTTCCTAGGTAATTCCAGGGTACATTTCTGAAGTTGAACCACAAAGATTAGCGTAGAGCAGAGAACCCATCAAAGCCAAAAGTAAAGCATTTCACATTCCAAACCACTGCCATGCATTTTATTAGCTTTTCTGTAGTCTCAGCGAAGAGACAGTTATGAACTGTGCATCTCAAATTTAATCTATATGTTCTCTTACAAGCTTCCATACTTAAGTGTGAACACTGCTTATGGGCTGAAAGGGAAAGTTTCCCTCACCATACCAGCCAACTGAAGGAGCCAAACAGCCCTTATCAAGTTCTGTGACAATTAAAGCAGGAGAAGGCTCCACCAAAGCATAACCAGCAGCTGGAAAAGACAGGAAGTTGACACTTCAGGAAAAATGACAAAGCTAACCCTGTAATGGTATGAACTAGATATCCGTGCTTCCAAGGGTGACATGTTTCAATCCAAATAAAAAAGTTGAGAAGCTAAACAAACCATACATCTCAAAATAAAATCCTCTCAGGTAAAGCTATGTTCAGGGCAAGGATTTTAGCTTGAAAGGTCCTCCATCATAAAGTTTTGACAGCTCATTTAGTAAAATAAAACAAAGCCTTGCGACTAACCTGAGACACAGATAAACAGAAGTATTATGTTTAATGCTTATGCATGAATCAGATGCTTAAGCATCTGAATAAAAACTGCTACAGAAGATTGTTATATGGTGATAACTTCCACAATGTGAAAAAAAGTTTTCAAAGGTTTCTCAGCAGATGCCTCTCAATCGAGTCTATTTCCCTAACAGTCATTCAGAAATGTTTTAACTCCCATTTTTAAACAAAAGTACATTCTGCTTAAGTCTTTGTTAGATCACTAATCAGAAAACACCTAGTCCAGAAAGTGTTAGGCAGCCAGGTTTTTGTTTGTTTCTTCACAAGATTTAAACAGCCAAGAGACACACACTGTTAGGGAAACACTTTAAGGAGGTATATGAGCATGGAGCATTAGCATCATTCACAGATAACTGTATTGCACCAATTTAGCCATAAGCTCTATTCCCATTTATGTAAGAGAAAATATATGAACAGGCCTACTTGCACAAACGATCCTTAAATTCAAGCACATAATACAAATAGAATTCTTTTGAGTACTCGGTATACAGAATTAAGTCTATGGATTTAAAATTCGCTACAACAGGAGCTTCCAACACTCTACTTATTTAATAGTATCTAGTTTACTCAGGTGCTCATATTTCCTGCAGCTAAATTTGAATAATGCTAAGCCTCTGTTAAAAATGAAGTGGTTTGCCAACAACCAGGAAACTGGAAGCACTTAAGTATGTAGCTATTTTGCCAACATGGCAGAACAGCAGCATTAAGACGACAATTCTCATCATCACAGGACTGTCTTCTTACAAAAAGGTCAGTTATGCTGTTGACAGAATTGCAAGACAAGACACACTGCATCGGTCAAACGCCTACTGAAGGCCACTAATACTTGAGCAGTCTACATAAGATAATTAGAGTGACAATATAACAGGAATTTTAGAAATAGATTTCTTTAAGACAACTGAGCTACTAACCTAGCCTTAAGAGCAAAACCAAATACTGCCCAAGAGCAAAAAAAACCCACCCACAGTTAAATGGCCCTTCTAGCAGTGCCCACGCACCGTAACAGCTGGATCTTTCCAAAGATGAAGAGTTACTAATACTGTAAGGAAAAGGAGGAATACTTTGACATGTTACTTCATTATAATTTTTAGAAGTTAAAGAAGCCCTAACACAAATGTATCTGCACCACTTCAGCTAAAGTTAAGGCACCTACCTTATTCTGCTCAGGTGAAGCTTCCTTCAGCTGCTTTAATTCCTCCTTGTGCTTCTGTTCAAGTTCTGCCTCTAGTTTGGCAACTTCATCAGCCAGCTGTTTTCGTCTCTTTTTATCATTCTTGGGAACAGCATTTTTCATGCCTTGAATTTTCGCTGTTAGAAAAGTAGTGTAATAAAACATTACCTCTAAATATAGATACAGAAAAAATTTACATATATCAACACACCAGCATTTTAACAGTTTAGCTATGAGATTGCACATTGCAATCATCACATTTTAAAGCAGCTATATTTTTCTTAAAAATGCAAACGTTAAATCTGAAGAAGAGAAAAACTTGTGCCAGTTTACTATTACATATACATATGAACTTTGTCAACAAAGCAGACCTCAGCCTGTTGCCTTCAAAAAGGTTATCTGGGCATTGAGATCTCACACATCTTTCCTGTGACAGGATTTAAATTCTTAATGACACAAATAGGAGATTAAAAGTAACAAGCACAGTTCACCTGTCCTTAAAATAATGTTTCTAAAAGCAAAGTGGGTATTCAAGAAGAAAAAAGGAAAAAGAAAAAAAACCACCACCTCAATTTGCTTAAGTTCCATAAAAAATTTTAGTCTGTAAGTCAAGGCTCCATTTCTCAAATCATAGAATAGCTTAGTTAGAAGAGATGTCTGATGGTCATCTAGTTCAACCTCCTGTGCAAAGCAGGGCTGAATTCAAAGCTACATCAGGTTACATTAATTCAGATTGATCTGGAATTTATTCAGGTGACTGTGCAAAGTCTCCAGGGATGAACATTCTGCAACCTTTCTGGGCAGTTTTTTCCAACGTTTAACCATTCTTGTTATGAAAGTATTTTCCCTTTTTCCTCTCATGAGGATTGTTCTTGCCACCACTTGCAGCCATTGTCTCTAGACCATTATCTGTGTTTTACTTTGAAGAGTCTGGCTCCATCCATTACACAGTGGAAACTACAACCAGATCCCCCAGAGCCTTCTTCTCTAGGCTGAACCAACACAGCTTCCACAGCCTGCGCTCTGACATGAACACACCCTGCTAGCTCTTGTCACTTCTGTATTCACCGTTTTAGAGTTACAGCACCAATTATTTAACACCCTGCTTGCTATTCATCATCTGTACATTTTCCTATCCTTCACCCTTGACTGAGGATAGGAAGGATTCTCCTGTCCTTCACCCACAATTGAGCTGAGGATGATGGCGATGATAATGAAACTCTTCAGGAAGAGGAAGCAAGAATGCTCACATTGAAAGATTTATGTTAAGCATTCAGCCTCACAGGTGAATCAGCTTAGTTTGGCAAAGAGAAAAGCAGTTTTGTTCATAAAAATGTAACAGGGGAGAACCAAATCTGGGACTTAAGAAGCAAGCATAAATACAGTAATGAGAGTACATGGGGGGTGGTGGCGACAAGAATAGTCAACCGGAGGAGATACTGTATTTTCAGAGACTGACATGCATCTTATGCTGATTCTTATGAACAAACTGTTTTGCTATCTGTCACACAGTTTATCACTGCACTTCCCAGGAATGTATTTTTCAAGTGAGACAATGTGTGCCTATAGGTCCCCTGCCTCACCTAACTGGGAGGACTGGGGCTCTGTGTTCTGTATGCCCTTCCCACCTTCACGTAGCGCAGGACTGCAATTACATACCCCCTTATCACCTTCTCTATGTGGAAAAACCCTCTGCTCCTCAGCCTCTCCCAATCAATGTGCCGTGTACTCCAACCACCTAATCGCAATGCTTGATTCCTACCCGTCTTTTCAATTTCAATCAAATTTGAGAGCGGAAAAGGCATCTCAAAACTGCAGATTTCTATAGGTTTAATGACAATATTCAGCCCAATACTGTCTCTCCTCAACTACAAAACTCAACTCAACAGAACCCAGCTAACAGAACTATTTAATTATATTAATCTGCTGGAACAGGGTAGGTAAAATGTGGCTCATGAACAGACCACACAGGTCCGTCTACTGTAGATGCTTCACCGTGGCGAGACGGAACGTGAAGGTTCACTTCAGACCAGTTGCACTTCGAACAAAGAAAGGCAGCAGCCTGGGCGGCAAGGACCCTTATGCGGGCTTTTCAATCTAAAATGCCTTACAAAGACGCACCTCCCTTAACTTAGAAGCAAAGCAGCAAGTCGTTAACATCATGTTAATAGTCTAGCGTAATGTTACGGCTCCCAAGCACTGCCAGGCTCCCAAGACTACAGCAAGGCGAACTCGGCGAACCGCCGGCATGACGAGAACCGCACCTGGCAGCAAAGCAGGGCTCGGACACCTCTGCCAAGACGCAACGTTTCCATTCCCGACGGCCTCTTCCCCTTGCGAGGGCAGCCCTCCTTTTCCAAACCCCCGCCGTGGCGAACCCGTCCGCCCGCCCTCCCTCCCTCCCTCCCTCCCTCCCTCCCTCCAGCCGCGCTTCCGCGGAGCGTTCGCCGGGGAAGGCCGAGAGCGGGACGCCGAGCCCGCCCGCCCGCCCGCCCTCCCCGCGGCGAGGCGGGCGTCTGAGGACCCGCTATCACCACCCCCTCCCCCGCTCCGGAGCCTTCCCGCCCCGCGCCGGGCCGCGGCGACCCTCACCCTGCAGCTCCCGCTTCTCCTTGCGCTGCCGCTTCACCAGCCGCTCCAGCGGCCCGTCGGCCCCCGGCTCCTCGTCCCCAGAGCCCTCCATGGGCGCCCGGAGCCCCGCGGGACGCCCTCGCCCGGTGGCGGTGGGGGCGGCGGCGGCGGCAGCGTGCGTCACCGCCGGCGCCAGGCGGGAGCTCTCCGCGCTTCCGGCAGGGCAGCACCGCCCGGCCCCGCCCCGCCCCGCCCGCCGCCTCAGCACGGGGCGGGGGACAAGCGGCAGCTCCTCCCCGGGCGCTGGGGCTCCTCCCCGGGCGCTGGGGCCGCCCCGCCAGCGGGAAAGGCGGCCTCTGCCCCCCCCCCCGCCCGCTCCGCTAGCTCGGGGTCGGGCGGGGAAGGGGAGTATTCCTTCTGCTCCCGGGGCGGGAGGGCGGCGGGGAGGGGAGGGGAGGGGCGGGGTGGTTGTGCGGGGCAGCGGCCTCCGCCTCATGTCGGTCCCCTGAGCAACCGGAGCCGCTGGCTCCTACCCCTGCCCCGTAAACCACTGCCAGGGGCACGTCTTCACTGGAGGAAAACGGTGCATTTAGCTCAGCTACGGGTAAATCCTATCAAAGGGGACGGCTAGAGGTGAGAAAGGAATTAGTTAGGGTTTCTATGTAATTTATCATGTAATAATAAGGAAAAAAAATTTTTTAACCTGTTCACCTTTGTGCAAAATACAGAGTATCCTGTGTATGCAAGGTGTTTACCTGAAGTTACTTAAAGCTGAAAAATACCCAGAAAGTCTCCCGGTTTTCCAAGTTGTAATGTCTGTGATTTCGGTCTCCTCTACCACTGTGAAATTATGTCCTGTAAAGCGTTACGTTTTCAATACGGTAAAATCCAGACGTCCTGGTTGGGGTCAAATCCCCGCCTCAAAGTGGGATCTACAAATTCTTGTGGGGTGCTAGTGTGGCGTGAGATGCCTTGCTGTTCAGTGCAGTCACCAACGTTATTCTGGGGAACATTCAGGTCATCTGAGAAAAATACAATTTACAAAATTTAATTGGTTTTAAAATTATTCAAATTGAGAAAAAAAAAAGAGTAATGGAAACAGTAAGTTCAGTAAGTTTGTGCTTAACTGTTACGGCATTGCTATTATTTTACATTTTTATCAACAGAACTCCTACAAGCGTAACTCCCTGGAGGTGTTTAAAAGACACGTAGATGTGGTGCTCAGGGACATGGCTCAGTAGTGGACTTGGCAGTGGTAGGTTAATGGTTGGACTTGACCATCTTAAAGGTCCTTTCCAACCTAAATGATTTTATGAAGTAGAATTTACTCTCTCTATATATATAAACTATATAATAGTTTAAACTGTCAAGTTTAAAGAAACAGATCTAAAGCAGAATTGTAAGATGATGGGTAGAACCGTCTTGCTGTATAGAACCACCCAATTTTTAGACCTCCTTTACAATTCTGTTGAACTGTAAATAAATTTCAGGTTTGTATATCAATACCTGGAAATATTGTTTTCCCTTATCTCCACCTGCTTTTTCCAGCCTGTTAGAATAAACAGATCACAGACCAGCTAGGAAATAAAAAATTCTTATCCAAAAAGGATGAGAGGGGCATGGCTGGCTTTTAGCTAGGAAAATAGGTTAGTGCTGGAAATTACTAGGGTGGCCCTGTATTTCTGTACACTACCAGCAAATCCAGAATAAGGACAATTCCGGGTTAGGTTTGCCTTTACTAACGTATTTAGGTGCTCTGTATCAGTTTGTCAATGACATATATTTGTCATTATATATGAATATGCTGACATTTAATACATTGTCTTAAAAATTATGTATATTTAAAAATAATAAACACTGTTTTATACCTTCTGCTTTTTAGTTTCTTCAAGAACTTTGTAAGATTACAGCAAAGAAAAAAACTCATCTTTTTACCATAAAAGGACACTGTAATTTGATGTTCGGACCTATGACCCAATCCATCCTTCAAGCAGGCTGAGCTTTACAGTGTTTTAGGGGTCCACAGCTTAAATCTTTCAGAAATAAAAGGTAGCAGGGGCTCCTTCCCTCCAGCACAGCTATCCCCAGTCAAAGGGGATACATCCAGTGAGGTCCTTGTAGTGGCTACTGGTTTTAGTCCAGACTTCTGCTATATCTTTAGCAGTAATCGAAAGAGGATATACAATAAATACCAACAACCAAATAAATAAATACCTCAGGTGACCCAATGTGAAGTGTGGAGTGATGATGAAGGTAGGTTGATCAAAGTGATCTTACGATTCGCTAGCCTCATGTGAACAACACGTATCTTTGTACAGCTGAACTCAAAGTTACACAGGAGTGGAGGTTTGGGGGCACGCTAAGTAAGAGGGAGTACGTTTTAGAGGACAGCAGTACATTAAATGCTGGGGAGGTCACGCTGCACAGCCAGCCACAGATGAGCTTCCTCTGCTACCGTGCAACCAAGAATAAATGCAAGCTGTTAAGAGGAGCACTGCCCTTGCCAGCAGCAGGCCACGGGCTCAGTGCCAGCTCCGCAAGGCCCCACTCCGGGCCTGCGGGGCTCGTTATCGACCTGCGTGAGAACTGGCCCTGTGAACTGGAGCTGTGTGCTGGACAGCCATTACGAACCGGAGTTTAACGTGGGATAAGAAGCAAAGGCCTTGGAAATGTCATTGACGGCAGAAGAACCAACATTATAAACAACTGATGGCTACTTACTGGTTGAAAAAAAACACAACATCGCAAGTTATGAAGGCAGCTGCTTTGAGCATGCCAAAGGAAAGCAGCAGCTGAGCAAGAGAAAAACAACCAAGCAACAGGAGGGGGCCTGAGAAAGTAACTGTCCAGTATCACAAGGTATGTGTAGGGCTTAGGGGGGTAGAGACCGAAGGCTGCTGGCTCTCGAGAAAGCATCTTATAAAATGAAAAATTCTGAGTTTGGGGAAACCGTCATCATGGGGATCTGCAGTCATGCGGATCACCCTGGGGATCGCCTAGTGTGGGATCGCCAGGGCTGCAAGCATGGCACCTGCTCTCCTTGCCTGTGCCAAGGTCCCTGCCTCTCCCTGCCAGCTTGCCCCCGGATCCCTGACTCCTCAGGGACCTCTCAACCTGCTAGCTCATCAGGACCATGTCCGTCAGGATTGTGCACAGGCGTTTTTCCCCCCACAAATTCTGTGTGTTTTTCCTCTCCGCCGTTCTTACAACAAAACACTTAAATAGAGCCTTACTGCATATAAGCTTAGCTTGGCTAAGAACTGAAATCTGAGGTAACTGAAGCACTTTATCTAGGATGCGATTGGTTCATTGTCACACAAATCTTTAAATTAAGACAGAAAGCCTTCCTATGGGTATGTGTTAACTCAGCTGTAACCTATAGGCTCCATGCAAGCAACATTTCCTGACATTCTCTCAGAATTCAAAGAAGTCCGACTGAATTACCGTAACGGCCCTTTCTGGTATTAAAATTTATTACTTTATTAATCTATTTTGTAGAAACTTGAACCTCCCATTGAAATCAGTGATAGCTGTAAGATGCTCTGTATTAAGCACAGTCTGTCCCCTACGCGTTGTCAAAACTGAAACTTTCAGAATGAAGGGGCACTTTGGAAATGTGGCTGAATTATTGTCAAGTTATTTACTAAAGTAAATGACTGAGGGTTACCTTTGATAACAGCTAACTTGGACAGTGAATTAACCAGCTGTTGTACTCTCTTTGTATTTATTTTCTGTGAAGGAATGCAAGGCTATTTTAAATATTACACTTTGACGTCCTTTCTAGTATCTTTCTCCCAGTGGTTTGCCAGTGTTCAGTAAGCATGCTGAAAATCAGGAAGGTTGGTTGTTCATTGGTATTTTATAAGTTGGGGCAGGACTCCTGGTACTTCTGTCACTCTAAAAATCTTGATTTTGTTTCTTCGGTTGCAAAACTAATAAGCTAAGGCTGTCTAGCAGTCAGTTTTCATGACAGCAGTAAAAAAAATCCAGATCTTACTCCAGCTAAATGATATAAAACACTGGTCAAGCAAAGAAGCTGTCTTACTACATTTAGATCAGCGTGTATCTCATTTCCCTGCATTATCTCAAAAATGTTTCTTGCTGAGCATTAAAGTGAATTATAGACCAGCTGTAGCCATACACAAAACTTTTGAAGTGGCTCTGCTGTTTCACTGAGGTTTTGTTGAGTTTTCTGATATATGTACTGCGTGACCAGTCAATTTGGGTCACTTAATTCCAGTTATTGAAGTAAAAGTAGCTAAACTTTCCTTTGCTCTATGCCGTAAAATTGGCGGGTGGTAAGATTTGCAATTATTCTACATGAATTAAGGAGTATACATGACCTTGCAATGAAACCTCTACAGAATGTGAGGATCAATATGGCACATTCTATTTGGAACCTAAAATCTCCTAGGGTGGTATATGTGCTATATATTGCTGTCTGAAAATTCATTATATCTATAAGTGAACTAGCTGACCTTTTCCTGTTAGTTTATGTTTGCTGAAAACAGCACAAACAGATTTTGTAGCAGGACATTTGCAGCTAGTAACCCTCATCTGTGAAACTGTTTTCTAATAATTTTTCAACACAAATCTGACAAGTGTCAGCACCTAACGCAAATCCAATCACTTAAAATCTTTAATGAGTCACATATATCAGTGAAACAAAATAGTGGGGTTTAGTTCTGGATTTGACACTTTGGAGCTCACGAAGCCCAGGGTATTTGCCTTCTCTATTTGTAGCACTCGAAGGCGTAAAAAGAATCCCAAGTCTCTGTTAATGCAAACAGATTCAGGGTCACTCATTATTCACAGTTACAAATGCTGGGATGCAGAGAAACTGTGGCTGTTACCTGGAGACGTCCTTGATTTCTCTGAAGACTATTGAGAAACATGTATGTTAGGGGTATTATGTTTTTGCCAACCTCTGCAGTATTGTGAGCTTTGCAGTGTTTTGCTTTCTTGAATCTCAACAGTTAGAATGAAGAGATTTCATGAAAACCCACGAGTCTGGATTTTTAAGCAATTTTCTTGGATATATCACTGAGACATGTGACCTATGTTTGACAGGAGGTGACATGAATGCATCCTAAATGCTCAGAAACAATAAGCAAAAATCCCAGCTCCAGCTCTTTACGCTGCTTTTCAGAAGAAACATTTTTAAAAATTGGACACTTGGTATTTCCAGTACTTAAGTACAGTCACTTAATGCATTCAGCAGAGAGTGTCAGTCAGGTTTCACAGGGTTGGTACTGCATGTCATCACATTTTGCTGGTGTAGCCTTGGCAAGAATCTTGGCCAATAATCCACGCTCTGCTAAACCCCTTGAAGCTACTGTCATTTTCACTATGGTCTTTATTTACTTTCTAGACTGTGGAGTTGCCAACTATAGCTCATGTTATTGCTATAAAACAATGAAAGCAAGTGTCGCATGTAAGCAGACTTTTTTTTGCCAGGTAATCTTCTCAGATCTTATGCTAATGAAAACGAGGGACCCTAGGTACTCCTTAAACTGCTAAAAAGGGTGACTGGAGAGTTAGTATTATCTCTGGGACTCTCAAAGTAGCATTCAGCAGTAAGCATTCCAGCTAAAATTGCGTTTTACTTGTACATAGATTTTAAGACAAATATATGACTAAAAATTTGTACTGTGATTCATGCAGTATAATTTCCTATATCAATAAAATAAAATTACACCTTAGTCCAGACCATTGCTGTCCAGCATACGGACCACTGGTTAATTCTCTCCATCATTTTCACAACTCAGCCAAAAATATTTGCCCGTGTCAGACAAACTGCTGATGTACTTGAGCAGAGAACGTACACATGCGTGCACATTCAACAGCAATGGGGCGGCCATAGTGGGTTCAAGAGTAAACCTGCTGGGTGACAATCTTAAATGCTGGTGGTCTGTGAATAGTTTCAAATCCCACCTAGTGTACATACCCCCACACCTTTAGATCTATAAGTAGGATTTCCATCTACAACACCGTGCAAAGAGCTCATATCTAGGAGTAAGTTTTTGCCCTACTGATTTAATGTTTGAGCACAAGAATAAGGAAGCCACCAAAACAGATCCTTAAATAGCTATAATATCAGAAAAACCTTTAGTATGGACATGAGAGATAGCACATTTACCAGAAAAATTTTATTCTCAGATTCATTTTTTTCCATGTTGCTTGTCAGCAGGTGAGATTGTGTCAGCAGCCCTGGCGCTGCTCTAGCTGGGTACGACTGGTCCTGCAGGCTGGTGGAGCACAGTCTGGCCGGGGCTGAAGCACCAAGTGAGACCCATCCTCTAATCCCAACACTGGGCTGCCATCACCCTCCACAGGGCTGAGTACTGGAGCCTAACTCTAGTGCTCTCATCTGCTGGGTAGCCAGGGAGGGAAGAAAGGAATCTGCCTAACTTAAGTGCCCTAAGAACAAGAAAGAGACTAGTATAAGTTTCAGAAAATGAGTCTGGAGACCCAGACATGGAGAAGGGAAAGGGAAATCTCTGACTGAGAGATGTAAAAGGAGCATTGGCCTAGAGAGGTCGTGACTGGAGAGAGAGGCCATGGCTGTGACAAGAGGAAGGAAGGTCTAGAGTAAGAGAGGATAGATTCAGACTACATGTAAGGAAGAAATATTTTACGATGAAAGTGGTGAAACACTGGAACAGGTTGCCCAGAGAGGTTGTGGATGCCCCATCCCTGGAAACATTCAAGGCCAGGTTGGACGGGGCTCTGAGGAACCTGATCTAGTTGAAGATGTCCCTGCTCATTGCAGGGGGGTTGTACTTGATGACCTCTAAAGGTCCCTTCCAACCCAAACCATTCTATGATTATATGAATTTTAAAATAGGGGAAGACCAATGTGACTAGAACTAGTCAGAGAAGGAGACAGAGAATCACTGATCCCTATCACAGACGGGCAGAGTTGAGAGATAGCTCTGGCAAGAAGCAAGGCAGCAAGAGAAAATTGGGATGAGTGAGACACCAGAGGGAATCAAGGAATGTGGAGGACAAAATCAAGAGTTAAAACAGGGTAAGGACCTGGAGTAGAAAAGCACGAGTACTGGAGCAAGGAAATGGTTAAAAGAGGTTAAAACAGATGAACTCCAAAACTCTGCAGTGCAATCCCAAAGCGAGTGGGTGCACAAATACTCTGGCTGACACACAGGGACATTGCTGCACACACTCCAAAGAAAACTATCACACCACGTTCAACATCTACAAACAAAGAACTGATTAAGTAGTTGATGAATTTGGCAACAGACTTTTGCTTGCTCTTTCAGCGTGTTGGAGTGAACACCCTCTACATGGAATGGTTTATGACTGAATTGTGGAGAGGGATGAAATGGAGTAGTAAGACAACAAATGATTAGGCAACAAGCATAACTGATTTATTTGAAAAGGTGCAGAACATATGGAGGATTCAGGGCTTGGTAAATGAAGACTATATGTCAAAGGACACATAAAGCTGTACATTGTAACTATGGGGCTGTAAGTACAAAATCACTACTTCAAATGTTTCAAACCAGTGTCGGTAGTTAACATCAGCCATCTTTCAATCCTTCTCTCAAACTGCTTCATGAAATTTTATCTCTAGATTTATAGAACCTATTAATAAGCTCCTACTAGAGCTCTCTATACCTTTGGTGTGTGTCGTGTGGGAGAAAAAAAAAATCCAGCAGTTTCCCCAAAACCAAAGCAATAAATAAACAAAGCTGATGTGTATTTCCATTCATCTTATTAAACATCTTACAAAAATCTTTTTCCATACTTAGAAGAAAGTGATAGTTCAGAAACAAGTGACATTATTCCTTCTAGCTTCTTTTGGGTTTGGTGTTTGGGTGTGGGGGTTTTTTTGGGGGGAAGCTACTTTTCAGGGTTGAATCTGTGGCAGAACTGAATTTTCCATGTCCATGGAAATCCCAAATCAGTGCCTCTGAACTCCAAACTCCTCAACTTCCAATAGCATGCTGTCAAAAATATGTTGGAGAATTGCATTAATTCTTGCTCTTTCATCTGTTCTAGTAAAATGCCCAGAGATGATGCCATGTCTGATCACTGTTAGATGCTAAGGACATAGAAGAGAACATAGATATTACCAATTTCTTACAGAAGGTTGTTTGATTTTTTTGTGATCTGTAAGAGATAGCGTGCTAGAGACCTCAAGTGATATAGCAGGTCATCTGGGAGGGGTTATGGAAGGAAGGTAGAGCTGGAATTGCAGTAGCTGCCTGCAGGAAATGACGGAAGTGGAAGCAATCCGTACTGCTGTATGCACACTAAATAGGAGCACAATGCAGCAAAGACTTCCAGCTCTACAGGGGGAGAGCAAAATATTATAACTTAACTGAGTAACCTGATAGCAAGATCACAATAAAACTGTGTCATTGGCTCCCAAAGCTGATGCACTTCAACATAGCTTTTGCAGAGATACACTGGAGCAACAAGTCTCTTTTTTTGTTTCTTCCCCCAGATAAAAAGATTACAGGAATTACGTTTCAGGCATTATGTACTGAGTAGCAATGTGCAAAGACTCCATATTTAGTAGCTCTTTGTTAGGAGAACTAGTTCTAAAGATGCTGCAATGGCATTAAGTACACTCATTTCATTGCACTTTTTCAATTGTATGGATCTTGAAACTTGTTTGTAGTGCTGATAAAGGGATTTTTTTTTTCTATTCAGTTGTTACCTTAACTGCACCATTTTGCATTCTTTCTCCTTGTTATACCTCCTGCATCTTTTCCTGACAATCTTAAGATTAGTCAATTGATAAGTAGCTCCCAGCTCTGTTTTGACCTTTCCCAGGAGGATATTGGGTTTTGTATCAAAAAGCTGTATATTTTAGTTCTGCTGAATATCACAATACTATTGGCATGCTTCTCACATCTTTTCCATCAACGGGAGAGTAATGCATGTTTCCACTTTTCTGTTTTCAATCTGTGCTGATAAGATCTAGATACAGGCAAAAAAATGTATTTCTGTTATTTTTATTCTTATAGTGGGAAATTCAGCCTTCTAGTAGCTGGAGTCCCTCCAGGCTTCTAATTTGTCTGGTTTCTCATTGCTACTAGCTTTTGCAGCTAATTACAATTTCCTCTTTATTGGTGGCTGTGATTAGACTAGCTGTTGCCACCCTTGCATCACATGCTGAGACACATACAATAGGACTCCGTATCTGTAAATCTAAATTATTTCTTTATGAAAAGAATCAGTTAAAGAGGTTTTGCAGGTGCAGCTAATATTTAGAAGCAAACAAGCAAACAGTTTAACTTCTGGGTAGGTACAGTAAACTCATTTCCCTTCAACTTCTTTTCTTTCTCATCCAGTTATGTGGAGGTTTCCTAACTCACAGAAATCTTGCAAAACCTCAAGGCACCCAACGTTCTTTAAGAATTTCATTCAATCATATTTCCAACATCTGCACATTCCTTCAGCAGCAACATGTCTTTTGGCAGCTCCCAGTAGTAAAGCTTATCTTGGAGAGAGGCCATCACCAGCATTTTCACTCCCCCAGTCTGATTTCAGATGTTTACTTCCAAAGTGCTGGTGATTCAAAAATCGCCAGTTAAATATGACTAGTCTTGATCACATTTGAGCACTGTTAACAAACATGGTTAAGTTTCAAAAGCAGCACCATGCCACTTCAATCCACGCAATCCATATCTATGTAGAACAGCCTTTGCAATACAATTTGCAATATTGTCATGAATCATCAGCAAAACTGCTACTTACCTGAAATAGAGACTGATGCTCACATAAAAACAGAGTAACAGGCCTTGTTACTCTTTTTTATTCTCCTGGACAAATAATGAATTCTTTATGTTAATCATTTCAGCCACTCCTGAAATGGAGCAACACTTCAATGAACACGTTGCATGAAACAAGTTCTGGTTGAAAGGGAAGAGGGACATCGAGACTAAAATGGCAAAGGGAATTCAAGTCAAACTATTATTATCCAAACTGGACTTTGATCAACATACTGCTATTCTCGTGATATGAGTCATGGGGTAGCTCATGATCAAAAGCTGTCATAACCTTGACTTCAGTTTTAAGCTTGCCTCTTTATACTTGGTCTCCATCTGGTACCAGGAAGGTACAGCAGCTCCATTCTTCCTCAGAGAAAAGGGGGCCATCTACTGAAGCGCCAGAAGTGACTTTAGATCTTTGCCTGTTTTTCTTGGCTGTCCCTTATCTAGGCATTGACTAATCCTTATATTGCTTAGTTTCATGACCAAAGACTCAGGGGTGTTTCTGGCTAAAAAGTAACTCTAATGGAAACTGAAAAAAATGCTAAAATAAAAGTGTAAGTCCACTTTTTCCCTGACATCTCTCCCAACCGCCACCTCAAAACTAACAATTAGAGATCAAATGAGAGTCGTATATGATGCCAACATTCAGAAGTTTCTACAAATTTAGAAGTATCTAATTACCTCTCTAATATTTCCATTCACAAAAAGAAAGTAGAAAAAAGTCATAACAAGCTACTAGTGTGATACCATTTGACTGACATTAGTAAACAAATAGAATGATTTTGCAGAAGGAAGGGATCTAATATAGGCATTTATTGAGTAGCAACCTCTGACAAATAATAAAGGAAGGAATCTTGAGTATATGTAATGTGACTAAAAGGAGATGAATATATTAAATTAAGATTTTTGAAAGCAGCTGGTGTTTTAAGGATGACCAAGAAAGTGCTTAGCGGTTATGGTAATACACTGATATGGAGCAGGGCTGGAAAGGCATTTAAAACTCATAAACAATTTTCCTGCCAATCAAGATTACATTTTCCGTTGTGAACTGCTTCTGAATTGAGAGTGAAAATTCCTCCATTATTCTAAAAATAAGGTTAACTAGAAATAGCACCAAGACTGTAAAAGAAATGACAGATGTGCAATCAGGAAAAGATGATAACAAGAATAAGCTTTACAAGAATTGCAATTCCAGTTAGGAATAACAGAAGAGGTCTCCCTTTCTGTAAATGAAGACATCTTTACCATGATAATTTCTGTCTGTCACAATCTACTGTAGTAAAATTAATGCAATCCAGTAAATTGCAGCTTTGTAACAGCAGCCTCCATGCATACATTTGCATGAGTGCTCTGTAGTGACAGGAATAGAATATATGGGATAAAAAGTTACCAAAAATAGACTTGTCGAGTCACTGGCCAAATGCTACCTGTCACTTTGGGAACAGAGGGTAGTGACAAGCAGAGGCTGCCAGTGCAGCGAGCACAACCCTTCCTGCTGCTCTTGTGTCCTCCAGGTGGGAAGCAGTGGGTTGGAGGAACAACCGCTTTCTGCAGGATTAGCTGCTGTCAGCCTCCTAAGTCATCATTAAATAGCATAATGTTCTTTGTCTGCGTATTGCCCGTGGGAGGGTGACTTATCACACAACCATAACGGGATGAGCAGTGTTGATGGGATTACAGATAAAATTCTTCTGCATGTACGAGGTCCATATTTAATTCCCGTGCTCTATAGACCTACTATCTAATTTCTGCTGTATGGCGAGGAGTCAGCCTTTTCCCAAGTACAGATAAATATGGAATTGTAGGACGTTCCCATTTTCATGGTCCTTGTATACTTTTGCATGTGAATAAATTACAGACATATACATTAAAAGAAAAAAGGAAAAAAATTAAACACCCCAACATGCTAACAGTTCCAGACGTTATCACATGGTTACGCACGGTTGTGCATATCAATGCCAAGCTACAACCCCGTCTGGAGTCAGAAGTTTGTGCTAGGTTGTGGCATGACACAAAGGACAGAAGCGAGAAGTGTTTTCAAAAGACTTGCCCATCTGTCAAAATATGCTCTCCTATGCTATCCTGGATATCATAGTTATCCTGTATCATAGTTATGATACTAGATCATGTTGCATTACCTTACCTGAAACCACATATGCAAACCTATAGTTAGTTATTTTTATAACTGGTGCTGATTATTATATCCAGCATTTTATACTATACACAGTAATGTTATTACATTTCTCAGACTATGTACAGTATAAAATTTTATCTTGTTACAGACTTAATCTTGCAGCACAGGGTACCTCTGCAAATGAAAATCATGAGAGGATTTTGTGTACACTGTACATACTGCTCCTACACACAAATCTGTATTACAGTTTTAAAAAATAAGCCAGGTCTTGTGTTACCTTATTGTGCCTCTTTCTAATGTAGCAGATCTGGGAAAATGTAAGAATAACCACCTTTCTTTCTATTTTTATTCACTATTCTCACCAAGTAGCAGAAGAGAAATTAATGTATTTCAGTAACACAGAAAAAGAGACATTAATACACAGGCACAAAAAACAATCTCAGAAAGCTTCAGTCGCAATTTACCTTCTCCTTCCCGGCATGGTCACACTCAATATCTGACACCTCTAGAAATTCAGGTATTTTACCAGTTAGCCATGGACCACAGGCATATCATTCAAAAATTATTTAAACTAACAAAAATTCTGCAAACTCGTTAAGGCAGACTTGTATTGTTCTCTTTTACTGCCTTATTCAATATCAAAGCCGGCAGTAGATGGGCTTTTCATTGTTTTCAGCCATTCTCAAGTAAGATTTTACCATCCAAAGGTTTGGATAGACAATACGACTTTAATTTCTATCGACTTAGATTATTATACTCTCTGCAGAGCACCTGAAAACTGTGCTCAGGCCATGACAGGGCATGGGGCTGGGCCATGTGCGAGACGAATGATGTCAGGCTGTTCTCTTTCTTTGGCCATGGGGAAGAAACTTGGTTTAGCAAATAGCCCTTTAACTGTACTTGAGAAAAACCATATTCCATTTCTTAATGCTTCCAGTGAGATGTTATGTGAATTTGCATAACCTGTATTATGCCTGAACATTTTTTTTCCTACCTTTTAGATGGTCAGGGTATTCCCGTGTGTCTTTGAACAGCTCCTATCGCAATGGATTGAGGCTTGCAGTCTGTAAGCATTATTATGAAAATAAAAACAATAGATAAAAGGTCATTATTGGAGGTTATTTATTCTTAAATATAACACATAAATTTTCAAGGTTACCTGAAAAAAGTCTGCAGAACACAAACAGACTCTCTAAGATATTTTTCACACTTACTACTTATTAAAGAGGCAAGATTAACAGAGAGTTGTAGTTATTTACAGTATCAATACTTTTGCACTTGACAATGCGCTTCAACATTTGCAGCGGTTCGTCACATACTAGACTAATTTGATTCTTTCTTTTATCTAAGGAAAATAAAAAAATAAAATAACCGGTGAGGATGGTATTTTCAAAATGAAGAAAAAGAAAACTTGAGCATTACGAAGCTTCTCAAAAGATCACACTAAGCATAGAAGATTAATAAAAATAGTAGAAGAAAATATGTTATACTGTGTTCATTTTGTTTCTACTGAATGTAAGCCTTGTTAGTAACTGATGTGCTATCCTGCTCAGCCCACATTTATTTGGTACAGAAGTTTATATGAAACAACCCAACGTAGGGGCAGGACGGAGAGGTACACGGAGAGGAGAACTGTGATTCAGTTCTGTGACACAGATGAAGACACCTTGAGAAACCACTGTAAGGTTGTTCTCAGAGGTGTGGTTGGTTCATTTGCCTGTGCCATTTTCAAAGCTGTGAAGTAGCATGTTTTCAGTTTACCTGCACCTATTTTCTGTAGAGGCACGTGGTTGGACCCATAGTCTATATCATTCAGCCGTTATCACTAAGAACCTGCGAGATGCCTTGGCAGCATAAACAGGTGCCACAGTACAAGTGTGAGGCATACGCAGGGTGCCGGCCGAAGGAGCCTAGGGGCAATGAGGCCAAGTATAGAAAACCACCGGGATGTGCCATGCACCGTGGCTTGTGCTGTGGCACCAAAGGCAGGTAGACGCATATCTTCTGGGTAGTTCAGTTACAAGCAGGGACGCTCAGGGCAGAGCATCCTACCCACCCTACAAGGCAGGATTTACACAGGAGGAAAACTGCACAGCGGTGTAATTAAACATATATCATAAGGCATTTGTGTTTAAAGGAAGAACAGCAGGAAGAAAGCAGCGTCTCATGCCTAAGTTGTCTTCAGCCTGGCATTATCATAAGGCATTATCATTATCATCATTATCAGCTTGGCATTATCATAAGGCATTTGTGTCCAGAGGAAGAAGAGCAGCAAGGTCTCACTGCCTAAGTTATCTTCAGCCTGGCATTATCAATGGTTGAATTCTTCCCTTTACAGCCCCAGTAACACCCAAAGGTGGTTTGTTACCAGCCGGGTGCATCCTCTCATTTCATGGTGCACCTTTTGGTACCCTCTGTTGTTACTAGCTGCATCCATCCAGCCTCACAAGGATACTGCAGCCAACACTAGATCTATATGTCAGGCTGTAACATTTGAGTTGGAAAGTCTTGTAGAACTATGGCTACCTTAAATGCATGGACTCAAAATACTGAAAAATGGAGACAGATGACTGAGCTATTACCTAATTTCTGGTATTTAGACTGTTTAGCAGCTCAGGTGACTATAGGGTTTAAAGGACTTTGACAAATCAAATCACAGGGGCTGGAGAAATGCATTTTTTTTTTAATCCCAAACAGGTACTTATTTAGATGACAATCATATTTCCAAGAATAGGTCAGCATGCTGAGATGCTTAATAACAATAATTCTCAGCTGTATGTGCAGGCTTGAGCTGTCAGACTGAGCTGTGACATAGCTTTCCCTGCGGGCACCAGGGAGTGATCTTAAGGTTTCCAGTCTTCTTCTGGGGCACAGAACAGCAGTTCAGTGGAGAAGGAGGTTCCACACGGACAATTCGCTGTAATTGCAGCAGGATGGACTGGGCATTGGTGGAACTCAGTGCTGCCTAGTTGGCAGCAAAATCTTTTCTATCTTTCCCCGAACAAGAAAAATGGTAAGGAAACCCAGTTGCAAATGCCAGTTCCTGCATTAGGACGCCAAAAGAAAACCTATGGCTCTGCACTTGTTGAAAACTGGGCATGTGATAGCAAAATTATGGGCTGAAGATGCACTGCAGATACATCCTGGCTAGTAATATTAAGGATCAACTTTGAGCTACCAGTATCAGCTTCACAGTGCTGCAGCAAGATGAAGCATTTGGGGATACAAAACACCTCGAGCCCTAAAAATCCTCCCCAAAAAAAGCTGTTAAGTATTGATTTGAGCTTGAGGGAGCTATTTTTAAGCTGACTGGAAACTGAAAGCTCAATCTAATTTATACCAGAAAAGCATCTTCCAAGTTAGTTGCCACATTTTCCAAAGGAAGAGCAGTTTGACACTGCATGACTGCATTTCTTGCATGATGAAGACAGTTGGAGCACCCCAACCAGCTGCCTTGTAGCATACTGTTCCTTATGTGGTAACATCAGAGCTCACTCAAATTTGGAAGTTATTTCTTTGGGAAATAACAACATTCAAAAACTCAGTTTTGTCCCAAATGAGAAAGAATGAACAATATTTCAAAATTTGCCTCAAAACTTGTTTTTCTTTTGGAACATTGGAATAATCTATGAAAACACTGGTTTGCCCTCACAATATTACCATAGTTCATCAATTCTATATTATAGTTTAAAAAATCATTTAAATATTACAGAAATGAAAACCATCAGCCTCCATTTTATTTAATGTTTTGATTATTTCTTAGTCTCTCAAGAACATCAGTCTGTTTTTGTAGAACAGTTCAATTTCCCAGATTCAAAATTTTTTAGTGAAAAACAGCTCCCACAGAAAATTTTTAACGTGATGCAAGTACTACTGTTTCATCTTACAAAACATGCTATTAAAGAAGATAATACAACCAGCTCTTGAACTCTCAGGCCACGATCTCATCTGATAACGTTTTCCAGTTATGATTCACTACCCTGTTTTTATGACGACACCTGCACACCTCCCACATAATGCGTTTCAAGAAGCAGCCTGGTTCTGGGTAACCATGCCGCGGGGATGCCGCGTGGCACTGGGCAGTCAGGACTGAAGTCTGCCTGTGTACCAACTACTTATCTTGTGGTATTACCACAGCCTGGCAATCTTTGACAATGGCTGGATACAACACACGGGTGACAAACATCTGTCTTATCTCAGTATTGGCTGAAAAATTCATCGTGGATGGCCATTTTACCTCATTGCTGGAGACTTCCAGATGGTGCCTGAGTGGGCTGTCTAGCAGAACGAAATTAAGTCCTTACATCCTCAGGGAGCTCAGTGACACTAAGGAAGAGACTTCTCGGTTGAGTAGATTTGATAACGTGCAGATTTATCTCCTCACGTTTAGAGTGGCTTTAAGGGTTACCACCATTTTCACACCTCAGCCAGTGCTGCCTCAGTCGAGTCCCTCACTGCCTGTCTGCATCCTCCAGTCCCTGGAAAAGGCGACTGGTAGCAGTTAGATCAACTATAACACTTCCTTGGTACTGTATTTATAACCACAAAAATTCAGAAAACCACAGCATTTCAGGGAAAAAAAACCCACCACTTTTTTTCTTTTTTTTTTAGTTTATTGAAGAAAGAAGCTTGCTACGTTTCTCCTTCAGACACCTTCCTGCTGAACCCGCCCTCGGTTTACCGCCCGTGCCACAGCCACCGCCGAGGGGCTGCGGGCCTTCCGCCCTCAGGGGGGATCGGCGGGGGCGGAGGAGCCGGCGGGGCGAGCCGGGGCAGCCGGGGGCGAGCCGGGCCGCGCCTCCCCGGGCCGGGCCCTCCTCCGGCAGCGCTGCGGCTGCCGGCAAGCCGCAGCGAGGCTCCCCGCCCCGGGAGGCCCCGGCTCGCCCCGCCGCAGCGGCGCTCCCCGCCCATTCCGCCGGAGGAAGCCCGGCCCTCCCCCGCCTGCCCCGCTCATTAGCGCCTGGCGGGGGGACGGCGGGAGGCTGGCTTGGCTCCCCAGCCCCCGCCCCGCCGTCCCTCCTCCCCGCCCCGGTCCCATTCATTCCCAGCCCCTTCCTCTGCGCTCCTTCCCCTTCTCCGCACCGCCGGCCCGGCTGCCTTCCCGCCCCACGCCGTGAGCCCCGGCAGCGGGAAAGGCACTTCGCGCCGCAGCCATGGCCGCCGAGGGGGTGGACGAGCGCTCCCCGCTGCTCTCCGCTCCCGGCTCCGGCAATGTCACCCCGACCGCGCCGCCCTATTTGCCGGACAGCAGTCCCCGAGGTAAGGCGGCCGCCGCCCGCCCGGCGCCCCCGGACTGGTGCCTGGCAGGAGGCCCTGAGGGGGCGGGGGGGCCCTGAGGGGCTCGGCGCGGCCTTTGGGGCGGGGGGACGCGGCCGCGCCGCCGCCCGGTTGCGGCGGTGGGGGGCGGGTTCCCTCCGCCTTTGTCGGCGGGTGAAGTTCCCCGGTTGCGGCGGTAACGGCGGGGCCAGGCCGGGAGCCGGCGGCCGGGGGGAGCCCGCGCCCTCGCCCAGGCCCCCTCGGCGGCGGGGGCCGAGCTGGGGAACAACAGGTAACGCCGCGCAGGGCCGCGTAGGCCCTGCTCCGCGCTCCGCCGCGAACTCTTCAAAAGGGGGAAAAAAAAAAGAAATAATTGTTTGCAGTGGCAGAACAAGCCAGAACCGGTCTGCTTATTATAACTCACTCGCATGTTGGAGCTTGTAAGGTAGTTGTTGGACTTCGGTTCCCCCATTAATTAGGAGGAGGATTAAGTAAAAGGTCCTCAGCTGCGAACAGCCGGGCTGGGTACGGCGAGCTGTAGGGCAGAGGCAGCTGGCAGGGGCGCGACGCAGCGGCGGAACGGAGCACGCAGGGCTGTGCCCCGCCGCGGCGCCTCAGCCCGGGGATGGCAGCTGATGGGCTCTGGTCTGGCAGTCGGGCTTAAATAGGCGAGGGGCTCCGTGCAGTGCAGTAGCTGAAGTCCAAAACCACTAGGATGTCCTTGCGAACGCGTTTCAAGGCCATAGTTGGTTTTGGCTTTATTTTTAAATCAAATCAGATACTGCGGTTACAAATCTGGAATCATGGGGTAATGATATGGTATTAACTTTCTTTAACACTCAGGGAAAATCATCTTGTCAATCAACACTGAATATTTAGTAAGTAAGTGAAAAATTTTTACGTAAAAATATGAATCAGGAGGTTTACTAAATATTAATAGATCTAGTTTCCCCCCCCCCCCCCCCCCCCCCCCAGTTAAAACGTTTTAGAGCAGAAAGCGAGGAGTGGGAGAAAGCTGAAGGAATCAAGACAATGTAAGATTAGCGTACCTTTGCTAGCAGTAGCCTTTAACGTGTAAGATTACAGTCCTAATCTCACTGGCTCCAGTGTGTTGGCCCGTTCTTAAGGATTTTTATGTAATTGTATAGTTTTATTACATATGTATGTAACTAGAATGCTGTGAGTGAGCATCTGTCTGTTTTGAATAATATTTAAACCCATGGAAAGCTAGTCCTCTTTGCCTTGGTATGAAAATGTGTTCCAGTTAGTGCTGTAGCTGGTGTTGACTGTTTACTTTCATTTGAATTGCACAAATGAATATCGGCCTGAAAAACAGCAGAGGACTGTTGGTTTTTTTTCTCTTTTTTCCCCCTCCAGCAAATTGTGTGGGATTGGCATAATCCCTTAAATTTGTGGTCTAAAAAAATCCAGAAATCCTTAGTTTAAATTCTGGTATTTGATGGTTTTAGTCTCAGTAGACCTTACCCCATAACTATTACTTTTGTGTACATTTCAGTCTGTTTTGAAAAGATCTTTATGGGTTTAAAAAGTAATGAAAATACATCAGATCAGTGACTCTTGCTTGAACCCAGGGTAAAAACTCATGATCTGGAAACCAGCTGGATGCCAAATGATCATTTCAGTTGGTAGCTGTGCCCTGCTGCGCCTTCAGCCTATGTCTGTAACTTCTAGCTTGTTTGGCACCCGTGGTGGGGCGTGGCACCTGGAGTACGTGCTCTGTGCCCAAAAGTGAGGAGGAACTGTAGAGCTTTCTTAAATGTCAAAAATCTCTTCACAAGTTTAGGATCTCCTGTTTGAACAGTCCTCGAGCAAGCATGCTAAGTAGCACGTCAAAACCATTCTACAAAAGGTACAAAAAAAAAAAAAAATCTGCAGAACAAAATTTTGCAGAGCTGTCACATGGACCGGGTAGCTGTAGTTTCCTTGCTCTGTCAGTTATCCTTAGTGAGAGGGTCTATGCAAGCTAAGCTGCCTCTTCAGCTAATGGGTAGTCTTTATCATTTTTCTCTAGTGCAAGTCTAGACATAGAGGGAAGAAGCATTATCACAGGGAGATGAGGTTCGCTTCCAAGCCCCTTTCTGCAGAGCTTCCCTGCTTAACATCACCTGACTGCCATGGAGCTGGAGAGGTAGAGGAAGAAGCCCTTCACATTCCAAATTACCACCTGAATGTACATTAATAAATTTATCCCCATACTTGTAATTATCTACTGTGCCCAATATGTCATCCTGAGCTTTAAATTAAAGAGGCCATGGTTTGAAAGTAGCCGCCTCTTCCCTTGTGAGGCTGCAGCTGAGACCCAGCTGACCCTTTTCAGTGTGAGCTGGTAATGCCTGGGTATTCCTAATGACGGAAGCAAGCAAGAAAAATCTTTTCGATGTGGATGCAGGGCACAGTGTTCAAGAAACCTTTCACATAGTCAAAGGGTGGGACCATCAGCTCTGCTTCTTGTAGTAGGATGGTTATTCAGTGCTTCACACACCCCCTCTTTTTTTTTTTTGGGGGGGTGTGTGTGTGTCATTCAGGCTTTCTGAATCTTTAGATGCTTTCGTAGAAATCTAAGACTTTCTTAGTCCTTATGTACCTGTCTCTGACATAGGTCACTAATTCTTTTTCCCTTACTCACCCCATCCTCCCAGGACATGATAAAAAATCTTTCTTTTTAAAAGGCAAATAAACAATACAAACCCCAAAACAAACTAATTTCTGTTTGACCAAGGTAAGCTGCAAGTGGTTCCCTGTGGTTTCCGCCCTTCCAATACCAAGGGAGGAAAGTGCACAAGCACCACAAGGAATTTCTGTGGTTGAGTATCTATCTGATATCTTCTACTGCATCTCTGTGCTGTGGCAGTGAGGAAGGAATTGCAGGGTAGAGTCAGATGTACGGCATGGTAGGGCACTCTGCTAATCTTCCTGAACTAATTACTATTGGATCTTTTTTTTTTTAAAGAAAAACTGGTAATATAGTTGTAAACTGGTATGTCAGCAGCAGGAAATTCAGTGTCTCATTAAACATGTCCTGAAATCTCTGGTGTGCACTTGAAACTTGCCTACCATCCAGTAACATGCAGCATGATAGTCCTTTATGAACTAGTTTTAGAACTGGTTTTAGATGTTAGCCTGAAATTCAAGCTGTCAAACCTTCCCCTCTCCGCCCCCCCCAAAATAAACACCCAACAACAACCAAAAAACACACCACAAAAAAAAGCCCCAAAAAACCCACTCCCCCCCCAAGTCATACCAAAGTACATGTTGATGTGCTTTGAAAGCTGCCGGCCTTTTTATTAAGGGATGACAAGCAGTGAATTCTGAGGCAATGCCTTTATTTTCTTCTTCACCCACTTCTACACCCCCTGCCACCTCCCCCCCCTCCCCCCCCCCCAATATAGTTTTCTTTAAACTTAATTTTGGTGGCTTTTGCTGGTGTGTTTTTTTGCACCTTTTCCAAATGTTCTTTTTCTTTAAGCATGAAGTCTGCAGTGCCAAGATACCTCCAGCTTTCTGTTCTATAGGAAGTGTTATTTGCTGCAGCACCACTCTGAAAAGCAGCCATTATTTGCTTGCTATCTGAAATTTGCTGAGCCAGCAGGAGGCTGCTTACCTGGAAGCTGAGCAGCTCCAGTATGAGGCTGGAGAAGTGGCTGGTGGTGTCTGCAGGTGCTCACATGCCTCATACAACCAATTTCCAAAATCCTGAGAGTTGTCACTTACAAGTGATGTCTAGATGGGTATAGTTGCCAGTCCTTAAGTATTGCAGGAATGTGGAAAGCTGAAAGGCTGAGGGAGGTGCGTGTGTCTCTACTTCCTAGTCCTCGTCAAGATACTGTTTGCCTTTCCTTAGAAGAGCTGCCCTGTTCCCCGCTGATAGAGTTGAAAAGTTGCACTTTAAATAGAGGGGTCAAAGCGAAGAAGTTCTGTAACCTGACTGTTGCTTTTCAAAAAAGCAACCTCAAAGCTGGGACTGAACCGCAGGGGTGTTGTGACAGTGTCTGGCATTCAGTCTGCTGGACATGTCTTTTGTTTTATGGCAACCTATTCTAGCCAGAAAGTGTCAGCTGCTCACTGCAGGAGCGGTTAAGTAGCCTGCTTATGGTCAAAACCCCCTTGCAGTAGCCTTGACTTTGCCACTTGCAGCTAAGACGCTGCTGCTTCTGTGGTCCAAATCTCAAACCTGGTTTCTGCAGTGGTTTAGCAGACTTGAGATTGTTTCCAGTTGCCAAAGTGTGGGGGGTTGGGGTTTTGTCTTTTGTGTGTTTTTGATAGTATCTCGTAATATTTCCTTTCTTGCATGTGGCAATCTTATGCTGAAAATGGGGTGTCGCAGTACTGCAAAACATTGCTATTCTTAATTTTCAACCGGGTGCTAGTGTAATTCTTCAGCAACAGAAAAAATCAGAACTAAGTTACATGACAGTTCTGAAGGATATTAGTTTCTGCAACCAGGATATCAAAGCTGAAGGTGTGAAGTTTACTTGTGCAAGCACGGAGCATCAGTTTGTATGATTGCTTCAGAACTGCATCGCTGCATATAAGTTAATTTTGCTTCTTGTCCAAAATAACTCAAGAGTGTTGGATGCGATTCTGAGACCCTCAAAGTGTCCACCTTCCTTCCTTCTGCTGCGTCTGTGAGTTAAAAATCAAGTGCGGGTCTGGATCATTTGTAGGCCAAGTAGCAAGGAGAGCGAGCACAGCAGTGCTGCTTCAAAGGTTGATGATGATCTGCGTATCTGAAGGGCAGGCAGGATTTCTTATATCCCTCTGGCTTACAGTGTTCACTTTAAAATAGTGCAGGAGTGATGAGTGTTTTCTTAAAAGCTTAAATTTAATACTTGGGCTTGTCAGCTTTGATAGCAGCCCATCATTTCCCTTGCCACCCCCCAGCAGACACTGCTCTGTTCAGTGCTGTTTGTAAACTGAAAGTAGGCTGACCTCTCATTGCTTCTCTGAAGATTTTGTTGGCTGTTTGGATGTAATTATGAAATAACTTATTGAAGTCCAGGGCTGCAGAGTATTTCAAATTATTAGTGTAAAAAAATAGTTAACTATGAACTACTAAATGTGCCCATTCCTGATTTGCTTACCTGAAGAGGCCTGAACTTCTCGATGAAATAAAAGCTGATGCAATTACATGCCAAATAATTGTAGTAATTAGCTTGTGAGAGGTTGCTGTGTTGAATTGTTTTCATTCCATGGATTCTTAAACTGAGAAGGATCTTGAGGGTTCCCTCTCATTTTTGTAGGCTCAGGACTGGCAAAGCTGAAATCTGCTCTTCCATGGGGGCCCGAGGCCACTGTATTCTCCCTTGTGTTAGCATGTCCTAAGTGACTAAAGACCTCCTTGTGCGTCTACACTTTGGGTCTTAGAAAACAAAAATATCTGGAACCCTTAAAAGCAGAAGCTGTGAGGGTTCAGTTCATCTTTTCTTCAGCACGATAGCATAAATTTGCTGTTCTTGCACTCAGAAAAAGAAGCACTTAATGCCACTTCCCATTAAGGACCTGTTTCTTTAACAAGACTTTTCTGTATTTTCACCCTTAGTACTTGTTACTATATTGTAAACATTTGTCTGTTTCATTCTCTCCAGATGTTTGTAAATGCTGGTTGTGGCTCTTCTGCCTACCTGTGTCTTGTTTTATCTTTCTTTTTTTTTCTTCAGAAGTCAGTCTCTAGTTGCTCCTAATCTGTGGTGAGTGTGGGGTTCGTTTGGGCTCCCCCCTTCCCCCCCTTTCCTAAACACTGTAAAAAGTTGGTTTGAAAATAAAGTTGCATAGAAGAGCCTTTTGTCTGATCCACTTTTGTGAAGTGATTTATGGTGTGTTTGTGTTGCTGGTATGCTTTCTGTACAGCTATGGTTGTTCAGGCACACAGAAGTTGTGGGGAAGGGGAAAGCAAAGTTATGTTTGTCTTACACTTATGCTAATAATTAATTTCGAATTTTTTTTGTTGAGGCTGTGACTGTTAGACTATCTTTGCTGATGGTGTTTTAGGACCCTGTTTGGTTTTTCAACTGTGATTTCCTGATCTCTTGCAGCAGAGCTTCCTCCTCCATATACTGCCATTGCAAGTCCAGATGCCAGCGGTGTTCCTGTAATAAACTGCCGCGTGTGCCAGTCGCTAATCAATTTGGATGGCAAGCTACACCAACATGTTGTTAAGTGCACAGTTTGCAATGAAGCTACGGTAAAATGGATTTTTAGCGTTTTCTTTTTGTGGGGGGTGGTTGAAGTACATCCTTGGTAGAATTCATGTCCTTGCTTACAAAGGGCGAGTCCCTTCCTGCCATCTCTGCAAAGGACCTGTTGGCACAGCTGGCCTCTAGCGTTCAAGGGTTGCTGGCACAAGGATGGCCATAAGCAGCTAGAATATATCTTTGTGCTGTTGATGAGGCTGCGCAGCATGTTTCCTTCTGAGGCAGAGGACAAAAAGCAAAGATGTTGTTTAATTACTCTTCTGTAAAGAAGGGTGAAACTTTTTTTGGCAGGATGAAGAGAAATGGAGAATTGAATTATTTTAAGAATGGAAGAAACAAAGTAACTAACCCACACCTCTCCCTGGGTGTGTGCTTCCCTCCTGCAATACTATTCAATTTGTTAGCTTGCTAACAAACCACAACACAACAATTTTGAAATGCAGAAGTCGTAGGTTCTGTTCAGTGATCCCAGGCGTTTTTGTTACTCCTCCCCTTTTCTTAATTCAGGTCTTCAGTTTTTGGCCTCTGCTTCTAATATTTTTCCTCCCTGCCAGTTTTAGTTTCAGGATCTGATACTGTGACACTCCACAGCTACTGGGGGCATTTGCATGAAAAACACTGGATTTGATTTATTTTATGAAAAGAGCTTTAAATTATGTCCTGAAATAGGAAGCCTTAAATCTGTAGGAAAACTTACACCCCACCACCCCCCCTTAAAAGAGAGAGTAGAGAACTTGCCATTAATACTCACTTTCCCTGCCAATATATAATGTTTCAGGCCAAACAAAGTAGCTTGCAGCTTTTGAGACCTGTGATTTGCTCCATGAAAGGGACGCAGAAACTTGAAGCCTAGGTTGGAGAAAGATAATTTCAGTACAGTTTAAAATAAGATTATAGTTTGGTGATGTCTATGTAGTCTCTTAGTGACTGAGAGCCAGACTGAGGTCCTTTCACTGTTGAATAAAGTCATTATACCCAGCAAGGAGACTTTCTTCATGCTTTGACTGTTTTTTAAAAGGTATTCTGCTAATTCAGCTCACATTTTAAAAAATAACTAAACTGAAGTCTTAAAGTCTTCATTGCAAAAATATGAATGATTTTTCCATTAGCTTGCTGAATCTATTTTTGCTCTAGTGAGGAAATTTGTACTTCTTTCTCTGAGCAGAGAGAGAAAACTCCCAATTTTGTCTTTACTCTCAAGTTTCCTCTGTAAGAGGAACTGTATTTCTCTGTTAGCAAGAACTTGTCACTGAAGGTGTTCTTCTTTGTCATACTGTTATAAGGAAAAAAGTGAATTGTTATGACTTCTGATGTGTGTTCTCTGGTGGTTTTGTTGTTTTCTTGTTTGTTCATTTAGCCAATCAAAAACCCTCCTTCAGGGAAGAAGTATGTTAGATGTCAATGTAATTGTCTCCTTATCTGTAAGGATACGTCTCGGAAAATAGGCTGTCCAAGACCAAACTGGTAAGAATAAAAACCTGTAAGTGCCTTGAGATAGTTTTCTTTAAAGCAATAGTGCTCTTTGTGTTGAGTATTGAAAACCAAAAGAAGTGCAAGCCTGGCCCTCTGTACATGGACACTTAAAGAACATTACTGAATTACTGCAGAGACAGGTTGTGGTAGTGTAAGTTTGTTTGGTTGTTGGTCTTTGGGTGGGGTGTTTTTTTTTTTTTGTAAGATTAAAGAAAAAAAATTTATTTAGTGGTAGCCTCAAATGTGTGTTTCCCAATTTAGTTATTTCATAAAGAACAAATGGTATAAAGAATGATGGAGAAGAAAAACACTTATTGTTTCTGGGACTTAAGTTCGCAAGGAGTTATAAATTTTAGTTATTGTAAACACACTGGTTGCTCAGTTTGCATGGTTCAGAGTGGGGATTTCAGAATGAAATGGGAGAGGGAGCTTGGCTTCAGTCCTGTCCTCCCTTCTTTGGTATGCTGTTTTCCATCTCCTCTCAGCTCTCCACTTGAACTTACACATTTGTTGTAACATAAACAAGTGCAGTTGCCCTAGTGAGTGTTCTTACTGTTGGGATTAGGGTGTTAAAGACCCCACTGAGGTGGGAGTAATTTGATTGTAAGTGGTGCAGCTCTAACAGGAGAAACTGAGATGAAGGCTAGGTCTGCAGATACTTGAATGGAAGCTTTACCTTACCAGTGCCCTAGTCACCAGTCTGTTGGCTATTCTGGTTTTGAAACATAGTTTTGAGACTTAAGGGGGATTTTTTTTTTTTCTTTTAACTAATGTAGTGTTGGAAAACTTCAAAACATTCCAAATATTTTCTCAGAGTGGAAAAAATTGTTTGTGGGATACCTCAGTTCTAATACATCATATGGCTGGTAACCAAGCTGAATCAGAAACTCCCTAATTTTATTAAATTAATCTCAAAAGCATATATCTCAGAAGTTTGCCTCAGATAGCCTATGCATTTGTCTTACTAGAAGATGAGCAAAATTGGGGTACTTTGAAGGAAGGAGTTGGGAGTATGCCCTAAATGGAAGGCGCCAGATTGAAGGGAAGCCATCCAGAACGCAGTTTTGGTTGTATATGGAGAGAGAGATAGTGCAAGTTAAATAATGCTTTAATTTTTCCCTTACTTTTTTCATGCTAGGAAGTCCAATCCTCATTCTGCCTTGAGTTGGTTAATTTGGGTACTGTCATTTTGGATGGACAAATTGTGTAATTAAACTGGAAATGCATTGAACATAAAAGCAAATACTTACAAACTGTTTTTTAAAGTAAATTGATTGCATTTAGTCAACCTGGTGTGGTTTTCTTTTTTAGTTCACTCAATTTGAATGTCATTTTTACTGTATAAATGCGGATGTGCTGCTTGTATTGACATGATTGTCAGTAGTGTGGGAAAGAGGAGTTTGGAACGGAGAAGTAGGTTATAGAAGAGTCCTTACTCTTTCTGTATGTTTCACATGGGTATGTACATTCTAATTCATGGGCTTGCTCAGCCTCGGTATAAAGATTTCGTTTTCCTGAGGAGTGTTTCTGCCATATGATGGCATGTCTTTGATCTCTACAGGGTTCTGGCCTGCATGGCTGATCTTATAGTGAAAAAGAATGTTTTCAAAACTGAAAAGAGAATCACTTTGGAGAGAGACCAAAACTGGGTGCATCATCCGTTTAAAAAGCAGATTACAGCTTAAAAGTGTAAAATATTTGGTAGTGACTGGGGTAACTGCTCAAAAGCATCATCCTTCTCTTTTGCTAGCTTAATTATATGTACATCTAATGTTCTTAATACAGTAGACGCATCATTACTCTTGGTCCGGTAATGCTGATCCCAGAAGAGCAGCCAGCTCAGCCTGCCTTGCCAGTTCAACCAGACGGAACTAGAGTGGTATGTGGGCACTGTGGAAATACGTTTCTTGTAAGTAAAGCACCAGATTCTCCTTCTCACGTCACTGTGCTATCGCTCAAGATATTTGTTGTTAGCACTTTTAAGAGCATATTGCCTGGCTCTATGGCATTGGGGAACTAAAGCTTCTTCTGTGCTTATATTGCTATGGTATGGTCTGAATTTGGTTACCTTTACATGCGTTTCAAGAAAACGCTTAAGTCTTTCTGTGCATGCATGGGTAAAGCCCAAAGTCAGTCTTATTGCTTAGAGATGCAAGAATGGTGCTGGAAAAGGAAATCATGTTTCTAGGTTCTGTTTGGACTCGCAGTGATGATCATGTTCTGCAGTGATTAAGATAGTACAGGTTCTTCCATTACTGCATGGACCTCTGAAAGCTGTTAGTTATAGTGCTTGCTATTAGCATACTTGTTGGTTGTTATAGAACTGGAGGCTTTGGTTTGTGTGTGAGGCTGAAAGTTTCTCCTGTTTTTTTGTAGTGGAAGGAAAACTGTTCTTGCTGTTAAACCATTTTTGTAGTCTTTTACGTGAATAAGGGGCTGCCATATTTGAATTTTGACTTGGGAAGAGTCTCTGCCGTACACAAGTTAGCTTTAGCTTCATCATCTAGCAGTGCTAGAATGTTTGTCAGGTTTGTGAGTTATGGGAGATGGCTAAGATCAGTGGTACAGCTCAAGGACCTCCATAGTCGCCAGAGTGGTGTTACATTCCTGAAACAAAGGATTGTAAGATACATAAAGGCTGGAGAATACTCAAGTGCATTTTGTGAAAGGAAAAGGAAGCTTAGGGGATGGTACTTTGTGTTGGCTTGTATCAGCAGTGCGAGAAGGATTTGCTTGTGATGGGTTCTATAATGGAACAGAATTGTTCCTTCAAATCTTTACTTCAGGTTTATGGATCAGTGGGGTGTGCAATAATGGCTTAACTACTAGAGCAGATGATGAATGCAGGGAGTAGGAGATGGCTCTTACACTTTTTTTAAAGGGGAACTGAGGATTTGATTATAAATTTACAAGTGATGTATCTGAGAAACCATTAGAGATGCTTGAAATATTCTATCTACTAATTCTGCCTATATATTAAAAAAAGAAGTTCCTATTATAACACTTGCTGAAGAACAGTAGTCTGTAACTGGAGATAGCTGGAGTTGGTTTTCTGTTTGCCTTTTTAAAATGTAAGTCTATATGTGACCTTAACTATTTAGAAAATTGTGTGCAATATAGAATAATGTTACTAACAGAAAACTACTGGACCTATGGAAGAAAAAGGCCATGTCAAGTACATGTTCTAAACGAGGAATCTTTTATTAAAGGTTGCCTTTTCTTCTAGCTTTTTTAAAAATATAGTAGCATGTTACAAACAGTTAAGTAACTGCATTAGAAAATTAAATTGTGACTCTATCAAACCACAGTGTTCATGCATGTATGATTTTAGCACAGCTTTAAAACTACACAGGCAAAAGCAGTGCTGTAGAAGAGTTACAGTGTTAAGTTTTAGTGTCATCTCTTAACACAAAAGACCATCTCTACTATGTGATTTAATTTTTTTTAAAATTAGGGAGAGTCAGTGTTGTGAAGTAAAATTCTCATTACTAAATTATTGGTCTATCTTTGGGGACTTTCATAAGCATGGGAGTTTTCTTCATCCCTTATTCACTCTCTATAAGTGCAGCCCAAATTACTTCTGTAGTTTACACTATGAACTTCTGTAGGTGAACATAAAAGCGGGGGCGGAACCAAGCTCGTAAAGGCTGGTTTTGCCCATAACTAATAGATTATGCCTTAAAAGGTTAAGTTTTCTAATCTGGAATTTATGCATGTGACTTCAGATCTGATGGTTGCTTTAGGGAACTGCATCATTCTGAACTTCATAGTTGGGTCTGCCAGTAAGACCAATTTACCACTTCATGGTACATTGAAAAGAAACCCTCAAAATCATTAGAAATTTGAAGCTTGTGTTCTTTTATGCTGAGTTACCAAGAAACTGTTTTTTCCTCACTTTACTTTTCTGTATAAACTGTATATACTTTTTCCCCACCACTCTTGCTTATACCTTTTTCTGTTACTAAGTTTGAGATTCTGCAAATAAATTTTTTTTTTTTAGTTATGAAAAATCAGAAAATTGCTTGGGTTTGAGAGTAAGCAGAGAAGCAAAAAACAGAAGTGCTCTAGTCAGCCTGGAAACTCAGCTTCTGTGAGGGTATTTCTGCCCTTTGATATCTCCACATTGTAAAGCAAATATGTAATTCTAGACGCATCTCTCAGCAACTCAGTAAGGTATCTCCTTCACTTGGCAGTTTAAAAAAAATTAAATAGACAAACAAAGCTAGATTAGCAAATAGCTAATAGCAGATAGCTTCCTGGGGTGTTAAAGTCAAATTGTCGGTTGCTTTTTCTGTGCTTTTTTTTTTAAGAGTATCAACTTGTTCACCACCTTTCCAAGAATTTTTTTTTTTCCCATATGAAAAGATAAGTATGGGCCGTGTTTTCCCTGTCTCTGCATGTGTGGGCTGTTTTTTATAAATTCCTAAAAGCATGCTCCATGCTGTGGAGTGCCTTAAAGTTTCCCTGCCCTATCTGGGAGAATGACTTAGTAATGAAGTGATACTATAGCTGAACTGTCACTAGTTATTCACACTTTGTTCATCAGACTATTTTTTTCCTTGGGTAACCTGATAGGAGACTTTTCTGTGTTAAGGTTTTGACTGTTCCTGGCAGATTTGGAGTTCAAACAAGTGGAAAAAGTGGTAGAATAGAAAAGGAGGGCAGGATGAGAGTTTAACTGTCCTTCTGAATCACAGTCTGATCTGGTTTGGGCTTTTTTGAAAGCTTCTGAACTTGGGCTGTGGCTGAGTTACTGTTTCTGCCCACAGTAAGTCATTCCCCACAACCCCTCTACCAAGGACCTCTGTCTGTGATGATTTGTGGCTGTCGGAGGCTGAGTTGCCTTTGGAAATGGTGGCAGGCAGGGGAGGGGTGTCCTTGCCTGCCCTGCCATCCCCCTGCTACTGTCCTGCTGTCAGAGAGACCCTCAAGGATGGGAAGCCAGGAGCAAGCTGTGGAACCCACAGGCTGTAGGCTAAGTGCTGGGGTTTGTCAGCTGTGCTCTGTCAATTTTATTTTTTTTATAACTACTCAAATATGAAAAACATTTCTTCTAAAATAGTTTCATAGAAAACCCTTAAAGTTCTTTAGAAAACTAAGAAATGTTTTAATCTGTGGAAGTATTTTGCTTTCCTAATGGACTGGGGAGAGCTTTTTGGTCAGAAGCAGCTGTCTGTAGGGATGTGTGTATATATATGTATACGTCTCTTTTTTTTTTTTTCTCCTCTGTCTTGTATTGAACGCATTGAGAAGAAAGTTTGACATATTCTTCTATTAAATACCTTGATGGATGTCTGGTTTTGTCCACAGTTGAAGCATTTAAGAACTCTCTGAAGTCCTCATCTGTGTTTCAGTACATCTAACCAGGGATTTGAGTTGTTTATTGTACTGTTGCAATGGGAATAATACAGTTTGTATTGTCGGCAGGGAGCTAAATGTCACATAACTGTAACCTCAAGTTTTCTTAACAACATGAAATAAGATTAGGTACTTTAAAGCACTCTGGAACATAAGTAAAAATACCAGCTTTAAGCATGATTTAAACTATTTGTTAAACCCATCAAAACTCCAACAATTACAATGGGCATGAAAACAGTCTTTCCCTACTGTGCTAATGTAATATTGTAGTTTGAATGTATTGTTGCATTTTTGCTCTTTTTCTGCAAATATTTTGGATGTGCGCAGAAGGCAAAACAGTTAGTGCTTCTCTTCCTTCCTGGTAATTCTCAATGAAAACAAATTATCAATGCCTCTGGTTTTTTCCATCAGTATTTGGAGCCCAAGTGCTTTTGAGTTTGTATCCTTTAATAATTATGGCTAATAATCAGAAATCTTAAAATAAATAAAACCCTAGAAAGATCATTACTGAGTAACTCTGGAAACAGAGTTGCCTACTCTGGAGTAAAACTAGTGTACAGAAGTAAAGTTGAATTACAAATACATAAAATGAAAGCCTGGGATTTGGATTTGCTTCTATTTCTGGAGTTTAAAAAGGTGAAAGAATAGCTCTGAAGGGTCTGTCTCCATCCCTGATACTGACAACCAGACCGTATCCCACTTTTGTTGTGTAGGACTAAGCAAAACTGAGTAGTTTTTGACAGGGATGCAGGCAAATAGCTAACTTGCTCCTCTGGCAGGAATGTGGAAGTAGAATTAATGCTCCTAAAATGCATTGCTCAGGTGGGGAGTATTATAGCAGCTTTCATTTTATTTAGGGATAAAATACAACTATGCTAAACCAGTTTGGCCAAGTCTTTGTTAAAAAAACCAAACAAACAACAACAACAAACCTTTAAACTACTGTGTAACTGGTATTGTAATTGGATACTTCAGAACCAGGAAAAAAAGATGATGGACTACTACTTAGTGGAGAATTAGCCCCATTAGAAGTAAATAAAACTGAGGGAGACCTTCAAGAGGGAAGAAAATGCACTCTAAATGCTACGGACCAAAATTGTGCTCACAGCAAAAGTTGCTCATACTGGCAAGGCATTACAAGCCACATCCTGTTTCTTTGCACGTAGAATCATAAATTTATCCTCGGTATTTAAATGGTGCTGTGCTGTGGGTAGGTCCTGTTTGCTGTACAAGGACAGGTTCTTGTTTGATTTGTGTTTGTAGCAGTTATAACGCTAGTCACTTCAGTAAACCGACTTCTGATTTATCACGGAGACAAGGAGGATCCAAATGAAGGCATTGGCGGTCTGCGCTGGTGCTTCTTCCCCTGCTAGTAACTTGCAGTGTCACTTTTGCACAAATGAATTCTCCTCTCCCCTCCTCTCTTACATTTAACCAAGAAACTGTGTTAACTACCTCCAGTTAAGAAAGGTAGCAGAAGAGAACTGCAGTTACAATATAACTGCTTACAGAATGAAGAACAATAATATTATCCCCTTGTTCAAGGCAAAGACGTTTAAAATGCTTGTTTAACACCTGTATTATCACAGAATTAAATTTAACAAAACCTGCTGTTTTTAAACAAGTGTGTGACTGTGTGTCCTCTGGTTGAGGTAATTCTAGGCATTACTTCCACTGAGGCTGTTTCTCAGATAAGTTTTAGTCTGTGCATAGAAGGTTATGACCATACCATGTACGGGTCTATATATCACCTTTTTAAAATGTCATGTAAGTAGCCAATAGTATTCTCTATTTAATTGATAAAAAACTTATGAAGACCCCTACTTTCTAAAATATCCTTTAGCTAATCTTTCTGTGCACACTTCACTTAGTTAGTTTTCACAAATGATGCAAGGGTTGGGGAAAGATGGAAAAATGCATCTATCTGTAATTGTGCCAAAGAAAACATATTTATTTTGATTCGGGGTATATTCATAGTCATGGAAGTAAGAGAAAAGCTGTATTAATATTATCAAGTTGCCCATAGTGTGCCTGTGGATGAAACCACGTTACGTCAAGTGAATCTTGTAATACTAAGGCAAGTCATGGGAAATGTTAACATGGAAATCCCAATCCTATGTTGCTGCTGACAAAAGGGCATCCCATTTACGGAAGAAAGCAAGAAACAAGTCAAAGAAAGCCTGAGAAGCAAAATGTTTTCACAGTGACATTTAGCATGAAGTACAACAAACATTTTCTCAGGCCAGTTTTTCAACCTCTTTATTTTATTTTTTTTTTTACAGTGGATGGAACTGAGGTTTAACACACTAGCAAAATGCCCACACTGCAAAAAAATGTAAGTTCTAAGCAAGGTTATGTAAATTAACTGTTAAATAAGTTGCCAGTGTTTCTTCCTTAGAAGTCTTTGGAGTAAAATGTGTCTGCTGTGATGATTGTGTTGTCGTGCTCATCTGAATTTCAAGGCTAAAGAACATGTTATGTGCACATGAATTCTCCACTCCTTACGCACAAATCAGTTAACTTCAAAAAAAACCCAACCTGCATTTATTAAAATGCTCTGATTGAATTGCTAGAGGCAAAAATAAGCTGCTAACAATAGACAGGAATGAGTTTCTAAAATTAACAGCTCATGTCCCTGAAATTTTGCCACTTTGTGCAGTTAATCAGATGTCATGTTTAAATGTAAAACTTGAATTGCCATATTGTAAAAGGAAGCAAGGAAATAATCTTGTCTTAATTTGAAAGAGGTTTTACTGATTTCATAAACTCAACAACTAACTTGTGTTAAGCAACTTAATGCATTAGCTTGTTTAATGTTTATGAATTACCGTGGAATAGCTTGTCTACTCATTTGCTATTACTTCAGTAAGAAGGAGAAAAATTAGAATACAAGAGCTGTTAGAGTTTATGTTTTGGGCTTGCTTTGAGGCTTTTCTTTTGAGTATTTGGCCTTTCTTATCTGAGGTCAGGAATACTTAGTTTGAAGTGTCATTAAAAGCTACACTACAAACATACTTTAAATTTGCATGGAATCTCAACCACAGGGTGTGAAATAAGACTTAAATATTACTTCAGAGACTTTCTTGTCCTGCTGACTTATTTAAATATTTGTCGTCTTTTGTTAGGCAAGTGCAACTTCCAGTTAAAGGAGCAAATGTGTTTTCCACTGGGAATGGAGAACCACAGCTGTGTGGCGCGTTGTAGGAAAACTAGCTGGTCCCTTAGGAAGCAGAAGGCTTAAGACAAATGTACTGTAGGTGTTGGCACGGCCTGGCCTTCTACAATGTTTGAAATATTTTATTGGAGTATTTGATAGAGAAGTTAGTCCAGTGGTACGTTTAACCTCAGGTGTGGAGTACTGTGTATGTTCTAGTTTGCTTGGGTCAAATAAACTCATGGTCTTGATGAGATGCTGCTTTGCAGGGTTGTTTTACTGACTGTAATTGCATTTAGTCTTTTCAGTCCTGGGGGGAGGAGTTGGTGTTTTGTGGCTTGGTTGGTTTGTTTTTAACTAATTGCAATTATGCTTTATATTTTATCATGTCACACTTGATAGCTGACCTCAGCTTTTTTCTTGATTCTCCTTAGGTACAAAATTATATGTTGTTCAACCTTAAAAAAAAAAAAAAGAAAAAAACCAACAGCAAAAACCAACCAAAAAACAAACCCAACCCCAACAGTAACAACAAAACCTCACTCCAAGCAACAGTCCAAAGTCATACCATGTGATATTTTGGTCTGTCTTCTGTTGACTTATGTTGATGGTTCTTTAAAATTTAGCTGGAGTCTACGGATTTATTAGTATTTTTGTCTTTAACATGCGGAGCATACTATTTGTATGGAATAAAACTGGAGCATCTCTGCAGTGTGGTTTGTGAAAATTACAGCTTGCATGGCAACTGAGTTGCAGAATACAAACCAAATTTTAACAAATAGGCATTTCTGTCCTTGGGCAGAGGTTGCAGACTACAGAATATTGTAATTTAGCTTTGAATGAGTTGCTTGGTGTCTTCCCACGTTTGAGGTGCGATGGTCAGGTGTTCTGTGCTTCCAGCAGCATAAACATTTGTAATGCTTGGATTTAGGGCTCAGCATAGATGAGGCAGAGCTTTGAGCCCTGATGACGGAATAAATAGCTGCAGCGAGTTGCTGCTATCAGCCCTTTGTCAGAGGTTGTGTGGTACCTGTAACCAAGTATTCTGAAGGGAATGTGGGGTTCTTCAATTCAGCTTAGTAATGCAAAACTTCTTTCATTAATAGCTGACTAGTCCAGATGCAAAACTATTCATTCCTTCTGTTGACTCAGTGGATGATTGCCACTGAAAAAAGGGTAGTGTAGACTGAGGCAAAAGGCACCTTGAATCACTGCAACAGTAGGTTTTTCAAGAAGACAGCTGCTGAGACTTTGAGTCTCACATAATTATCATTATTTTGTTTCAAATGTTTTCAAAAGTGCAATGAAGCTCTGCAGATATCTTGTTTGTGACCACCTTTTTGGTTGATGGAGACTAGATCTTAGTATTAACAATGCCTTGTAAAACTGCAGAGGAGGTTAGGAGTTATTACACAAAAAGGTCAATAACAAAACAATGTTCATTGAAAATAAAATTATTGTGCCTCAGAGTACATAAACAAAGGAATCTTTCATATCTAGATGTTGGGAGAAACAGGATTTTGGGTTTCCTGTTTGTTTTTAATGCCGTCTACCTGCTACCACTGTGGTTGCAAACTTATTATTTTGTGACATACTTCTTTTTCTGTGTCATTGTCCCATGTTCCCCTCCCCCTGAGAATTATTTTTCTGCAAAATCACTTGGGAAATACAGGAAATTAATGATGATGGCCGAGAACACAATCACTTACTTAGTAAATGAGCAAATGTTTGGAAATGGACTACAACCCTGGTCATGCCAGTATAGGTAAGGTGATTCCAGAACCCTACTGATGTGTAGTGGTTCTGCCTAACACAGACCCTTAGTTGCACGTTATCTGTTGCATTGTGACAACAAATGTAGCTAATAAGGATGTTGTTGTAGTATAGTTTTGTTTTATAGTGTAGAGGATGACACCTGGGAATGGGGGAGGAACTGTTTCTTTTTACTGTTTTAGTGGGGGTTTTCTGTGTTTCAAAATACAAAATACCAGAAGTTTATCAGCCTGTTTCCCAAAAGAGTGAGAGGTTTAAGGAAGGCTTCTGGTATCTTGCTCATTTAATGATTGAGAAGAAGCAGGAACTGGGTTTTTTTTTGTCTGCTGCTCTTTCCTAAGCCACCTATTAAATCATCTAGAAACTTCAGGATTATGAATTCAGTTACTAGAAAGAGCATAGAATGATACAAGTTTTTATTTCTGAATGCCAAATCTCTTTTTTTATTATTTTTAGAATCTACTTATTTTTCTTTTTAAGGTCTGACAAAATGATGAATCCTAATAAATTTATAAACCTTCTGCCCCATAAAGTATGCAGGACCTTTAGGAAAGAGATGTTGGAACCTTGTCAATACTGTAGAGGCTAGTTTCAGCTGGCATTTTGATTCATTGAATCATTTAGGTTGGAAAGGACCTTTAAGACTATCAAGTCCAACCGTTAACCTACCACTGTCAAGTCCACCACTAAACCATGTCTCTAAGCTACACATCTTTTCAATACCTCTGGGGATGGTGACTCTACCACCTCTCTAGGCAGCCTGTTCCAATGCCTGACCACTTTCAGTGAAGAAATTTTTCCTAATATACAGCCTAAACCTCCCCTGATGCAGCTTGAGGCCATTTCCTCTCATTCTGTCGCTTGTAACTTGGGAGAAGAGACCAACACCCACCTTGCTACAACCTCCTTTCAGGTAGTTGTGGAGAGTGATAAGGTCTCCCCTCAGCCTCCTCTACTCCAGAATAAACAGCCCCAGTTCCCTCAGCTGTTCCTCTTAAGTCTTGTTCTCCAGACCCTTCACCAGCTTCATTGCCCTTCTCTGGACACACTCCAGCAACCTGATGTCCTTCTTGTACTGAGGGGCCCAAAACTGAACATGGTGCGGCCTCACCAGTGCCGAGTACAGGGGCACTATCACCTCCCTGGTCCTGCTCACCACATGATTCCTGATACAAGCCAGGATGCTGTTGGCCTTCTTGGCCACCTGGGCACACTGCTGGCTCATGTTCAGCTGGCTGTTGACCAACACCCCCAGGTCCTTCTCGCTGGGTAGCATTCCAGCCGCTCTTCCCAAGGCTGTAGCGTTGCATGGGGTTGTTGTGACCCAAGTGCAGGACCCAGCACTTGGCCTTGTTAAACCTCATACAGTTGGTCTTGGCCCATTGATCCAGCCTGTCCAGATCCCTCTCCAGAGCCTTCCTACTCTCAGGCAGATCAATGCTCCCACCCAACTTGGCGTTGCCTGCAAACTTACTGAGGGTGCACTTGATCCCCTCATCCAGATCATTGATAAAGATATTAAACAAGACTGGCCCTAACACTGAGCCCTGGGGACACCACTTGTGACCAGCCACCAACTGGATGTAGCTCAGTTCACCACAACTCTTTGGGCCTGGCCATCCAGCCAGTTTTTTACCCAGTGAAGAGTACACCCGTCCAAGCCATGAGCAGCCAGTTGCTCTAGGAGGATGCTGTGGGAGACAGCATCAAAGGCTTTACTAAAGCCCAGGTAGACAACATCCACAGCCTTTCCCTTGTCCACTAGGTGGGTCAACTGGTCATAGAAGGAGAACAGCTTGGTCAGGCAGGACCTGCCTTTCATGAACCTGTGTTGACTGGGTCTGACCCCCTGGCTGTCCTGTACATACTGTGTGATGGCAGACAAGATGGTCTGCTCCGTAACCCTCCCCAGCACTGAGGTCAGACTGACAGGCCCGTAATTTCCCAGCTCTTCCTTATGGCCCTTCTTGTGGATGCTTGTACACTTGCTCACCTCCAGTCAACTGAGACCTCCCCAGTTAGCCAGAACTGGTGATAAATGATGGAGAGTGGCTTGGCAAGTTCCTCTACCAGCTCCCTCGGTACACCTGGGTGGATCCCATCCGGCCCAAAGACTGTGTCTAAGTGGTGTAGCAGGTCACTAACCATGTTTCCATCCTTGTCTTCCAGCTCAGGGGGCTGGGTACCCAGAAGGTCTTACTACTGAAGACTGAGGATAAGAAGGCATTTAGTACCTCAGCCTTTTCCTCATCTTTTGTCATTAGGCTTCCTCCTGCATCCAGTAAAGGATGGAGATTCTCCTTAGTCCTCCTTTTGTTGCTAATCTATTTAGGGAAGCTTTTTTTATGGTCTTTTATGGCAGTAACCAGATTAAGTTCTAGCTGGGCTTTGGCCCTTCTCATTTTCTCCCTTGTAGTCCTCACAACATCTTTGTAGCCCTCCTGAGTTGCCTGCCCCTTTTTCCAAAGGTCATAAACTCTCCTTTTCCTGAGTTCCAGCCAAAGCTCTCTGTTCAGCCAGGCCAGTTGTCTTCCCTGCTGGCTCGTCTTTTGGTACATGGGGACAGCCTGCTCCTGCGCCTTTAAGATTTCCTGTGCTGTTCCTTTAATAGCCTCTGTCCCTTGTGGCGGTTTTCCCCCCTTCTAATTACTACCTGATGCTAAATTGGCTTTGGAGTCTTTTATATCTGCTGTCACTGCCCAAAGGTCTGGCAGGTGCCTTCGCTTCCTTAGCAGCAGCTCAGAAAGAACCGCAGCCTTCTGGATAGCTTTGTAGTGAGTTCACCCTCATTAGTCCCACAATAGAAACAGCTGCTTCTGCAACTTAAAAATGTTCTTTTGACACAGTTTTAATATTTCTGAATTTGCCTGTCAAAGTTTCTGTTGTTGGTAGGTTTCAGCTTGCTTTATTCTAAGTTCATTTGGGGTTTTTAATGCATAACTTGGGATGGGTAGAAGGAAACCTCACTATTTATAGTGGCCCAGTGGCTAATGTCATTCTTGGGAGATGAAGAATAGCGGAGGTTTAGACTAGACATTAGGAAGCATTTCTTTGCCGAGAGGGTGGTCAAACACTGGAACAGGCTTCTTAGAGAGGTGGTCAATGCCCTGAACCTGCCAGTGTTTAAGAGGCATTTGGACAATGCCCTTAACATGACTTGACTTCTGCTCAGGCAGTTAGATTAGATGACTGTTGTAGGTCCCTTCCAACTGAAATAGTCTATTCTAAATAAATTATGATTTATTGGGATTGCTAAATATTCCCATGTCTGTTATGTGACCATAGAAATTTATTTATTTCAACTTCGCTTTCTGCGGAAAGAAAAAGGCAGTTAAAATAAAGACACAGTTTACATTTCCTTTCTGTGGTATTTGAGATGATAGTTTCTCTCCCAGCTTTTCTTACTGGATAGGAGGGGACAGATCTTGAGAGAGATATGGATGGTAAATACACACAGCACCTGCAATATTATGATTACAAAAACAAGATGATAAGTCAGACAGCTCTGAAAGTGAAGGTCTCTTCCCCAAAATGAAATTTGTCTCCCTGTGAAATACAGTGCAGTAAACATCATGTGTGTTTTGGGGGTATTGAATGTGACATTTCTACTGGCTTATCTTAAGGTATCCAGCTCTGTAATAGAATTAACTTTCTGAGTACATAGCCAGGAAATCCTGCAGAAGTGGGAACCTAAGGTCAGTTTGACAAGCTCAGTGCTCATCAGTTCAGCTTTTGGAGACGTCTTCTCCCTGTCCCCTTTTACAGAACTTCTGTTATGCTTGGGTTTTTTCCCTCGTGTAACTTGGAATCAGATAATATATCCCTCTCCTAGAGTGACTGTAGAAGTATTTAGGGTGGCTTCTGGGGAGTGTGTGTGGGTATGAGAGGGTGGTAAAATACCATTATTTCCGCAACTGGGAATTCTCCCACCCTAATCACCACACCCACAACCCCCACCCCACCACCCTCCTGCCAAGCCCATCCCAAAAATGTACGGTGAGGCTTTTGATAAGAAGTAATTTCCCCTGGGAAGTTAGTCAGCAGAACGGTATCGGGACTTTCCTCTTCTGAAAACGTATAATAGATGGCTTATGAGCAGTCACTGTTCTATCCTTGCCTTGCAAGGCGAAGCTCAGCATGTGCATGTTAACTTGAGGACTGTGTCTTTGTTTTGTTGTTTTTTTTTTCTGGGAGCATTTTAAAAATTCCTTGTAAAGAAGTAATATTGGAGTAAAGCTGCTTAAACCAATCTATTTGAAGGCTTTCTAAGATGAATGCTTAAAAAATTCTAGTCACATGCTAAGCATATGAGGCCTTTACTATGTGGTTCATTAACTGGAGCCAGAAATTTGGTCAGTCATATGACAGACGTACTACTTCAATAGTTTAGCAGTGCTTTCTTCTGTTCTACATTTATCTTGAATATGTTGAACTATCATGAGATGAAAATTACTTTTCCTTGCATCTTTGAACACAGAGGCCAAGCAACCCAGTATTTCCAAAGGCATGTTGATCTCCCAGAATGGGATGAAGTACTTAACTAATGATAGTATGCTTCAGGATGCTTCAAAACTACCTCTACGATAGACGATACATGCTTTTTTTTTGAAAGCACTTCTGCCTCTCGAGTTCTTTCAGTGGACCTACGTGTTCACTGTGTTTCAATGGAATTAAATCATGTTCCTGTTTTCTTTGCTAGTATAGCTGTATGTGATTGCAATTGTGTGACTCAAGATGCATTTGCTAAACAATGTGGAGCTTCTGCAATAATTTTTCTAACCTGTAGTAAATAATGTAATGTAGCATTTGCATTTTGTATTCCGTTTGACTGAAGCACTGTAATAGCTTAATGCAGCAGGTGGAGACAAAGCTGTCTGTTCTGGAGCTCGTAGTCTAGAAGATGAGTGACAGAACTTCCAGGGGATTCATTTACCTTGGCTGTCAGCAGTCATTTGTGCAGCTCGTAACTTGTGACAGAACTCCAAAAACATGACAAGTTCTTTTTTAGAGTTACTAAAACTGTCTTAAAGGTGTCTAAAGAATTTCAGTCTTTGGAAGTGTCGAACATGAAAAATTTTTCATGTTTGTGACTAAAATGGTTTGGGTTTTTTATCTTCACGAAATGAAGTAGAGTTTAGCCCTCAACAGTATTGAATGAACTATTCCAGGAAATAGCGCAAGTTCTTACTGTTGATGACATTTAGAGGTGGTAGAGCTGATTTCCAGTTACTCAGATGCAGTGAATGTATTAAAGCTATGTACTGATGTATTAAAAGTCTAGTAAGTGTCTTACTGCCTACACTGAAGCTGCAAAGCAAACTTGGGTTTTGCAGTCCAAAGGCTATTCAAAATACTTGTCTGGGTGCACTGGGGATATAGGAGGTAGGCACAGGCAAATGTAGGTGTGGCACCACTCTCTTTGTAAGCATCTAGATTTTTAGATACTGGATAATCTTTACAAATAAACAAACATGGACTCTGTTTTACTGCTTGGTATAATTGTAGACTTTGCCTACAACTTCATAAACTTAAGATGGTGTATGTGTATTGCCATTCTTTCCCCTCCCCCATTTAGACTGAACAGTTTCTATTTATGTAGGGGTTTTTTGCTTGTTTGTTTTAACTTAAAATGCTTTTTATTTTCTAACAGTTCTTCTGTTGGAAGTGCACTGCCACGGAGACGCTGCTGTGCATATATTACAATTGGAATGATATGTATCTTCATTGGAGTTGGATTAACTGTGAGTGATGTACTATGATCTACTTGCAACTCTGTGCAGGGGTGTGTGTATACAGAGGAGCTCCCCTGGGTGATCAGTTCTTCTTTCCCCAGCATTTGAGTAAAACCTCCTAAGTTTGTGTGGTTTTTTTGTCATATTATTAAGGTCATGGTTTTAATAGATCTGAGCTAGCCAGAAAAATGAAATGTTCCCTAAAAAAAAAAAAGTTCTGGCACTTGAAGAGCCTCTTCTTCCTGATGTTAAATTTGACTCTTCATCTCTCTAAAAAACTTCAGTTTTATAAAAAATGGTTTTACTTCACTGTAGAAATATCGGAACATCTTGCTCTTGCTAGGGCTCTCAGAACTTCCAGGTTTCCAGAAATACATATTGCTGTATAGCCAGGAATGGGAGGAATGGGATTCCAAAAGTTAGAAACATTTATATGCCTTTATAATTTGTACAAAGCTATCTGTAAAACCAGATAATAGGCTATTTACAAATTAAAAGGCTCATATGGTTGTTACTCTATTACTCAGAAAACTATCTGGCTTGCTTGGCTCTGATATATCTGGAGCTGCATACTAGAGCCAACTTTCCACCCGGCAGTCCCAGGAAAATGCCTATGAGGAAATACCTACAGCTGAACTCATATGTGTGTTCTCATTATACCTCGAACTTGTATTGTAACCGGATTAATTTTTAATATGTGACCTTAAATGAGTTATGAAGGATTTCCCAGTTTCCCTAGTAAAAACACCGACAGCCAGAAGTAAAAACAGTGAGAGAAGACTTTTCAAAAACAACCTTGCTGAGTTTGAAAATTACGAAAATGTTTCACTGTGAGGTGTGCCGAGGGGCTTGTGCAGCCTCCATCCATGGAGTTTTTTGAGACCCAGCTGGGTTAAAACCCTGAACCATAAACCTAGTCTGACCTTAGAGTTGACCCTGCATTGGTGAGGAAGGTGGCACTAGAGACCTCCTGATGTCCCTTCTTTATCCTATAATTGTGTAAAATTAAGCTAATAAAATATCTGATTTATCCTTACCAGAGTAAAAAAGGTGCTGAAATCCTTCTTAATGTAATCTGCTCTTCAGGGAAGAAAACAGTGCTGCATGTTTGACACTTTTTTGTTTTCTCTTTTTAGGTTGGTACACAAGATTTTGCCCGGCGATATCACGCAACATATGTTTCTTGGGCTATTGCATATCTCTTAGGTTTAATCTGCCTCATTCGAGCCTGCTACTGGGGAGCCATTAAAGTCAGTTATCCAGAGCACAGTTTTGCATAGAGAGATTGTTAGCTTATAACAAACGAACATCTAGTAATTCTGGATATTACATCTTGGACACTTTTAAAACCTTTCCTGTAAGGATTCCATTCTGTTCAAAGTAGTTTAAAGACTGGGGGTCTCTAAGAACAAATGTTCATTGCACTACATAATATGCAAATAGTTTGTTTTGCTGCTCGATTCCCTAGCTCTGAATACTAAAGCTGTGTTTACATGTTCATAACTCTGTCTTTATAGGTGTTGAATTTTATTTCAACAGGCAGTATTAAGTTTTACATTTCCTGTTACATTAAAATCCATCTGCCATTTTTCTAGATGATCAGCAAGAATTCGAAAGCAAGAGTGTTTATAAGTGTTTCTACAGTAGCTTCACATTTGTACTTAACATTTTAACTAAAATTATATTGAAGTGGCTTGCTTTAAAACCTAAGCAATAAGCATTTTGCTTGAACTGCTTACTGTATCTTTTGCCTAAGATCATAGTGACCTTATTCAGGAAATGAAAGTTATGAGTGTACTTCAAAAGACTGACACTGTTGCTAGAGAGACATTTGTAAACACTGTACGCTTTGAGATTTTTCAGGTAGAGAGAGATGCTATTTTGGTAGCCCAATTAAATTTCCATGTATCCAGGACTGGATTTCAGTTATGATAAATGCTTTCTTCTCAAGGATCCTGGGACTTAAATGTTTGGTTTTGGTGGGTTCTTACTTTTTTTTAATTGGCAAATCCTAAAGCCATGCTCGGATTATGGAACTTAACGCCGGTTCTTCGTACAAGTTCCTTTACAGGGTCTAAGGGAAGCATTTCATATGACTTGTTTCGTAATAGTTCAGTGTCACATAGGTGACAATAAGATGGTGATGGGTTGCCTCTTACTTTCTTCGGATCGTGTCGGATTTTCCCTGTTTAGGAGAGTTATGCACTGGTCACGGCAAAGGGAGGCACTGTAAATTCACATTAACTGCTGTAATAAGAAAATGAGTAAACTATTACTTGGACCATTCCATCAAAGTACAACTAGTCAATTTAGCACTGACTTGCCACGAGAATACGGAAACAGAAAGCTTTTTCTAATGATGTATTCAAAGGATGGAGGGACCAGTTCTTGCACTGCCCATCTTTATAGTTTTAAACAAGTTTTTGCTAAATTTGAAAGGAATGTCCTGAGTGATTTAGATGACTGTAGTAATTTAGCTAATGGGGTCAGATGGGTAAATTAATGTGGATGTTTCAGGGATACATGTAATTTAAATTATCTATGTTCCTGCTAGGACAAAATGATACTCAGATAAGGATTTTGGAGCACAATAAATGTAAATGATCAAACTGTAAATGATCTGTCTTTGTATGATGCTAAATGTATAAAAGCAGTAGCTCAGGATTACAATGTACCTTTTACAAATAAACTAATAAAGAAATAAAGATTATTATTCAAACAACATCTTTTGTTATTTACATATAAATAAAAATACACAGGTGGAAGAATTTCCTAGTGTGATACAGGAACAGCAAAGGTACTGTGCAGCAGAGGTGGGCTCTGCATTTTTGCCAAATGGCAGCCTCAGGACTATAAGAGAGCAAAACAAACTGCTGTTTTCTTGATGTCTGGGGAGAATGAGGAGGTAAATAAGGGTTGAGACCACTGTTGGGGTTCTGTCGTCTTTAGTCAACAGCTTATTGAGGGAATATGGTAATACGCTCTTCCTTTCCTCATGCTATTTGCGTCCCTTCACTCTAGGGATTTGCTGTGCTCATTTGCATCGTAAACATTCAGATACTCTTTCCAGTTGTCTTGTATTTCGAAATACTGCCTGCTCTCTGCATCCTGAAATAAAGTAGGCTGGGCTGTACAGAAAATCATCCACTGCTTTTGTAATTTAAGTAAGGGCAGGGCGGGGGGAGCCTGGGTTAATTAATGAATCAAAAGAAGTTGTACTTTTTTCTCATGTTAAGCTGTACTTGATTTCCTATCTTGTATTTCTCCTTTTTCTTCTCAACCTGTTTGACAGAAGGGAAGATACATGGAGAAAGTACTTTATTTTTGTCTGGATCGGGATATTTGCTACTACTTCCTTTTGCAAAGTGAAAGACTGTAGTTATTTCTGTAAAATATGAAATGTATTATGTCATTACATTTCAACCACTTCTGGGTGCATCAGAATAAAGATATTTTAATTAGAAGAAAATTTATGGTAGATCTGCTGGGCCTCTACAAGGGGCTCGAATAAATCTGGCTATTTGTGGAGCAGGCTTGTTTGCAGACAGTCATGGTGTTCTGTGCTGAGCTACATCTCAATCCATTAAACTTCTCTAACCTTTAAGTTTAAAAAAAATAATGCTGACCACTAGAAGAACTTTCAGCTTTTGTAATCGCTCATTGCTTTTGTTGACTTTTAATACTCTTTTCCTCAATGTTTTTTGTGTTAGATGGGGAAGGAGCTATCGGAATTCACAGTGAAGGGTTTCTGTGCTTTCTGGTTGTATCTTCCCCCTTCCCTACTCTCCTTCCGCTCCTTCCCACCAGAGAGCTTTTATACAAGCAGAGTGGTGTTAACTAGGAAACACTTGAGACCTTGAACTGTGTTTTAATTATGAACCTACTGATGGGTGTTTTACTGGTTTGTTTGTACTCCTCATACATGTTGCTATATCATACTTTTAAAAATAAAAGCTAGAGGGTGGTGTTTCTAAAAATTACATCATCAGGATATCTTTGTCATGAATAGCATGTTGAAAGATACTACAGGTTTCAAACCAGCCTGATAAGAAATACACCATGAAGTGCTTAGAGAAGATGCTGAAGCGACTGTGGAGCCATTAGTGGTTTATTGCTGAGAAATGGATGATGAGTAATATTTGCCTTTTCCTGGTCTTTCAAACATAGCTTATGGCTTTATAGACAGAGGGAGAGCCAAGGCAGCACCTTAACATTGAGTGCTAGAAAATCCCTGTAACTAGAAGGACTTGAATAATAAATAGGTGAGTAGCAGCGAAGATGACTTGTGTTAGATCAGTCTGACTGCCTTTTCTGACAGGGCAAAAATACTGCACTGAATGCAATATGGCCTCTAAAAATGTTTGTGAAATGTTCTTCCAAGCAAGCTTGAAAAACACATCAGTAAAATTATGCAAAGATGGTGACTGTCAGACTGGAGGATGTGGCCAATACATGCCAGCTATTTGGAAATATTTAACATTTTTGTAAAGCTAGCCTGCTTTACATTTCACTCCTAGCTGATTGAAACAGCAAGCTGAACAACAGGGTTAAGTTAACCCATCCTGTTTTCCTGCTTGTTTTCCTTCTTACATGTGATTCAGATTTACAATGCGAGGGACTGAGCTTTCCCTTACGAAAAATTTGTTGTGGAGAAGTAGGTCAACATTGAAACGAGTGTCACTTAACTACCTGCAATAGAAAACTGTAATAACGTTTAGTATGCTGTGTAATGTTCAAAAGCTGGATTCATGTTAAATACCCCTTCGTAGCAAAGGTTATTTTCTTTATAGTGGAGTTCTAAATCATGCTTGTCTCGGTAGCCATATCAGATTAAGATGCCCCCATTCCTCAGCCTTCCAGTCGTGCCTGTTCCTGTACCACAGCTCAGCAGCAGAGCAGTGTTCCCGGAGTAGTGTGAGTGAGTGCACTGTACACCCATCGCTGCGGGGGGAAAAGCCTGCTTGGAAATAACTTTAAAAGTGCCTCCTTAATTCAGATTTCTTTCAGTGATTTTATTGGTACAGTTGATGTACAGCAGATTGCATGAAGATGAAGTAATAAAAGGCTGGAGGTCTTGAAGGAGGGGGGAAGAGAGGAACTTAATCTGATTTAACCATAACAAAACCTTGCAAATAACTTATCTGAGCCAACAAGACAAGAATATCTAGGCTCAGTTTCCTACAGCTTTAACCACAAAAGGGCTTTTATTTTAGAACAATAGAGCTACTTGTTAGCCTGACTAGCTAGCAACTCATCATGTTACACTTCACTGGAAGCTGGAGAAGTCTATGGGGGAGGTACCCCTGTGTCACTTTCCCTGCTTCTATATTCATCTGTAGGCATTCACCCGTAGCTGCTTTGGGAAAAAAGGATATTAGACTAAACAGATTTTGGATCTGGACCTGTATAGAAGTTTTCGTGGCTCCTTTTTAACAGGTTATTACTACGAAGTGTGTTCAGCTAAATCCTATAAACAAAAGTAGCAGCTAGGACAGAGGATGGATTGGAAATTGCTGGTCCAGATGACAAGGTTTATGTTGTTGCAATGATTTAGTAAAAAGATTATCAAATGGGTTTAATGCCACTTAATAACGGCTAAAAGAAAAAACTGGATGAGAAATGTGGGTTCATAAGGACCATTGTATATTATGGTTTTATCTAATAACAGTGTATCTTGTAATGGTGAAACAGCAATTTATTTCCAAGTAAATGTATAGCTTTATATCAATTTGTAATGACATGGTTATAGTTCCAGCTTACTTAAATTTAAGTGTGTTGCTTAGCGTTTAAAAAAAATTGGGGGAGGGACAAAGAGACTGAGGTTAGAAAAACACATCTGAGGGCATGCTTCTTATTTTTCTTGCAATATTTACCAGGGAAAATTATGCAGCTGATGGAATTTCAAGACTGATTTGAGTAGAAAGTGTGTGAGAAAGAAGTTGCTGTCAGGCTTAGAGGTCCGGACCAAAGACGTAGATCAGACTGAATTTCTAGTATTTCGAAAGCAACATCTTTAAATGTTCACTGTTACTTAATGAAGTCTTTTACCCACATATAATACATCTTTCTTGTCATAGTTTCAATTGTTTGTTTGAAAAATTAGCATAGTTGCCTACATAGGAAATAGGTAGAGAATTTGATTTTTATATTATTTGCTTCCAAAATTTTGCATATGTAGCATTTCTGGAGTATTTGGGGGCCTCCTTATTATTGTAATGTGATTATCGTATTTTTCTTTGAATATTTTTAATTTTAGATCTGTAACTGATGCTAATGTGTTTAGTATATGCCAGTTACTCAAGTTAAACTTTTGAAATACTTAAAATTCTTGCCTCTTTAAGGGGTGCCTTTATAACATACTGAATGTAACTTCTAAACATTTCAGAGAGATAAAACATGAAGCACCGTGAAGAAATTAATCTTTACTAACAGGATTTCTTCTGAACATCGATTTGAAAAGTGTAACGCACCCCCTGAGCTGCTCTGCAAGCTTGGAGCTCTCACCCTGAGCAGGCTGCGTGGCAGGGGACCCCGAACGCCCACCAGATGGGTCAGTGGGGAACATGCGGGTTTTCTCAAGAGTTCCCTGCTTTTTTTCACTGAAAATGCAATCACCTTAGGAGTCTGCACTTCAGAAATGAGTTTCACACAGTGGCATTCTCTGATTATTTTTGTTTCCTATCAAAAAATGACTCAGCTAGCTCTCATCAATGCTGAAGATGGCTGAAAGAGCCTACAGTGCTATTTATAGCTTGTGTACCTTTCTTATTTAGGAGTAAGAAAACAGTACCTTACCTTCCTTTTAACATAAATGCACACTACTGTTATTTTGATTGAAAGGTCAATGAACTAGAAAGAGTGCTTTAAAAAAATATTTAACTTGCATAACGTTTCCATTCTCTGAGCTTTAATTGTCTCTTATTTTGTTTTGATGCTTAGAATGTTGAACATTAACCTTTTAGATCAAAATTTTCCACCTGAGGTGTCTGTCTCTGGCTTATTATCTGTGCAATTTCAGTTTAAATAGTACTGTTTTCCCAGGAATGAGAGCAGGGGAAAAACTGTTTATTTGTTTGTGCTTAAATAAAACCACATAGCCAGAAAATTCCAGCTCTCCCTGCCCTGTGCCTTGGAGCAGTGTGGCAGGATCAGTTGGCATTATGTCAGGCATGTTTTCAACTCTCCTGTGAAAGGGAGCTGCAATATGGCTAAGTTACGAGACTCAGAAAAACTTCACCTATGTGTTCTCAGCAGACATTTGTTAGAAGTGTCAGAAGATCAGTTTTATACTGTACGTCTCCTGTTTCCTCTGAACTGGTCAAATGGGTACCTTCATTTTGGAGGTGCAGGAAATGCACGTGGCTTTTATGTCACTCCTCCTTCTACCATGCCTGAAAGAAGGCAAGTTCTGCCTCCTTCAGTACTGCAGACTGTTTTGTTGGCAACTGGGCAACATGAAGGAAGGAAAAAAAAGCAGCAGGGAGGGTCAGGTTCAAGAAGAAACCTGGAGGGGGACAGTGGCACAGAAGCAGAGGTAGAAAACACCATCTGCGAGAGTCAGACCAAGGAACAGGAATAGAGGAAATCACGTTATGCCAAATGAGGAATAAACATCTAATGATTCCTTAACATTAAATTCTACTTAAACCAACCTTTATCTAGGCTGCTACTTTTTTTTTTTTTTTTCATGGTATGCCTTTTACCATAATACCTAGTCCACAGAGGACTGCAGCATCCCTGAGAAGGTGCTTTTAATACTCCCGATCATTATCCACCTGACTACACAGCAAAAGGATGTGGATGGAGAGAACCTCGGCTATGAGCTGGTCTTCTGGGCTTACTCTTTGACACTGCCACTGTCTGCATCAGCCTATCCTGAAGGTTCCTCATCATTGCTATGCATTAATCTCTTCCTATGCTGGTTTGCAGTCAGCCCTCTTTACAAGCCCTGAAAAGGCTGATGAAGGCTGATCACTGCAAGTGTCGCTGTCTTACACAGTACTAACACGAGAACTGTCCCCAAAGTCCTGCATTTTATTCTGATTAGAAAAACACTGAAGTGGTCTCATTTACATATTGCTGAACAGAACAGATGCTGGAGGTTTCCTGAAAAATCATTAGAATCTGCATTTCTATTCAAAACACTTCCAGTTTTGTTTAAAATGCCCTGTCGCCAGTATCAGAGGTGATATGCAATAGATTTCATTGACTGGTAGGTAGCTTGCAGCAAATTAACACCTTTTGTGATCGTTAGCAAAAAGGCGGCACAACCTTACAAATGGGGTTTTCCTTCCAAATTTTGAAAATATAATCACAGAATCACAGAATGGCAGGGGTTGGAAGGGACCTCTGGAGATCATCTCATCCAACCCCCTGCTTGAGCAGGCACACCCAGAGCAGGGGGCACAGGAATGTGTCCAGGCAGGTTTTGAATGTCTCCAGGGAAGGAGACTCCACAACCTCCCTGGGCAGCCTGTGCCACTGCTCTAGCACCCTCACAGGGAAGTTTTTTTCTCATACTGAGGTGGAACTTCCTGTGTTCCAACTTGTGCCTGTTACCCCTTGGCCTGTCATTGGGCACGATTGAAAAGAGCCTAGTCCGTCATCCTGACACCCTCCCTTCAGGTATTTATAGGTATTGATGAAATCCCCCGTCAGTCTTCTCTTCTGCAGGCTGAACAAACCCAGGTGTCTCAGCCTTTCCTCATAAGGGAGATGCTCCAGCCCCCTGATCATCTTGGTAGCTCTCCACTGGACTTGCTCAAGCAGTTCCACATCCTTAAACTGGGGGGCCCAAAACTGGACACATTACTCCAAATGTGGTCTCACTAGGGCTAATGTAACAGCTATTATGGATAATAAAACCTCAGATGAGCAAACATACTGTATATTTACTTTGCAAAGGCAGAAATCACATAGTGATAAGACACTATATAGCTCTGGTATTAAACCTATGGCAGGAAGCTTAACAAGAATGCTTTTTCCAGATTGCCAAAGCAAAAATTAGTGAGAATAACCTTTTTTTTCTTCATCTTTGTTTTAAGGTAAAAAGCAGAAAAGATAATCTGTTCAATATAGTGATTTTAAACCAATGTCATTAAACCAGTACAAAAACATTCTGCAGCCTTTATGTTTCAATTTAGTTGAAAACAAACATTTAGTGCAATTGGCTTGAAAAACTATAAATAAATACTCCTCCCCCACCCCTTTTCTTTTTAAGAGAAATCCATACTGCAAGCTTGAGATATATCTAATTTTGGGAGAGTGTAAATGAAAGCTTTCCAATTCATAGTTTTGTACCCAATGAATTCTAGAAGAATATCATTGCCTACTATTATTCAGGCTTTGTCAAACTATTGAATTTTCCTATGCTTTCAGCGTTAAGAAGACAGAGCAGGTCAAGAGCATGGAGAACTCCATGTCATGCCTCACTGTGCGTGGGGAAAGCAGTTTCTGCCGTGCACAGGCAGCGCGGCGTTGTGTTGGCATGACGCTACCCAGCTCTGCACCAGAGGAGCAGCCTGGCTGTAAGGGCAGTGGCCATCAGTGCAGCGATAGGAGCGAGATCTTCTAGCACTGCCAGAACAGGCGATATTACCATAGCACAATTTATAATCTTGTTATGCCCAAAAGAGCTCAGGTATTTTTAATACAGCATTAAATGTATTGGACTGTTGCTAATACTGATTTCTGAGAGTAGGCAGAGAAGAAAATGATAAAATTTAAAATTCATATATTTATGTTTGTGAAATTTAATTTACTTCCCTGCTAGGATTATCTCCTTTTAGTTTCACCCTTGTAAGCGCACAGGCTGGCTGAGCTAGAAAGCTTGAATGGAATTTTCAAATAACAGCAGATCCTAATCTCGGCTTGAAGGAAAGCCTTGGTGTGAGCTGATTAAATGAGATATTTATGTGAGCTGACTGAACCCTAAGTTTCCTATTTCATTTTTATTTATGGAATCTCTGTCATTCTTCTAAGTCTATAATCTTTTCTAAACTGATGAGGAATATATGCTTTAATGAATCTAACCATTTCTTTCTCTTTGATACTCCCTGACTAGAGTGATAGAACATTTTCGGTTTAGTAAAAAACTACCTATAATATGGTTTCAAGGATGGCCATATCACTAACTTTCCTTGGATCCAAGACATCAAAACTTATCCTGCAAAAAATGGTATTGCTGAGAAAAGACTGATACCACTGGAGTCCTTGGAAGTCAATTTCCAGCAGCGAGACAGACTGAACAACACATTCCTAGTGCAGGGCAGCATATGCTTTATGTTCGGAGTGGGATACTGACACCCCTGTTTATCTTCCAAAATATGCGTCCCTACCCCTGGTTGTGTGGGGGTGGAGAGGGGCTCACAGCTGCTCACAGGCTGTTTCATTTCTCATTGAAACAGATTTCTGAAGAGTAGCAATGGACTTCTGTGAAGAACAGATGAGAAGGCTCCCTTCAAAAGCTCAACTTCCTAAATGCTTTTGTGCTTAATTAAAAACTTTGGATTCGTAACTTAATATATCTGAAAACAGGTTATATCTGTTGATTGAACTGCAGTTAATATGTTATTAAAAAGACTATTCAAAAAAATTTCAGGGTTCTCACAAACCTTGGGTTTAATTGGCAGCTACAGTAAAATACCTGCCTAAACATCTTTTTTATATTTACAGCCTTTGAGGAAAAATGTCTTTTTTTTAGCTACACCTTATATAAACTGAGACTTTTTTTTTCCACTTTCTTTCACTACACTTGTATGATAAACTTTAAATCTGGATCAAAGCTCTTCATAAAAATATTTATCCCAAAATATTTTTTAAAAGCTTTTAATATGAGCTGTGGTAGAAAAATATAATATAGAGAGATACGATAGATGTACTGATACAAATTTGTTACAGACCAAGGCAGAGTATTACTGTAATACTTCTAGAGCTCTAGAAAATAAGATTTATAAATTAAAACAAAGGAGTACCTGTAACTACCTGGTGTGGCCAGATGCCTCTGTAAGCATATGTTCAGAGAAGAGACTGGTTAACAAACACTATTTCCTACGTAGAAATTAGGACCTTATCTGATTTTTTTTGTTATTTTTCCTTTTTATTTTTAGTAAGATGAATCTAAAATCCCTTAGCTTTTTCCAGTTAGGGGGCCACAACCTGTGCTTATTCTCAGTAATGTCAAAGACTTCAACTGTGCATTTCACAGGGAGTAAATTTCTTTTTCCACTTCATATACTAAACAAGAGACTTTTGTGTATTCAAAAAAATCAAATTAATTTTGACTCTTGGGGTCATTGTAGGGCTTCAGTTCCAGAACAGGGCTTCTGGGCACCATTTTTGTGGGGTTTTTTTGTTTGTTTTTAATTTATCCTATGTTTGGTTAACGACAGCAACAATTCTTTTGTTTCTGGCCTGCTCCTGTTCCTTATTCTCATTTGCTGTTTGGTGACCTTTGCTTTTTCCCTGTTTAAGAGGCACACAGTAAATTACAGAATTGAATCCAGACCATCTGGGTGAGAAAAAACACCTTTCTGGCCAGAACAACCTGCTGTCCAGAGTTATATAAACAGCTGAAATTTCACGGGTCCATTGCTACAATGAAGTGGCAAGCTTAGATAACTGAGAGTAAGTAAACAGTGAGTGTATTGAAGCATAAACTGTACAGTTTCTGGCTCCTATTAGCAGGGTAATCTCCAGTGGGCAATGCCAACCCAAGCCCCACAATGCATTAATTTTCCCTTAGTGAGCCCCAGTGCAAGTCTTCACTCGCCAGAGCCTTCCTGCTTCCGACAGTTTGTGTTGCAAGGAGCCCCTGCCCAGGCAGGAGTGACTTCACTAACTCTTATCAAACTGCTGTTTCTGGCAGAGGAATGGCAGCCACTAACTGGACAGACCTGACTTCCAGTGCCAGACTTTCTTCTGCACTCCTCCTAACTGCTATTTCTCAGATCCCTTCAGTGCACTATCTTGGTTCTCTCATTCTACTTTGCACGGTCAGAGATCACAGTTCCACGCTGTGGAGCACAGAATGATATTCTTACATTTTCACTGTCTTCAACAACCCACGCAGCAGCCAGATAATCTCTATGCTGTAGGTAGGGTACGTTCCAGACTCTTTTTTAGGACAAGAATAAGGCTCTTCCCCTGCCTCTTCCTTGTCCTGGTTCCAGAGGGAACGGGGAACGTGAACTGTGAGGAAGCTACAGTAGTTCTCCCTGTCCTTTTCCACGATTGTAATGTCTGCTGCATATTATGGGAAGCATTATCTGTCCTGCAGTATACCTACAGGTGCAAAGCCAGAAAGGGCTGGAAAGTGCACTTGCTGTAGAAAGCTTTTAAAACCCTGATACTTGTGCACATAGAAGAACACAGAAACAGAGAAGACACGTAATGCAGAAAAATCAGTGTGTCCTAAAGTGAAACTGACTGCTGTCTGGATAGTTCATTGTTACAAGCTATTAGATACACATTACCACCTACAAGAACAGTGAACTGAATTAAGACAGGTACTAACTTAAACTGTATAGAAATATTAAGCTCCTTCTCTTTTAAATAAATTAAAATTTAAATGACAATATAAGTAAGAAACTTTATTCTGGTTCCTTATAAACTGGCCATATCTTGCATCTAGAAAACAAAGTCTGATTTATTCCATTCCAATATGTGGTAATTTTCATTTAATAATTTTACAAAAATCTATTTCAAGGTGACAAAGCAAATCTGATTTCTCAGGGTGCATTACAATGGATTAATTTAAAAAGGATTCATTTTCACTTAGGTCATTCTTACCGTCATATGTATATACACACATCTGAACATGTAACAGTTTTACTACCTTGAAATCATATTTCCTTTCTGACATGCAAACTAAAATTTCCACAGTTTTGATAACCATTTTTTTCCCACAGCTGTGACATAAAGAGGTTATTACCTCAATCCAGAGAAAAACGAATGAATAGTTTTCATGTGTGTAATTTTCATAATCACTACCCATATGTTACATTCCAAACTTTGGGGTTTTTTTTTCCTGTTATGCTCTTGGACCTGACTCTACTATTCCCATTTACTGTATCTTTATTTATCAGTACAGGTTTTGGTGGCATTTGCTGAATCATGCTGATTTAGCCTGAACCTAAAGGAAGCAATGTCTTAGTCATAAGACACTATCTATACTCCTGGTATTAAAGACTCTGACAACCATCCCAATCAGCATAAAAACTAAACCCAACTCCTACGACTGAAATACTGGAGAGCAAAATTCTGCGTTCTACTGGAGCATGAGCTGATTCCTCTTGAAGTTTCTTTTCATATTCAGAGACTAACTCCAGCATATATGAAGATTTTTAGGTCTTGTAATTCAGCTATGATAGATATATCAGATGTAAGAATTCAGAGTAAAGAAATCTATACAAACAGCAGGTGAAATTCTGACCCAAACGCAGGAAAAATTCAAAACTTGCACAAATTCATTAAGCCACAATTTCAGAATTCCAGCCTCTCAAAGCAAATTGAGCTCTTTCAGGATATTATCAACTATTCCTCTCTTCTGGGGTCCTTGGTGGTCTCTGGTGATCTTTACGGATGAAGTACCCTAACCCTTTTCATCCATACATTGTCACATGTCACCTAAGGACAACTCAAGGCTATTTTCTCTTGCCAGCTCTCCTTTATTTTCTTCCAAAAGGAACATTTGTCCTTGATTAAATGGATAATGCTGATGGCCAAGATATCCTGTCTCTAAGCTTAGGTTAAATATTAAAACATCAAATGCTACATAAACAATGCTTGATCAAAAAGGAGTCTAGATTCACGCTAATTAAACATAGACAATCCCTCTTCTTTCCAAGAGGGGGGGGTTGTTCCCTTAACATACACAGATTATAATTTTGTTCTGGATGATGACAGATTTGGGCAGATTTTTATTGATTGATTCATGCAGGACCACAAATCTTTCCTAACTTCTTTCTCTTATGCTTTTGTTGATACAAAAAAATAAGCAAACAGTAGATATCTTGACACTTTCTGATACCCTCCTTTGTACTCAAGGTAGTTCATCAAGCTGTTAGCTGCAGTCTAGAGTCTAGGCATCAACTGTCCTGTGGCACCTTCTTCCACTACCCAACACAATCACTGCAGAACAAAGCTCTGCATCTGAGACGTGCCCTCCACATTCCAGTTCCTTCAACACAGGCACAGTTCAGCGTATCAAAACCAGAAGGGCAGCTCTGAGAGGCGTGAAGTGCCTGTGCTGGGCCAGGCAGTGAGAGCAGACCCTACTACAGGTAAAACCCCTGTGACACAACAGAGCCTACAGGTTCCATGGGCGTTTCTCCCTCTTAATCCTCCTGCCAGCAGCTTCTGGGATCCCCTCTGAGAAGCTGGACATGCAGGTGGTTTTTCAGAGCCCACAGAATAAGGTCGGTTGAAATTCTGATGTTCAGTGTCTGCAGTTATTGCGAATATTCAGTTCATACACCCTGCATGCACTGTTCAGTTTAGGTGTGGTAATTAACCTCTGCAATTCAGTCCTGCCATCACTCAGTGATGAGAGTGGAGCCAGGCAGTCCTCCCCTAAAATAATGAATGTTTAATTTTAATATGTCTTTTATATATTTATTTATAAAATTCTTTTATTTGCCATTTTGGGAATTTTTTGGTACTTAAATGGTGCCTTTGATCCATGTTGCCAAGATTTTTCTCTACATTCACAGAAATCAGAAATTTTGAAGAAAAATGTTGAGAATCTGTTATAATTAATGATCCCAGAAAAATATTTTTAAATAAAAATACAAAATCCTAATCCAAGAGAAGCATCAGTTGACAGAAGTGAGTTTTTTATGTGAAGAAAATGCATTTGCATATATTAATGTACATAATATTATATGCCGTTCATAAACATTCAAACCCCTTTTCCGTTACATATGGTAAGCACTAGAGCAATAGCTTCCCACTTCTAGTTCAGCAGCTTTTCTAGTCAAAAAGAACAAGATTAATACTCATAATTAATATCTGAATTCTCAAATCTATTGAAAGCATAGAATCAATAAATAGTTTAACTTCAGGAACAGACAAGGGGTAAAAAAGCTTTTTCATTCTTTCCCTGTGCTGCTGTCACAGGACAAGTCAGTAGCTGAAGGAGCCACTTCACAAATTTGAACTAAAATATTCTGTGTGCACATGTAGACATTTGCATGTACATCCTTGTCTCTCAGCGTTTGTGATAAAGCATACAGCATTAGAAATAATGCTTTTTTTGCTTTGTGATGAAATTACTTTGAAAGTGGCTTTAGAGAAAAAAATCTCCCCAAAAAGTACTGCTAAATAAATCACAGTTACATACGCAAATAGGCTGATTACATTTGGCTGTACAGCTGAATGACAAATTGTGCTGAAAATGGCTTTTTAAACTTGCAAGCACAAGTCTGCCCCCAGGCTGACCCAAGAGTCCTTTCATTTCAGCACAAAGCCATTACTTTCCTATGAAGTGCCATCCATTACAAAACTAAAATCACTTGCAATTACAATTACACGCTCATTTAGAGGTGCAATTGCTCATTTTTACATGTGCAATATCGATATTGTCTTTCATAAATGTTTTATGCTTTCCTGAACCATACCTAGTAAAGGGAGTAAGTGCAACTGTGTGGCTTTCTGCAATCTACAGCATTTAGGATCACAAGCAATATGTTAAAAAAAAAAAGGAAATAATCTCTCTGATTAGTTTGCCGAGTAGAAAAAGCCAGTTGGTTTTGGGGTGCATTTTTTCTACAAATGTGCATTTTGTTCACACAGCAACAAAACTTTTACTATTTATATTTTGCTATGTATAATAAATTTCTCTTGCATAAACCTGTCATTGGCTCTTTAAATTAATTACTGTTATATCAGGTATTTGAGAGAACACTACATTATCATCCTGCAACCTAAGAACATAAACAAAAACAAACGAAGTAGAAATTTCCAGTAGCGTAATTACCAGCACCAAGCAAACTGGGAGACAATTGATAAAGTGGAAAAAACGTTAGCTTCTCTTTTCATTCCCCACAATCAGAAGCAGGATTCTCTCTCAGCACAGGCAAAGTTGCTTAAGAGAGCAGGCTGCTGGGATCTGTGAAATGGCTGCGGTCCAGTGCTCCCTCTGCCTACACCAGAATTCTGGAAAGCTGGCCCCGCTGCTCCTGCTGGTATTGCCAACTCATGGGCGGCAGCGTATGAGGTGATAACTACTCCTGCTGGGATGGTCGGCACCTCAAAAAACAGCCATTACCAGCCCTAATATCCCCATCTTCCCAGCAGGCCCAGTAGCAACAAGCTTTCAAAATACCTGGCACACTCCATTTCTTTCCTCTTGCCCTATTTCTGCTCCTGCCCGACTCCTTCCCATGTATATTAAAAGCAGTAGCCCAGTCTACAGACCCCATGAAATACACAAGATATACAAGTGAGGTTTTTTACTGTTTAACTCATCCTTAGCATATTTAAATCTGCAAAAATACTGGAAGAATATGTAATTTTGCATCACTGTACATGATACTATTTTGATATGTCGACTGCAGAAAGGGCTGCGTTGATCTTGTGCATTTCTGGTTTGCAGCACCTGGCACACTTCCTCCAAAAACTGCAACAGCCCCAAGAAAAACCACACCTTTGTCTTGGTTGCCCCATTGATGTTCCCGTTAGTAATTGTTCTGGAGTGGCAGCACACATTGAATGTTTATGTGCACTCGCATATTAACTGATAATTAGTGCTGATTTATGTAAGGGAAATGGTTGACATGAATAGAGGAGTAACTGTTTTACATTATAAACTTGAGAGAATAGATGATGGGTCAGAAGAAAAATGATTTTGTCTGAGTATGAGCTAATTCACTTGGGAGAAATTACTTCAAACCAGACTTTACGTAGCAGCAAGTGGGTTAGCAAGTACGCTGACGTACATCAGTGTCTGCAAAAAGAACGTGATGATACACCATGGGTGAACCGTTCAGAAAACTTAACGGGAAGATGATGTGTTTCGAGAGAAGACTACAGAAGCATGACATCTATATGTTAGTCTTTATTTCAGGGACAGTATTCAACTCTGCATACCTGACTTAAGAAAAATAAAATTCAGAGGTTGCAGCAAAGAACTACCATGATGCCTGGTGGAACAAAAAAGTCTTTATATATAACAAATGAGACTGTAAATCTTTAACATTGGATATTAATAATTAAATACCTATTGATTAAGTATTTGTTATTTACATAATTAAGTTACATACTTGATGTTACCTACCTATTCTGAACCTCTGGAGTCAGACTTCATAGGTGCTATGAAATATTAAAAAAATAAAAACAAAAAAAGTTAAGGACTTTTCATTTACATTGTGTACTCAAGTAATATAAGTAAGGTGACTACCTGGAATCTATCAAATTAACATAAGGGAATTCTAGTCTGCCCGTGTGGGAGTTAGCAGGGCACATCCATTGTTATTGTTGATTACATGTGGTTATGGAAAATATTTTAATTTCCAAAACATGCAGGATGCCATCACATTTGTTTAAAAATGAAAAGCCGGTGGCCATCCTCTGGTTCCTCATACCCATGTGAGTGGCTGGTGCCATTGGGCTTGGACTGTTTTCCGGTTCACAAACCACACCTGACAGCTTTCCCAGGCCCATGGATTTTCCTTTTTTTTTTTTCCTGGATGAGTCTAGTTGTGGAGGCCTTGCAGCTGTGTTCAAAAGTCACTTATTTTCTTCTGATTTCCACTGTAAGACCATGACAAAATACGATGTTTTGTAGGACAGAGTAGTCATTCTAATGATAAGTAGACTTAATTTCTAAGAGAGCCGGAAAATCTCATTAACTACCAACAAAGGTAGGGAAGGAAGAGTATGTGGAGAACTGCCTTCTCTTCAGCCAGTAAATCACCCTGATGCAAGCTGACTCTGGAATTGAACTTTTTATGGGGATTATAGTGACTGAGATCACAGGCCGTACCGCCGCCCCCCCCACCCCAGCCCCAGGCTTCTCCCTCACGCCGAGGGCAGGCGGTCTGCCCCCGGCTCGCAGCAGGGCTTACGGCTGGTTTCGCACTGGTGGTACACTAGCTGCTACAAGGTAACACACGCTTTAATTAATGTAGAAAAATATTTATTAGAAAAAACCACAACCCTTTGCAAAAAAACATAACCACGAAGCACTCAGTAACCTGAAACGGCAGAACTTTGAACGCAATCGGAAAAAGAGTCAACTGAAGCTTACTTTACAAACGCCAGCAGCTTTATTGCCGGTCTCTCTCAGCCCTGACAGGAGGGGGAGCTGGCGGCACCGTCTCATCAGGGCCGGCAGAACCCCCCGTACGCGCCCTGCCAGCCCGCCCCGCTCCGCAGACCGTCGCAGGAGCTACAACCGCCCCCCCGCAGCGCGACCGTTAAACGGCCGTCGGCGCCCGAGCACGCGGTTGAGGAGAGAGCCGCCGCGCGAAGGCCGCTCTAGCCTGCCGCCGCTGCCGCTGAGGGAGGGCGGCGGGGCAGAGGTGCTGCCCGCGGCCGGCGGAGCTGCCCCGGGAGGCGGTTAGAGGTGGGCTGGGGCAGCCCTCCGGCTCCCTCGGACCAGAGCGGGGCGGCAGGGGCAGGCGAGCGACGAGGCGGCGGCTTGGGGAGGCGGCCGGACCGGGGCAGGCTGTTAGGTACCGGGAGGCGGCTCCGGTCAGGCTGGAGGAGAGAGGCTGTGGGTTCTGGTGGGTGCTGGGGGGCCCTGAGTGAAACAGGGCTTGTGCCTCTTCGGGCAGGGGGAGACGGTCAGGTTGTGGTTACTCGTGGGCCTGCTGGGCTCGGGGTGGGTTTCACAAAAATTTTTCATGTGTTCAGGAAGGAGTCTTCCAAAGAACATTTCTGATGGGCCCCCATAAGCTGTCTGTTGTGAATGTCCAGCTTGTTAACATGCTCAAAATAGGAAAGAAAAAAAAAAAAAAAAGGTTATACAGAAATCCTGCTAGGCCTGTTTGCTACAGCAGCAGGCTTCCTTTCTGGTGGGCTGGTCACTAACTGGAATAACGCCCGATGAGCAATGTGGTTTTTGTAAGGGTGAGGTCTTGCGGTGATGCAGGTGTGCCCCTGCAGCAGTAGTCTTTCCTGGAAGCAGTTAGTTTCTTAACTATTGAGCTAATTTTTCTCCACTTTTCTTTATATTATTAAGCTAGAAGGCTATTAATCCAGAAGGTTGGGCTGGATAACTTGTTGAGATCTTTTCCATCCTTTTCCCTCAGCTTAAAAGAGGAAATAGAGCTGTTACAACACTACTTGATTTCACCCCTGCCCAAACTCTCCTCTTCCTCTCATAGTGTTTTCTGTTTTGCTTTCTTTGGGACTGTTTTCTTAGACATCCTCATCATGGAAGCTGGGGGGGGGGGGCCAAAACGTATTGTTTTGCTGTCACCTGTTCTCATCAACAGGAGAAGGCTTTACAAAATACAGGTGTGCTACTTTATAGACGCTAGCCAGCCTCTTAAAACAGTTTTTCATATTTTTGAAAAGTGTGTGCATATCATTTGCAGTCAGGGTATAGAGGAATAATTGCTTTTTTTAATCTTCTGATGCAGATATCATTACTGCATTGCTTTATGCAGAAATTTAGTATCTAGTTTAAATATAGTTTAAACAAGCATTCGTACTCTGGATAAAATGAAATATGTCATACATGGCAGTTGTCTCAGTTCATTCACTTGCAGGAATTTTCACCTGTGCTTTTGACTACAGCTTTCAATCTATTTTTTTAAGTTGAGAAGGTAGGAAAACGAGGGAATCAAACCAGAACTTTTTTCCTAGTTTTAGCTCAACTGTTCTAATTCAGAAAGTAACCATTTAACAATTGGTTTCTCTACCTGAATGGGTTTGGACTGGCTATGTTGGAATATTGTTACTTGAATATGGAAGAAGTTCAATGTTCTAGTTCAAAAGATTTTATAACATACATGAGGTTTTTTTCCTATAATGCAGAGATGAGTTCAAGTGGGGAGTGACACTGGATCATATTAGATATAGCCTAACTTCTCTTTTCCAGTTCCATACTGGAATTGGATAATAATCTCTATAGTTTTAACTCTTGAAGTAATGATAGTTTCCTTTGAATCCTTTTTTTATTTTTTTACAACAATTCTTCCCTTGTAAAGTCTCTTAGAGAAAAAAGACTTTCAGTACCATTATTATTGTGTTGATTGTTGTTTCTGGTGTTATTTTTCTCTAAACAAAGCAGAAGTTCCTTCAAATTATGAAATCTTCCAGTTGCAAAGGAGATAGGGGTGGGAAGAAGAATCGTTTAGGTGTAGATACGAATTAAGCTATTATGAATGGTGGTTTACTTGTAGTGGGAGATTTGTTAGCCCAGCGCCACCTTAGCAATTTTTGGTGCTTCTGTAGCAGCTAAACTGAGTGGAAAGATGCAAAACTGTATTAATTT